>NC_137817.1:40098603-40151103 GCF_963921795.1 Nannobrachium achirus
GAATGCGCAGGTGCTCAGCAGGCCGGTGTTAATTGTTGCTAATTGGTGTAGCAACACGTCAAGCCATACGCTCTGTGTGTGTGTGTGTGTGTGTGTGTGTGTGTGTGTGTGTGTGTGTGTGTGTGTGTGTGTGTGTGTGTGCGCGCGCGCGCGCGTGTGCGTGCGTGCGTGCGTGTGTGGGTGAGAGAGAGAGAACAGTTTGGTGAGAGATTCAACAGCAGGACTGTGTAATGTATTAAAACATGAACATTACAGCAGTATGGATATGGACTGGAGCCAACAACCTCCACTTCACTTACAGATTATAAGACATTGTTATGAACAAACACAATGTTGGATTGTTAATACCATGAATGTTGAAAGACAATAATACAATAAAAAACACATACAAAATACACACAAAGACAGATAAAAAAATAAAATAAAAATAACATTGGGGTTTACATTTTTTTCACCTTCATATCAGCATCTCACCTCTTTTGAATCTATACATCAACCATTTTCCCCATCTTTTATTAAAAGGTTCTTCTTTTATTTTCAGTTTGAACGTTAATCAACTTTCCTATTTTTTACAGTGCAACTGGTTCCCCATTGGGCTGGACGTGGCATCACAGACTTGCTTTTTCTGGCCTATACAAACAGTGGCGTGGCTGTTATTTCAGAAGCCAACAAACACACACTCACGCGAAAGCACACACGCATCAGCGTATCGATCTCTAGGTTCCGCCTTGCATGCAAAACGGCTGTCTGAAGGAGAAGCCACCTAGATAGACAGTGAGAGGCAAGATGGAGGGAGAGGAGAGAGGAGAGAGAGGAGATAGGAGAGACTAGAGAAGGAGGAGGAGAGAGGGGAGAAGAGAAAAGAAAGAGGAGACACTAGAGACGACAGAGAAATGCAAAGAGGAGAGACGAAAGAAGAGAGGATAGGAGAGAAAAGATAGCGGAGGGAGAGGAGATTGGAGACAGGAAAGACTAGAGCCGTGGTTCTAAAACTTTTTCTTGTGAATTAACATGCATTTGGCCGTGGATCCCCCTCGGAAAATGACTTTGTGCCGACTTTGTGTATCCCCGTATAAGATTTGTGTTGTTGAAATGATAAATAAAATATTCCAAATCTTTCACATTCACATTTTTGAAAAATAGCCCAGATGCTGGATGTATAGGGTGGTTAAACTGACTTCCAATGCTAGATTAAACTCATCTTTCTGGGGATGCCCCATATGAGACCTCTGGATCCCACTGACTGGACTAGAGGAGTAGTCTTGCGTATAGCCAGACAACTATTCCACAATCTCTGGATGCTAAACACCTCCAAAAATCCGAGTAACAGAAGCATTCATTTTTTTATAATTCAATTCCTGCTAAGCAGAAAGCCATATAAGCTTGAATGATTTTGATGTATATATAAGGATACATTTGCAACTGTAAAGACGAAACCGAAGTGGGAAAGACGCTTCACATCCGCTTTATCGCTTGCTCATGATCAGAGCTTCCGTGCTCGAGAAATTGTGGGAGGCAACAGTCTGGCCACGCGAGACTAAAAGAGGAGAGAGGAGAGATAGGAGAAATTATACTACAAGGCTGACATGAGGGTGGGGTGTGTTGGTGTTGAGTGATGTGAAATTAGGGATTTAGTCAATGACTCAGTCAATGATTTCCTTCACGCAAGTTCAGTGTACAAATGTAAGAATGAAACTGAAATGTTGTACAATTTATTGAAGATTAGTTCCATCCATTTTTCCTCTCTTTTTCCCCTCATTTTTAAATACACTCTCTGCTAGTGATAACTGATAAGAGACAAAACAACTAATTCACTATATGACACATTTCTTTAACCTAACCTACATTTCAAAGAATTCTAACAATTGTTAATTCAAATAATTTATAGTCAGAGCGAGGCACCAAAAAGGCTGAACAATTTTGAAGGATTATAAAGTACCCATGTCAAAAGAGGACCTGAAAAATGCCATGGTAGTCGTTATTCTTTAATAACAATGATACAATATCCAGTGTGGAATATTATGTTTGTACTTTTTAGCTAGTATACGCGTACTCCAAACAGTGCTTATTGGCCTTTGGAATAAAGTATAAATGTCAAACTACAAAAGATGATATATAATTCAAAATGGACGGACTGCAGCTGTCAGACACAAGGATTCACAGCGTACAACTGTCCAAAAATAGCTGATTGTAGATGACTCAAGGTAGGTTAAGCTTCATTTATTGTATACTTCATCGCCTGTCGGTTGCCGAAAAGAACAGTTCTTTACGGCAAACGACACCATAGTACTACATTGATTCATTGGTTCACAGTGCACTCAAGGCACCCAATTCTGCATGTGGCTCCGTTTTGGCGAGAGTGGCGGTTTGATGAGAGAGCTCTGCTGTCTTTGATCTCCAACCGAGGACAAATCGGAAAAAAAGAGGAGGATAATATGACTGATATGTTAAACTGAACCAGCTAAGCCCCGTTTATACCGTACTTCATCATATGACGGTGTCGTGCACAAATAGCCGATCTACAAGCTCGTAGATCTCACATGACTGACTTTCTTTTGTGAGCCCATGACGACGTGACAAAAATAGAGACGCCAGGTTCAAAGTGGTTAAGAGAGCAGAATGTGAGCAGTCTTATCTAGAACAGAGTGGTATCTCTGTGCGTAGCCAGGCAGTGGTCTATTGTTTATCATACTAGAAGCTCTAGTCGGCGACCTGGCCAACTCGGAACAATGTAAATAGGGAATGAATGCCCCGCCCTTTAATGCAAACCCCATTATACCTGTTTTCATAGGACCCGTTTTGACCATCTGTCTGCCTGTGTCCATTTATGCCCATATATGGAGATATCTGTATCTGTCTGTCTGTCGGCGTCCATTTTATGTCCATATATGGAGATCACTGCAGTTATAGTTCTGGGTCCATTTTATGCCCATATATGCCCATATATGGAGATATCTGTCTATCTGCGTCCATTTTATGCCCATATATGGAGATCTCTGTATCTGTCTGTCTGTGTCCCTTTTATGCCCGTATATGGAGATCTTTGTGATTCTGTGTCCATTGTATGCCCATATATGCCATATATGGAGATTAGGGTGGATCTTAAATGACCTTTTTTAGATTTTCTTGAGTCTTACCCCCCAATTATGTTCCAATGTACAAAAAAATGCTTTGGTTAAAATTTGGTTGAATTTCAAGCATATTTAGAGGTAGCTCAATCAAGTCAAAGATTGTACATTTTATTGGTCAAAATCGAATTGCACTGCAGGCACATTTAAGTTATACATTACACATTATTCTTAATACTAAGCACAGAAATTATATTTTTTAAGCTTCCACAATCTAAACACAAATCTGATTACATGTTTGTCATATGTCAAACCAGAATTAATGTATTGTAGGAAATAGCAAAGCAAAGAATGACAAATTGCTATTTTTAATTTAACGTGCACAATGACATGTCTTTATTGCACACTCTTCAATCATACTCACAACACACAACAAGCACACAGCCCCACTTCCTTGTTTACCCCCAAAACCCCAAAAGTCACTGCAGTATAGTAATTCAGTAGTTACTGATCAATTAAAGTTTGTTTACGGCTATCGGGATACTTGTGCCGATAGTTCTGCACAATTTGCAGCAAGTATTGGAGTTGGGACACAATATTCTTGTAGTAGGGCAACCCCACGCTCTGCATGATCATTGACAACATTCATCGCCTTCGCTACAGCCAGAACTTCTTGGTAGTCCACCCTGGGCTCCCACTCATTGGGATCAACGTCAAGGAAGTCATCTGGGAGATCCATCATTTTGAAAAGCACCTTGGATTTGGGAAACACAAAATCTTCAATGTTCTTCCTTGCAATTGTTCCAAGGTCAACAGTAATTCTCTTCATATGCCCCTGTTCATCATCTTCATTTCCAGCTTTCATGGCTCTCACCATCAGCCTCTTCGTTTGCGCGCTCACTTGACTGTCAAACAATGCAAGTCCGACGATCTCTGGAGCCAAATGATTGGAAAACTTTTGAGAAGCAGCTTTAGACACCTCAGCATTTATTGATGAATATTCCAGCAACGATTTTAACAGCTGCCAAGTCATTTAGTGGAGCGCTGACAGCAACAGTTGCCATCATCCATGCCTTCACATAAATGCAAAATGCACAAATCCATGCATGCTTTTTCTTCCCTGAGGGTCAGTTTGAATTGGCCATGAAACATCCAGATCTTCAAACAATAAATAACCTTTGCCATCCAACGGGCATGATGGGTAGCTCCTGGAGCTCTTTATTAATCAATAAATGCTGAGGTGTCTAAAGCTGCTTCTCAAAAGTTTTCCAATCACTTATGGTGAACAGGGGCATATGAAGAGAATTACTGTTGACCTTGGAACAATTGCAAGGAAGAACACTGAAGATTTTGTCTCTCCCAAATCCAAGGTGCTTTTCAAAATGATGGATCTCCCAGATGACTTCCTTGACGTTGATCCCGATGAGTGGGAGCCCAGGGTGGACTACCAAGAAGTTCTGGCTGTAGCGAAGGCGATGAATGTTGTCAATGATCATGCAGAGCGTGGGGGTTGCCCTACTACAAGAATATTGTGGTCTCATTACTAAAGATGAGTCCCAACTCCAATACTTGCTGCAAATTGTGCAGAACCATCGGCACAAGTATCCCGATAGCCGTAAACAAACTTTAATTGATCAGTAACTACTGAATTACTATACTGCAGAGACTTTCGGGGGTTTTGGGGGTAAACAAGGAAGTGGGGCTGTGTGCTTGTTGTGTGTTGTGAGTATGATTGGGTTAGGGTTATGAAGAGTGTGCAATAAAGACATGTCATTGTGCATGTTAAATGAAAAATAGCAATTTGTCATTCTTTGCTTTGCTATTTCCTAGAATACATTACTTCTGGTTTGACATATTATGACAAACATGTAATCAGATTTGTGTTTAGATTTGTAAGCTTAAAAAATATAATTTCTGTGCTTAGTATAAGAATAATGTGTAATGTATAACTTAAATGTACCTGCAGTGCAATTCGTTTTGACCAATAAAATGTACAATCTTTGACTTGATTGAGCTACCTCTAAATATGCTTGAAATTCAACCAAATTTTAACCAAAGCATTTTTTTGTACATTGGAACATAATTGGGGGGTAAGACTCAAGAAAATCTAAAAAAGGTAATTTAAGATCCACCCTAATGGAGATATCTGTTTATCTGTGTCCATTTTATGCCCATATATGAGATCTCTGTCGCTTTTTCAAACAGATGGTCAAAACGGGTCCTATGACAACAGGTATAATGGGGTTTACATTAAAGGGGGAACCGGCACTGTGTCTGCAACACAGTCGGAGGCACAGACAGATACAGAGATCTCCATAATGGGAATAAAGGGACACAGACAAACAGATGGAGGAGGAGACAAACTTAATGCAAACCCCATTATACCTGTTGTCATAGGACCCGTTTTGACCATCTGTTTGCCTGTGTCCATTTATGCCCATATATGGAGATATCTGTATCTGTCTGTCTGCGTCCACTTTATGCCCATATATGGAGATCTTTGACCATCTGTTTGCCTGTGTCCATTTATGCCCATATATGGAGATATCTGTATCTGTCTGTCTGCATCCATTTTATGCCCATATATGGAGATCTATGCAGACACAGTGCCAGTTCCGGAAAATCCTGATGTCAGACATCAGAATCCGAACCTTTCGTGCTGGTTCCAGAAAATCGTGTATCGGGTCGGGTCGAGGCCGAGCACTGCACTACCTGCTGCGGTGGGGAACGCGCGTGCCGAATTTGAAATAGGGAATGAATGCCCCACCCTTTAATGCAAACCCCATGAATGCCCCACCCTTTAATGCAAACCCCAATATACCTGCTGTCATAGGACCCGTTTTGACCATCTGTTTGTCTTTGTCCCATATATGAAGATCTCTGCACACACAGTACCGGTTGCGGAAAACTCTGATGTCAGACATCAGCTCCGCATACGGGCATTCATTTTATTCCCATATATGGAGAACGCGCGTGGCGGTGGGACGAACGGTTAGCGAGATACGCGGATTACATACATACATACACACTCACAGAGATTTTTTGTTGACTCATGTGGCGTACGTGATGTCAGAGCCTTTTATGAGGTGATGTCACAATGAGTCAGCGCTTGCGCCGATTTCCTCCGGAACAGCCTGATGTCAATCAGCCCGCATAAGGAGATTCCGAACGTTTCGCGCCGGTTAGGGAAAACCACGCGTCGGGTCGGGTCGGGTCGAGGCCCGGCACTGCACTCCGTGCCGCGGCGGGGAACGTGCGTGCCGAATCTGAAGCCGGTGGGACGAACGGTTCTCGAGATACGCGGATTACAGACAGACACGCAGACAGACAGACACGCACGCACGCAGAGACTTCTCGCATTTATAGATAGATTAATATTGATCCATGCATGTTGTGACCCAGCCCAATGTGGTATCTGATCATGATAATTAATTTTCAACTAATTGTTTTATTGTTGACAACAGCCATGTTTAGACTTTAGAATACAATATAAGAGGCGCTCGGGAGGCGCAGTGGTAAAGTTCCTGGGGCGGCACCTGACATCGGGGAGTGTTGGGCGGGAGGAGTATAGGACGACGGCTCTACGTCCTCCTGGTGGGGGCTCCTCACTCACTGGCTGGTGAGTCAGCAGGAGACGACAGCAGCAACAGCACAGAAATGTGTGTGGGGAGGAATCAATTGGCATAGCAACTAAATGGAGGAGAAAAAGTGGGTAAAAATAATTGGCTACTCAAAATAAAAATAAAAACAATACAGTGTAATGCCATGTTAACTGTCGCTACAGTGTACAGAACCTTCCATTAAAATGTACTCTCAACTATGTGTGCTACGGTTACAGTAGGCCTACACGCCCCAGTGCCGCACCGCCTCTCTGTGCCATATCAACAAGTAAATATGAAATCCAGCTAGGGGGTTAAGTCTTGTGTGCCCAAGCAAGAGTCCCCTGCTGAGCCATAATCTGATCAGTGTTGTGAAAACAATTCTGATAATGCCCTGGAATTACACTGTTGAAGCCCCCCCATAGGCCGCTAGATTGGAGAGCAATGGCAGGGAGACGCGGGCTAATGACTCGGCTTACTAGCCAGCTAGGCTAGGGAAATGAGGGTGAACAGCACTTAAGGGAGCCCTTAATACTGAACTCATTGAGAGCTAATTAGCTGCAGCAAATACTGTACAGGCTATGAGCGTGGCGTGACACTGCTGGTCACTGAGGCCTCTCACACTGAGCAACATTGGTCTGTTTGGGGCAGTGGTTCCTGGACTTCTTCATGTCATGGACGCCCAAGTAAATATGCCTGTTATATCGTCGTTGTCGGGTGGAAACCTTGTATATCCAAGACTGTTCGTTTTGTATTTATCGTTTTAAAAATGAACTAAACTAGCGAAAATAGCAGATCTACAAGCACACAACGCCTCGCGGTGTGCTTGTAGATCGGCTGTTTTCACTACTTTTGTGTGACAGCCTTGTAAAGCAGGGCTTTACTTGGTGAAAAAACGTACAAACTTGAAACTTGGAGATACAAGGTTTCTGCCCGACAGTGACGATATACAAGTTTTGCACCACTATCTGCTGCTGAAATGAGCAGATCCGCAAGCTTTGCGACACACGCTTGTAGATCTACTATTTTCGGCATGCAACTTTGTCGTATGGTGTTAAATGCTTTTATCCAAAACGCTTTACATTTACAATGTGCATTATTCACACACCATGCAAGGCACTAACCTGCTCATCGTGAGCAATTAGGGGTTCAGCGTCTTGCTCAAGGACACAAGGACCCAAGATCAAACTGGAAACCGGAGCAAGCGGACGTCCTTCCTCTCTCTACCTCGCTCTACCTGCTGAGCCACCGCCGTACGATGCTCCCTAAATAAAGCATTAGCAAGCATCACCTCAGGAATGTATAGAATTTTGAGACCAGCACGGTTCTATTGTGAAAATAGCAGATCTACATGCTCACAACGCCTCGCGTTGCGAGGCGTTGTGAGCATGTAGATCGGCTATTTTCACCATTTCTGTCTCTCAAAGTGGTCTCAAAATGCACACTCTCAAGAGTTCTGGGGTCCATAACCACTTAAACCCCCTAGTCTTAGTGAAATGGATCGCTTATTCTTGTCTACTCTAAATCTCTTCACCAAAAATAGACGATCTACAAGCCCAGCTATCTGTGACAAAGTTTCCCCCCAGGCATTCTGTGGTTCAAGTGGTTAAAACAAAACAAAAACAAAAAAAAGTTTGAGAACCAATGCTGCAGAGCAATCACATCGTCCACTTCAGTGCAACACCGGGTAACCTAAAATGCACCACTCACGACAGGGATTGTCTGCGTCTGAGAGTTAATGGCGATAAATGACAGCAATCATCCTCCCATCTTGCAGCAATCCCTCGCCAATGAATAAAACATCGCTGGTTGTTGCCCCCCCCCCTCCCCCCAGAGCGAGTGATGAGAGGTCATGAGACTATAAATGTCAAAGGTCACAGGCCTGCGTATACAGTTCCCGTTGTCCAAATCGATGCTCGCAAACAATTGCGTGTTTGATAAGCATCAGTGGCGGCGGGACGAAGCTCGCGCCACGGCGCTCATTACAGGTGTGGAGATGATGCTGATTGGTATTCAACGGGTCGCTGTGATTTTGTGCAATCCAACAGATATCATAGCACACGCCTGATGCACTATAATTTTCATTACTGAAGGGCCCGGCTGTATAGTTTTAGACCATTGCAAGCAGCAATTTATATTTATGTGTGTGTGCGTGTGCGTGTGCGTGCGCGCGCGCGCGCGTGTGTGCACACAGGCAGGCCTCACACAGAGGCAATGTTGTGCATCTTATGTGCGGACGTGAGGAGGTGACAGTATAGTCCAGCCAGTGTATGACCGTCCCAATGTGCCTCCAAGTGCAGGCATGTGCACACATAGACATCAAAGGGGGCTTGAGCCCCTGCTCTTTTATCCGTCTGTATAAAGTGCCCTCTCCAGACCATGAATGCAGTTTTTACTATGGTGAAAGAAATGGAAATGCCCTCTTTCCATGACATACCTGAAGACAGCGCCATACCTGAAGACAACGCGTATCAGAGCGACACTTGGAGGTCTGCTATTTTCGATATTTTCACCAAAAGGCCCTTTTAGAAATTTCAGCCCCTGCCTCTCTAACATTAGGGACTTTAAGCTCGATGATTTTTAGGACGGCAACGCCAGGCGGACTACGGCTGCTATGACATAATCGCTGTAGCGGTCAAAATGGTTAATTAAGCAAAGCCTCGGCGGCGACAGGTTCCCACCCCTTTCACTGAACGCTTTGGTTCCCATGGCGACGCGTACACGCAGCAGACGGAGTAGGCGCTACGTGGGAAGGGACCTTCTGCCGTAGTAGAGACGGCTGCAGCGACGGCAGGTTTATCTATCGAGCGCGGATCATTTTCGGTTATCGTTGTCATCTGCCGTTGCCGTTGCGTTGCTTAAGGTCTCTATTCTCTGCGTGTCCCTGTCCGAGTGTCACATGATGAGAGCAGGAGTCCCCAAGCTCAGAGGCTCTCTGTGCTCCTCAGGGCCCAGCAGGGACACAGGATAAAGCACAAGTTACGCTCCTCATTACCTGGCTCTCCATCATAACCAAGGCCCGCTGCCACACGGAGACAGCCACACACAGCTTTTTTAACATTGAATACAACGTGGCAGAAAAATATTTATTTCGAAATTGGGTTCAGGAAATACCTTGTTTTTAAATTATGAATACGTTTCAATTAAATAAAGATATTCAACACATTTTCAGGATCCAAAATGATTGCTATTTGTTTGTGTGTTTGGGCTCGCCTCTTCAACAAGAATGATCTGGGGAGAGAGGTCGGCATCATTATACTGATTTAGAGAATGACCAACAGCAATGTTTAAATGAAGACATAAACCCTCTCAGTTTGCAGGGGGGAGAGCGTCTATATAACTGATATATAACTCCGTTATGTTGAATGACTAACAAAGCTCGCCCCACGCACATTTCTAAAATCATCTATCCTCGCGGAATGCCCCACTTTTGCCTGCCAGCACAACACAAGTGTTTATCAGCTGTGCGTGTTTAGGTGAACGTGCACTTGCATCAGCACTTAAAGGGGATTTATACGTAGTTGTGTGCAGGTGTCACACCGAAAGTAGCCAATCTAACAAGCTCACAATGCGTTGCGCTGCGATGCGTCGTGAGCTTGTAGATCTACAGTAATATTTTCTGCGAGCGACACAGAGTGCACCCAAGTATAAATCAAGCAATGCTATTCCGAACATGGGCTCTGGCACTGGACACAGGCATCAAATAAAAGCAAAGGACTCCTCAGCAGTGTAACAGTGCAACATATTGGGAAGATCCTCCATACAACAGTGATGGCCCCTGTGAGAGGGCTAAATCTCCTTTCAACTGCCTTTAAATATACAACGGCGCCGACATAATCGCAATCAAAGTGTTGTACGGACAGATATAGCTCCTCGTGTCTCATAAACTCTGGACGTGGCCCCCCGGATCTTCCGGAGGCGGGGGGAAGCAAGTGGGAGGGATTCGTGGCCTCTGCAGTTTCCCAGAGATCACAGCGTTTGAATAATATGACTTGAAGGCACCTTTCTTAGAAGCTGAAGAGATTAAAAATGTGCGAAACATGTAAACGTGTTTAAGAAGCTGAGGCCGTGCGATAAAGCCTGATGCATCCCTCAGAGTTTGAGCGGGAGGCAGGCGAGGCAGGCTCTGGGAAACACACGGACTTTGGCAAATGTGGTCTCAACTGGATGTTCTGGGCAGGGTTATACCTTCACTTTGACTGCTAGCCTTTCTCCGGCTGCTGGTAAGCCTTCAATTAAATGACGGCTACCTTTTTCAAGTCTCTAATCCTCTTACAGTTTGGAGCCTTACCCTTTGCCATGCACAAGAAAAGAGAGGGGGGAAAATGAAAAAAGGAAACAGGCATGGCTCTGGTACCTTCTAAACTTCACACACAGGCCCTAAACTAAGCCTGGAGGTACAGTTTGTATGGTATGGGGATTGGGGAGTTACGGTATGTCTAACAAGATGCTTCATGTTTTCCTTTAAACGTTCCTTGTAATTCTTCATCATGATCAAGACGACAGCTACAGAACAACCTAATTTAATATCTTCTGCATTGAGAAAATTAAATAAAAATGTCACAATGCCAGTGTTAGACTCAAGACTAAGACTAAGACACTTCATCATATGACTGTGCCCATCAATGAAAATAAGATTTATTTTCGGCAAACAACCCGTATACAGTATATACAGTATACCATAGTGTTATGGTGTGGTATGTACAGTATGACAAATTGAGCAGTGAGGTATAGCTCCCTGCATAGTCCCAGGGGGAAACAGAAACATCCTGGCTTGAGGCCAGGATGTACCCATTTCCCAAAGAACACTGATTTCCATCAAAGTGGTAAAACTCCCATCATTTACAAAATATAATTGGCAAGGGGGAAGTTGGCCTGGAAACTGGCGTATTTATCCATGCTAAATTTGTCTGGACCAATTTGATAAAATTGCTGGATGGGCAATTTTGACGGGCATAGGGGTAGGGGCAAATTACGGTAGGTATGGCAGAGCATTGTGCAACAGCTACATTTCACAGTATCATCACAGTGTTACCAAAGCTTCCACAGATAGATACCTCTGAGAAACTCCACAAGAAACAACATGGCAGAAAGATTCCCTCTTCATGGTTTGAGTCTAGTAATGTGTTTGCTTGCTATTAAACCTAATTTATACTCCATTGTTTCAAACTCCCAGGACTTTGGCTTGCAGATCAGTTCTTATTAGCAACACCATTGTGCAATGGAGTAAACTAAAGCTTTATGCTGCGTTCACACTAACAGATACAAAGATACAGGCTACCATTCTTTTTCAATGGAAGCGACATGAAGATACAAATCTATATCTGCTGGTTGCAGCTGCTAAAAGCTAAAATAGCTACAAAGCTAGAAATAAGTTGACCTGGTTTCAATTTCAGATACAAAGCTACAAATATGCTGGTTTAGCTTTCTATCTTTGTATCTTTTGTAACTGCCATGCGAACACAGCATCAGTCCATCTAGGGTTGCACAGGTATGACGACTGCAGACATGAGATAAAACAGTAGGCCAGCTTTTTGCCCTGTTGGCTTTTATTGATAGCCTCCATAGGTGTGTAACCTATTGAAGAGGCCTGCCACTACATTATTCATAGACCAAGTCTCATCAAATTTGTCATTCAATCGTATGTATATTGTAACGTTTAGCGGACTGAGTGAGGCAGCAGCAACGCCAAGAAGGCTAGCCCACTTGGCGGAGCGAGTTACGGCCTGATCTCTTGCAGGGTCGTTACACTATTAACCACTTTCAGCCTGGCGTCTGTTTTGGATGATGACTGGTTGGCTGACTGACTGACTGACTGACTGACTGACTGACTGACTGGAAGGATGGATGGATGGATGGATGGATGGATGGATGGCTGGCTGGCTGGCTGGCTGGCTGGCTGGCTGACTGGCTGGCTGTGTGGAGAGCAACCAGACTATTGATTCCAACGAGGCACAACCACTTTAAGAGGAGGGGTGTTCCCTGCATAATCAGACAATGCAGCGTATCGATTGGCTAGTGGCAGGCAGGCCAAACAGAGGAGGACACAGACAGAGTCATGGGCAATTAATGGTCTGCATGCCATGGGGGCAAATTCTTCTCTCTCTCTCTCTCTCTCTCTCTCTCTCTCTCTCTCTCTCTCTCTCTCTCTCGCTCACTCCTTCTCTGTCAGGCAATTAAAATCTATTCAAATGGGTTTATTGACATGGTAAATATGTATCTGCATTTCCAAAGCGTGGAAGTGTATGCATATTAGCAAATACACAATGCTGGGGATTGTTTGGATATAGAAAATGTAATCAGCTCTAAACAAGCGTACCGTAAACGCTAATGTGTCTCCCACTGTCAGGACTGAGGGGAGACGGCCAATGTCATGTAGTGTCAGCACGCACGCACGAACGCACGTATGCGCGCGCACACACACACTGACAGATCAACACAAACCTTGGAGCTCTTCTGAAGACATTAGGAATGGAAAATTGGCCATGGCACCCTGATCTTGCACTTTTTAAGTCACTTAGTTAAATACATACAGATGTGCCGGTTCAACTCTTCAGTATTTACTGCTATTTTCCTGAAAATGTCCTACAAATGCATTTTTTTCCCGCCGGTTTCTTTCCCTGTTTTACTTTCCTAATGTATTAACTTATTTTTGCAGAAAATAGCAAAAATAGCTGATCTAAAATCTAGTGATTTGTGTGATTTGTTTGCGCCTGATGCCCATGACGGACATGTTGAGGTCAGACAACACATTCCATATTTGGGCGTAGCTGCTTTGGGAACTTCTCATATGGTTATGGCTGAGTTATGGTGACATGAACGTGACATCAGAGGTCTTAAGGGACAGCTCTCCCTTAAGCCAATTATAATATACTAGAGGTGCTGTCAGGGCTCTTTCGTGCGATTGGCCCAATTCGGCCTTGGCTTCAATTAGTAGTCAGGAATATATATTTAATTAACTATTAATTTACGGAACGTCTGTCCGCCACAAAATGACCATGCACTTGCATTTGCACAATAGCAAGGGGCTTTTATTTAAGCAATGTTTCGGTCACAAAGACCTTCTTCAAGCATAAGAGATGCCTGAAGAAGGTACATGATCCGTGCATGCCTATGCACCCATCTCTGAGCCGATCAGATTGTGCATAAGACCAAAGTCTTATGCTTAATGAAATGCTTTGTCAATATGGCCCTGACTCCATATACACACACGTTCATGCACACACACTCACATACGCACGCACGCACACACCATCACCAAAGCACACAATATGCAAAGAAGTCATGTTGGCTGGTTGAAAATAGCACAATGGTAATATGGTAATGAAAATAAGGTTTCTGTAATGGCCAATCAAAGTGAAAGAGAAATACCATTATCTGTCAATATCTTAGCGTCTGTCTGCAAGTAGCAAGCTTGGCTGGAACAGAGTGATTAAGTGTCCAATTTTCAACAGCTCCTGTATCCGTTTCAATCAAATCTCCAATATTAACACAGGGCAATAATTTCTTCTGCTTTATTACAAATGCAGTCCTCCTATTTGATAAATCAGCCGCCAAAGCTAGAATAATTCACAGTGGAATTAGACATATTTCAGACCGTCTGAATCACAATCAAAGTGAGCCCTTATTTCCCATCTATATTGTCAGAGACTGAAAGGGAGAGGACATACACTTTAAAGTGTATGTCAAGAGGTATCACTTATGGCCCAACTTGAAGCACTAAGTCAAACCTTATTTAAAACTGTTGCTACATTACATAGTGGAAATAGTGTACACAGCTAAATCAAAGTTTAGCTCTGAGATTGTAGATTTACTTATACATGATCAAAATGTACTCCCATCCATGCTTGATGCACTGTGGGCTATGCAACAAAATGCTGAGGGTCATGGTAAGGGCAGGAAAACACTCAAACCAATCCTGATCATACATGTTAATCTCTCTCTCTCTCTTGCTCGCTCTAACCTCCCTGATTGAAAACGAAAAAGAGACAGAGAGAAAGAGAAAGAGTGTGAAGGAGAGGGAGAGAGAGAAAGTCAAGACCGTATCGTATTATGTTCTCCTGTCCTTTTTCCGAGGCCTATGTCCTGATGTCTTGATCAACGTATGACCATGTCTCAGCCTGGACACTTAGGACTCTCTCTCTCTCTCTCTCTCTCTCTCTCTCTGTCTATCTCTCTCAGTCAAATGCTGCCTAGCTCACACACAGAAAAACACTGGGTTAAAAACAACCCAATTTGGGTTGTTTCCCAACCCAACACTGGTTAAATATTGGACCGACCCATCGCTGGGTTAATTTAACCTAACATGTTGGGTTATTCATATAACCCAATGTGTTGGGTTATTAAAAATGTATTATATTTCCTCATTATTATATATTACTATTATGTTTGTGGTTCCTTTTTTAAATTGAAATTTCATCGATACAACTGATAGTTGTCAATTTAATTAAATAATCACATTATCACAAAGCATGGGCGAAGCGATTCAGCCTATGCTAATCTTCCCTGTTAAATTACAATATCAACTAATTTATTGACATTACCAAAATGAGACAATACATGGAAGAATAGCATGGTCTCAGAGGCTAAACCTTCAAGAGTCCTCAAAGGTTCTGCATCTAATTTCACCCCTAGGGGGAGGGAGCTCAACCCTAACCTAGCACCCTAGCACTTTAGCTTATGGTTGAAGCTCAAATACTGACAAATCAAATTCTGACATAATGTCAGTCAGCTTGCCTTGGCAGACACTTGGATATGACACTGTGTCATATCCACACAGTGTCATTGACACATTAAGCATTTTTTGCTCCTAAAAGCTTAAAATGCCACTGGAAATGCTTTACCCAGCATGCTTTGCATTGTTATGCAAAGCAATGGTGACCAACGTATTTACCCAATGTGTTGGGTAGTCCAAAATAACTCAACAAATTCTATGGAAATTACAACCCAACAGCTAATAACACCATACCCAACAGAAATAACTCAGCGAATTGGGTTATCAGAATACCCATTTGCATGAAAACAACCCAATTAAATAACCCAATAGGCTTAACCCAGCCAAAACAACCCATCATTTTTTAGTGTGCATTACAGTAATGAACTTTATAATTACCTCCACCCCCTCAGAGAGGGATGGAAGCCATTAAGACACTGGGATTGCCTTTTATATCATTTACTTAGCCCAGGACGCTAACCGGCAGCCATGTTCCATCTCAATAAACCCTCACATCCTTCAACATGATGACAGCACTTCATTCCCTGCCCTCCGCAGACTGACAGCGTTTAAAAGGAGTAAACCAGCAAAAAAGTAGTTGGCACCGCAAACTTCAACCAAGAGAACAGCGAGTGCTTTGGCCCAAGCTCATGGACAAAGAACATCTGCATCGAATGATGTGGAATTTCATTTATTTTTGGGGTCTGGCATCACGCAGAAATGGGGTTCCATTGTTGAAGCATTATGAACCAGTAAGACTCCCTAATCGGGAGATAAGCGACCGTAGGTCACTTATCTCCACAAATAGGGCAAACATTTTTTCTTCCAAAAACTTCCTGATCCATGTTGATGAGATGAGTGTAGACATACTGTGTAGTGATTTTCGTGATTTGAGGGCCAAAACTGTAGGAGCAGTGGCCAAAAATGTGTTTTAAAAATCGGCCTGTAGGTGGCGCTAGAAGAGGGCCATGTGAGAAATGAGGGGTGGGGTGTCCGCGTTGCCTTGGCGGACGAATAGGTACTGGCCCCGGCTCTCCCGGACGCTCCTAGCCAGAGTTACGGCATTTTATGTGAGCTGCAGTGGCAGGGGGTCCTCCACTGGGGGCGCCACCACTTTTGCATCCGTTCTGGAGCACCAGGAGTGGGTGGTCCCCAGGAATTCCCCGTGAGCAGCTCCGTTGGGGTGGTCATTTGGTAATTTTTGCACATGTGCTCATTTTTTACACTTGGGGGTCCCCCAGGGAGCTGGGGGTCCCTGGAGCTCCGGGGGTCCTTGGAGGTTGTAGTTTGGCAGGTAAGGAGTGTGTGTGCAAAATCTGGCATGGATCGGGGCAACGGTTGCGTAGATATGAGCAGGGCAAAAGTGTGACGTGTGACGTGTGACGTGTGTGACGGACAGACGGACACCTCGAGCAGCTTTCTGTAGTAAGTGCGACCTCCGGTCGCAATCACTGCTTCTGTGACTCTGACAATGTAAAATCATCAGTGTTGAGGAGAAACGCTAACAGAAATAGCTTGAAAAAATAACAGCTCGTAAGCTGCAGGGCTACTCAGGAAAATCCTTAAATGAACACCGCAGTGTAGAGTGGACTGAACCTGCACTGTTACAATGAAGACTGCTGCTGCAGTGTTCTGCTATACGAAAATAAAAAGTATTTCATCACCTTCTTCTGGATTTCCTGCAGTAAATCCCCAGGTTACAAGTGGCAATGTCTTAAAGCCATCCAAGTAAAACCTTGATTTTAATCAAACATTATTATTCCCACTGTTATACAACCACGACACGGCAAAATGAGTTTAGCTTCATATTTAGACTACAGTCTCATTAAATCATTTATAATGGCATTTATTTACCTTCATGTCAAATGAAAGCTAAAAGAATTATTGCCGAGCTTGTTTACTCTTTATTAAGTGGCATTACAGTTGTTGCACTACAATAGTCTTGAATGAATGAAACACGCTTTGAAAATGAATTTGTTTCGAACTAATGACTTTGTGATTCATAACTTGCCGTGTGTTACGATTTCCAAAGCTCTGTAATACCCACAAGCACAACACTTAATGGTTTTATAGGAACTCCAGCAGGGCTCTTCTACTGTACAGTATGTATTAAAATGCCAAATAAGACTTGAACAAGCTTCTGTTTAAATGGCAAATTAATAGATAGATAGATAGATAGATAGATAGATAGATAGATAGATAGATACCTTTATTATCCCAAGGGGGAAATTCAGTTGTCCAGTTGTAGCACAGCAGTATACAGTTATTTACAAAGTTACAGAGAAGTAAGAAGCAGAGCAGTACAGTACCAATAAAGAGAAGGTGCATCAATAGAGGGGGCAAATAATATATAAGTATATACATAAATGTATGTAAGGTATGCAAAATATATTTTTCTTTTTCTTCCCTCATCTATCTGATTACTGGTCATTGTATTGTAGAGCCTTGAAAAACACAACTCGTAATATTGAAACACACCACATTCACAGTTACTGTCAACAAATACATTGAACCTTGTTCAGACAAACCCAAAGCAAAAGTTCATCTCAATCATCCTCTCTCAACAGTGAAACCAATCAACCACTTTGAATCTTCACACTGTGACATACTGTGCACAAAACTAGTTGTAAATTGGAACTGTTCAGGATTAAATAGGTAAATATCCTAAACAACAGATTATTCATTATTTTCTATTTTTATATTCAGAGAGAAAGGGATCGAGCAAGAAAGAAACAGACAGAGGTGTGTGTGTGTATGTGAGAGAGAGTTGAGCAAGGGGGAGCATGAGTGTCTGGAGAGAGAGAGAGAGAGAGAGAGAGAGAGAGAGAGAGAGAGAGAGAGAGAGAGAGTGCGAGAGAGAGAGAGAGAGACAGGGGCGTCATAAGGGGGAGAAAAGTGGGACTGAGTTACTTGGGCCCAAGGTGGAGGGGCCTTCATTATTTTGTAATTTAACTATTGGAAAATAGCAGATATACAAGCTCAGCTTCTATTTTTGAAAAGTCGTGAAAATGTGTGCAAATCTTTGAATTTATGTATTTTATAAGCGAACATTTGTAACTCAAATTTTGCTTCTGGGGGGGTCCCTAACTATTTGAGATGGGGGTCCGTGGCCAAATACATATCATTTTGGGGGTCCTTCACATGAAATAGTTTGAGCACCACTGACATAGAAACCTTAAGGGGAAAAAAACCTTAGAAGGATTTGACTTCACGATTTTTCAAAAATAGCAGATCTCGAGTGCCACGCTGCAGACAATTGGACTCGAGTCATGATGACTCGACTTGACTTGACTTGGGAGTCATATTTTGACGACTTGGACTTGACTCGGACATATTGGACAAAAACTTGAGACTTGACTTGACTTGGAAGACAATGACTCCCGACTCGACTCGACTTGAGACACGCTGACTCGGACGACTTGCCGCTACGCCACCCACCAAAGCAGTCGTGAACGCCACGCTATAGGTTCACACTTTTATTCATTGATTGATTGCAGCCACGGAGGCACCACACACACACACACACACACACAGCACGAATGGCTATACTGCTGCCCCCCAGCCTAATACAGCCACTACCGGTTCTGCTGCTGCAGTTCCATATAAAAACTTCCACTCCGATGGTAAACAGAGGAACACTCAATGCAAGATATGCAACGCTAAACTCAAAGACAAAGAGGGAACGACGTCAAACTTTGTCCGCCACTTGAAGACGGCGCATGAAGAGAAGTGAAACCAAACATAAGAACATAACATTATTAGAAGTGTGTGCGCGTGTGCATGTGTGTGTTGGTGATATACTGTCGGTCGATAATTTTTTGAACATTAATAATAAGACAACAATGTCACTCACCACTGTCACGAACGTTGATCTGTGACTGCATAAATAATAATATCCAATTATCCATCATGGTAGCAAGCCTCCGTCTTCCAACACTTTATCACTTTTCATAACATACATCCAGTCGTCAGCAGGGTTAAGAACTTCACTAAATAACTCCCACGCAAAAGCTTTATTCCTTCTCATTTAGCCTCCGACAAGTTTTGCTTAGCTAGAGTTGAATTTAGTTCACTCCACTCTCTGTTATTTTCCAGTTTGTCGCTGGAGCGTGTCGCTGTTACTACATGTCATCTTTTCGACACCCGACTCTATGGTCGAAATAATGTCCGTTCGGAAAAGTGAGATTTCCCCGTATCCTTTTGGAACATGGTGGGACCCCAAACAAATGCATGTGTAGTGGAGTATAGGCAGCTAAATTTGTGCCTGATGAGAAATGACATTAATATACAGTACTAGTAGTACAAAGCATGCACGTTAAGATTATTGTGTCTTGTTTGTTTTTGTTTTTAAAGCAATAGGCCTGTAGAAGTATTAAATGTTGCAAAATGTTGAAAATAAACATTTGTCAAACATGCCATTTCTTTAATGGAATGTATCCTTTGCCATCTACCTAGGTTCTAAATGATCAGACATGTAATGGATAAATGAATAGCTTTTAAGCTGTATACTGGTTTAATTCATGCAGAGTTGCAGACTAATCTGCATGCTATTTTTTGACATTTACTTTAGGAAGAAAGGTTTCTCTCTTCAATATAAACCTGAGATATAACCTGTGACTCGACTTGAAAAGCGTGTGACTTACTCAACTGACAACCTTGTGACTTGACTTGACAACCTTGTGACTTGATTCGACGCGACTTGACTCGACGCGACTTGACATGACAACCTTGTGACTCGACTCGACTTGACTTGACATAACCTTGTGACTCGACTCGACTTGACTTGCCCACAACAGAAAAAACTTGAGACTTGCTTGAGACTTGGACCAAATGACTTGCTACTCGACTTGGACTCGGATCAGAGGGACTTGTACAATTGTCTGCCGCGCTGTGAGCTTGTATATCTGCTATTTTTCAATAGTTAAAGCACAAAATAATGCGTAATAATGCGTTCCCAGTCTAAATGGGTTAAAACCCCCTCCCCCTATGAAGAACATTCATGGGTGGCCCGCAGTGAATCTTTGTACCCAGGGCCCAGAATGTGGTGCGACACCCCTGGAGAGAGAGAGAGAGAGAGAGAGAGAGAGAGAGAGAGAGAGAGAGAGAGAGAGAGAGAGAGAGAGAGAGAGAGAGAGAGAGAGAGAGAGAGAGAGAGAGAGAAGAGGAGACGTGGCCGGCAGCGTTGTCCATTATATGCTATCATGCAGAAACACATTCACAGGCAGGTGCTTTGTCCTCGCGTGTAAGGGCAGCGTTGACATGCCTAGATATGAACAAAACAAACCCTGCAGTACTCCCTCACTGTCAGCCTGTCAGCCCATCATGTCCACACACACACAGTCACACTCATATAGGGTTCATTTAACTCCCAAGAGTGCACAAATGGAACCAAATAGGGGTACGGCTCCATTTGGTTCCATTTGTACACTCTTGGAATTAAATGAACCCTATAGGCATTTTACTGTATTGAGTTAGCGTTTAATGATTTCCATATTATTTCTATGTGTCAAACAACGAGGATGATTTCCAAGAATGTCTTTATTTCATACATGTATAGCTTTCATTGCTCACCTGCCTCCTCCTTATTTGACAGGCTGGTGGTGGTGGTGGTGATGCCCGATGCTTTCTGACCACAGTCCACAGCATATCATCAAGCAGGCTTGGCCACTGCAGTACCAGATCCTTACCCATAGGTGTCCCTCTTTTTCTTCAGAACTCAATTGGCTCAGCTGCCTACTTGAAATGCTGGCTCTGCATTGGTAGGACCCCAATGGTAGGACTGGCCAAAGCGTGCGTGCGCGTGTCTCTCTGTGTGTGTGGGCGTGCAAGAGAGAAAGAGAGAATGAGACTGATAAATACATTTGTAGAGAGAGAGAATAAGGAACAGAGAGTGGGGTGCTTTGCAAAACTGGCAGGTATGAAACACAAATACACAAGTATGAAACAAACACAAACACAAACACACACACACACACACACGCACACACACACACACACACACACACACACGCACGCACGCGCACACACGCACACTGCTGAGGCGGTGAGTCACTTCAGACTCCGAACGCTATCCAAACCTCTTCAAACAGGGAGGATTTGATCTGTGGGCACGTAAATAAAAACACACCAGCAAGTACCTTTTTCGCTGCAATGGGCCAATCTCTGCTGCCTTTGTTTAAATCTAACCACTGGAGCAAGGGCCCTCTCTCATCTCCTTGGGAAATTGCAGGTGCCGAGCCGCGCAAGTGTATTATGGCGTTGATGTGTAACATTGAAATTTGCGGAAGGGACTTGAGTTGGGTGTTGATGGGAGAGACGAAGAAAGGGAGCAGTCTCCCAATCGCTTTCTGTAACAACACCTGTGCACGCTCTCTCTCACTTTCTCGCTCTCTCTCTCTCTCTCTCTCTCTCTCTCTCTCTCTCTCTCTCTCTCTCTCTCTGTCTCTCTCACGCACACACACGCACACGCACAAATGCAAACAAACCCGGCTCTCTCTCTATGTGATATACTGTAGTGTGTGTCATATTTGCTGTAATGCGTTGTGTGGAGATGACATTGACCCAGGAGGAGCGGTGTAGGATTGAGCGTGATGGTCTTTTATGGCTGTCATTAACGTGAGACACACATGGGGTTAATCCAAGCTCCTTTTCAATGGATCACTGCATTCAGGGAGTATGTTTGGAAAATGTGTGTGTGTGTGTGTGTGTGTGTGTGTGTGTGTGTGTGTGTGTGTGTGTGTGTGTGTGTGTGTGTGTGTGTGTGTGTGTGTGTGTGTGTGTGTGTGTGCTTTCTTCTCGGCTATCCTCTCTTCAGACTCCCTGCTGGGCGATTTTTTTTTATCTGAACCACAGATAGTCAACAGCACATGCACATGCACATGCACATGCACACGCACATGCACTTGTGTGTCTGCTATTGCTAGAGAAAAAGAGGAAAAATCTATTTCCACTTGTTTGATCCCATACAAACTACAGTACAGCAATCTTTGTAATGCAGTGGTTCTCAACCTGTGGGGGGGTCCCCAGATGATTAACTTACTGTGCAACATTGTTTTCCTCACTCAACAGAAAACAAACCAACATAAAGTTTAAGTGTACTGTATAGAGGGTATCTGCACATTTCTAAAGTGACAATTTTAGGACTTTTTAATACCTCTAAAATGACAAATTAAACATTGGCCAAAGTGTCAAATATTAGAGGTAGAAATTGTGAACATTTTGCGAGGCGTTGTGAGCATGTAGAAATGTAATTCCTCAACTCTTAGTGCTTGTGAGGGTGGGATGATTATTTGGGGGTCACGGTCTGAAAAGGTTGAGAACCACTGTTGTAATGGACTAAAAAGCCCACAATCGGTATGTGACGTTGATGCTCTTCCCCTATTCGCTTATACTATCACATGACGTATTTGTAGGCAGAAGAAGAATATAGTATAGGACAGTAAAGTGAAGCTATGGTCACACATCTGTTTTAATGACATGCAAGCTGAGACTTAAGACGCATCCATTTCCCATGCTACTTTGCGGGATTGGGGAGCGGTTCGCTGTTACTACGTGTCATCTTTTCGACACCCAACTCTAACCCTTACCCTAAACCTAACCTCCGTGGGGTGAGTCGCTAACCCTCCCGACGCTCCTTTGTTGAAATGACTGTCGTTCAAAAGAGCGAGATTTCCATGCGGGATTGTAGGCTGTTCCGACAGGAATACCAGTTTTCCAGTGTGTAGTTCATTTGACTTGCATGTTGTGTGTTGGCTCACTGAGAAGAGAACTACAAGCAGAATGGCTGTCCGGTACTGTATATAACATAGGGCATATACTGTAGGTCATCTGTGCTATTGGTTGGCGCACGGGCAAGGTTCACCCCAATGTTGAACACTTAACATGTGTCAGACTTCATGCACTTGCAGTGCCTATAATGTGCCACAACAACAAGAACTGAAGTGAATGGGAGAATTGAAGCTTCAAGTTCTGGTGCATCTGCTGCAGATGTGTGGGCATACCAGTAGCTTTGTCACGCTGCCCAGCCTGAGGTGGGCAGCTTACAAGAAAGGCCTAACTTGTGTCCGGGAAATTTAAGAACATTTATAATTTGTGATCATTTGTTCATGTAGATGCAGATGATGTTATTCCAGGTGTGAATATGAGTTAGATCCATTCAGTCCACACATGATGTTGAGAAGAGTTCTCAGTGATTTACTGACAGGCTCATGCAGACAGACAGGCCTATAGGTAAAGAGACGGATGGCTCTGTCTGAAAGGTCACCCCGATAAATCAAACATGGGCAGAATTCATTAATATTCAGTGATGACATAAAGCCAGCTATGTGTATTGCATGCAACAGGTTATTGTGATGATACTGACAGGGATCAGGGCTTTAACTCACTGCTGACCTGCGGAGGTGGGTGAACATAACAACTCTGCAACTCTCTCCTGTTCACTTTCAAATATGCTTTAACGTCTTCCCAGAGTTTAAGTTGTGTTAAATCTTCCTATGCAAACCCATTGTAACTCCAAACTCCATTTTAACCATGATTCAGTGTGTATTCATCACTAATTCAAAGAAATGCTGTATTGTATTATCATTATTATTTTTCATTTTAAAAAAGATTTATGAAAAATACATGAAAAGGGTAATTGACAAAATACACGCACATATTAAGAGGGCAGTATGAGTCACCAGAACCAATAGACAGGTGGTTAAAATGGAGTTTGAAATTACAATAGGTTTATAGAGGAAGTGGACATGTCTGATAAAATGAATATCAAATATCTAAATACTGAATCAGGCAACTTAAAAACTGTCTGGGGTGCTCACAAAAGCCTGAGTAGATGTTAAAATTACCCTTTACATGTTGAAATATGCGTTTTCAGGCAGACTGTCCAATATTACATTTGTTTAAATGCATTCATCACATGCATAGGCTTTTTATTCACAAAGACAATAAGAATATAGCATTTCAACACTAAGTGAATCAATTCACATCACCATCAATACAGAACTCACCCCGGCAAGCAATATTGGTAAAGTCCTGCTGGGATTCCTCCACAGTGCGGGGAGAGAGTTGTGGCTCAGAACATGGAAGGCGTGTTCCTGGCATGCCTCATCTTTGTTGGTATTCAGCCATCCTGTGTTTGTAATCTGTGTTTTGGTCACTTTGTGCCTGGATAAAATCTATGATGATCGGAATATACAGTAGAACTTTAACTTTTTAACAAGATACCTTATTTATTTATTATTGTTTTTTATTCTTTTTACAAAAACCTATCACTTGGTAAACCATACATATTTGCCCCTTAAACACAGTTAGGTTTAGTTAGTACTATGCTATTACAATAGGTACTTTTAAATGTATTTAAATAGGTGTCAAGGGTTGTTTTAAAGATAAGAAATGGGGCTTCTGATAACAATATATAATGCACTGTCATCTAAAATGTCAACTTGAGACTCATGGATGAAGGTGCTTCAGTTTCATTGAGCTTAAAGGAGAATTCCGTGGTAAATCACTTTTTTACCTTGTTTTCTTTAGTCTCCCAAAAAACTGGTCCAGGTTTTTTATTTATCTGAAAAAGCATTATTGTCCATTTCGCTACAAATCTGCTGTTAACACATCTGGTGCCAACCCCGAGTTTCCCGAGTTTGTATTGATACCAACGCTGTGCCAACCCCGAGTTTCCCGAGTTTGGGCCGTTTTTTTTTCCAAAATTTTTTTTGGACCTCCAGAAATGTATTAGGCATGATCGCGATCGCGAAATTGCATGTTTAACCCCCATACCAACCCATTCTTTCAAACATGGCAGCCATGTTTGTTTACATCTGAAGAAAACATAATGGCCCATAAATCATGAATGCTTTAACGGATTTCCAAGCGGATTTTTTTGTTTGAAAGCTGTGAACAGCATCTACAAACGTGGTGCATCATCTAGGCATGGGCGTGCACTTTTTACACAATTGCACAATTACATGGAAGTCTATGGTAACCATGGCAACGCGAGACATTGAAGAGAAAAAATCATTGCAACATAAGTGTTAATAAACACACAGACGAGCTAACGTACATAAATATTTCCATGGTTACTTCTTTCTACCCATTCTGCCGTAAAATGCTTCACTCGTGTTCGAAATCTCGTCTTGCGAGACTTCCGAATCCTATTGGATGGAAATAAGCAGCTTTGCGTAATGCCCATTGCTGCCGCCGTGGGCTGTATAAGGTTGTCGCGGCTCGGCCGAAATGGACAATAATGCTTTTTTTGGATTAAAATAACACCTGGAGACTAAATAACAAGGTAAAAAAGCAATTTACCACGTAATTCTCCTTTAAAAGGATCAAGTGTTGTCCACTCCAGTAATATTATGGGAATATGCGAAAATAGTTTTGATTGTTGCTCAATAACGCAGACTTCCTAAATCCTCAAGCTGCCTTTAAGTAGGGTTGTGACTCTTCTCGTTTTCTCTATATCTCTGTTTGCCCTGAGTTGTAGAGTCCACTAGCACAGCAGATTTAAGATGCTGGGCTGGAAGCATCTCCAGCTTGAGTTATTGTACAAAGAAAAAGAGAGAAGGGGGGGGGGGGGGGATGGGGATGGGGGGGGCAGAAAGGAGAGAGCATGAAAGAGAGAGAGAGAGAGAGAGAGAGAGAGAGAGAGAGGGGCAGATGAACAAAGCATATATCGTGGCAGTCTCAGAGAAGCATTGATACAGCCAGTGTCCCTCTCTCTTTCTGTCTGTCTGTCTGTCTGTCTGTCTGTCTGTCTGTCTGTCTCTCTCTCTCTCTCTCTCTCTCTCTCTCTCTCCCTATTTCTCTATCTGTCTCTGTATGGTCTGTGTGTGTGTCTGTCTGTCTGTCTGTCTGTCTGTCTGTCTGTCTGTCTGTCTGTCTGTCTGTCTGTCTCGCCATGCTTTATCTCACTCAGGTCAATTCTCAGTCTCGCCACACTCTTCTCTCTTCTTTTACTCCTGTCGTTTTCTTGGCATCTGCATTCACCCCTCTCTCTCCTCTCTCTCCTCTCTCTCCTCTCTCTCCCCTCTCTCCCCTCTCTCCTCAGCAGTTCTTTTGTTTTCCTCTCTCCAGCACCTTATTTTAATGCCAGCATGGGGACATGCAGACAGACAGCAATGCCACCAAGCATATCACCACAGCTTCTCTCTCGCTTTTTCTCTGTCTGTCTGTCTCTCTCTCTGTCTCTCTCTCACACACACGCACGCACGCACGCACACACACACACACACACACACACACACACACACACACACACACACACACACACACACACACACACACACACACACACACACACACACACACACACACACACACACACACACGTGTGCGCGCACGCACGCACCACAGCACACACAACACCTCAGCATGGAAATTGAAATAATGATAATGTATCCCTCAGTCTGCATCAAAGTATTGCCACTTCAAAAAAATGCCGGCAGGCATGAAATGTAAACGTGAAACAGATGGATTGAAAGCGAGAGAGGGGAGGGGCCGTTCGCCCCCCCCCACACACACACACACACACACACACACACCCTTCACTTTGCACACCCCCTGCATCTCCTGCATGTACACGTGTGTGTGTGTGTGTGTGTGTGTGTGTGTGTGTGTGTGTGTGTGTGTGTGTGTGTGTGTGTGTGTGTGTGTGTGACACTGTGTGTGTGTGTGTGTGTGTGTGTGTGTGTGTGTGTGTGTGTGTGTGTGTGTGTGTGTGTGTGTGTGTGTGTGTTGTAAGGCAGAAGGGCAAATATTGTCAGTTGTTGTAAGTAAGGTGGAGGGATGGGTCATGTTTATTCAGACAGAGAAGGCTATGCGGTTCTATAGGTGTGTGTGTATGCGTGTGCATGTGTGAATGTGAGTGTGTGTGTGTGTGTGTGTGTGTGTGTGTGTGTGTGTGTGTGTGTGTGTGTGTGTGTGTGTGTGTGTGTGTGTGTGTGTGATGTGTGTGTGTGTGTGTGAGCGTACATGCGTGCGCCCCTGCGTGTGCGTGCGTATGTGTGTGTGTATTACAGAAAGCCTCCGTTTCAAGCTCACAGATAATGGAGGATTAGATTTATCAATTATCACTGCTGATAACTTGCGACGAACTGTTAATCCAGCACAGGTCTCTTTTGCTAACACACACACATACATTCACACACACATACCGGTATACTGTATACACACACGTGCAATTACACACCTACAACCCATACCTTTTTTTTGGGGCTTATCGAGGTCAGCCAGCACCATATGGTAGCAGGCGTAATTAGCGACTAATCGGCTGGATGTTTTGACTGCAGTTGTTTCACAGTTGACTAGCTGTTTGGGTTAGCGCTGCTGCTAGCTAGTTCCCCCCTGCAGGGCAGCAGGTGAGTCAGTCTACAGGGGTCCTGCTGCACAGGTGGCAGCGGTTGTGTAGTAGGCACGCGCATGCTGATTCTGTGTACGTACGCACGCACGCACGCACGCACGCACGCACGCACACACACACACACACACATATATAAAAATGTATGCAGTTGAATATCTCTGCTGTTGGGCCAACACCAGCTATTACTCCAAAATGTTCATTTTACAGAAAATCTGAAAACATCCAGCTCAAGCTTCTGCTTTTTACTACTTTACTCATTGGTTCAGTATCTTTTTAACCAACACGTAAAGGGTGTTCAATAGCACTGATTTATGAAAAACATCAAAAACCTAAAAAATGGAGTTAGCTTGTTTTGGCCCAACAGCAACGAATATAATTGCTCATGCAAGAAACATATACTAGGTAAAGTCCCTCCCCACCACCACGGAAGGTTGTGGGTTCGAATCCCCTGTGGTGCAACCGGCTATATGTCAGGCGGCTGTGAGAACACAATTGGTCCGTGTTCGGGGGAGGGGCGCCGGACGGGGAGGGTGATACTGGTCATTAGTATACTGGTATTCCTACGGGCTGGGGGGGGGGGGGCACCTGTCAGCAGGGAGTGTTGGGCGGGAGGAGTAGGACGAAGGCTCTACGACTACGTCCTCCTGGTGGGGGCTCCTCACTGGCAGGAGAGTCAGTAGGATACAACAGCAGTGACAACACAGAAATGTGTGTGGGGAGGAATCAATTGGTATAACGACTAAATTGGGGTGAAAAAAGGGTAAAAAATGATTGGCTAAAAACCTCAAAAAAGAAGAAGAAAAAAACATATACTATGGATGTATTATATCCTATCATATGAAAATAGTAAATAGACAATAACTCACACACACGTGTACATACCGTACATGTTAAAGTACTAGCGAGAAACGGGGGCTGGGACGGACTTTTTTTTCTTTTTCTGACAGTGTCCATGTATGTTAATGCACATACATACGTATACACATGGGCGGCAATGGCTCAGTAGGTAGAATGGGCATTTGGGAGAGTGAAGGTTCCCCATACGTGTCAAAGAGTCCATGAGCAACACACTGAACACCTGTATCAAAGAGCAGACTGGTGCCCGGTACGGTTCCCTCTCTGAATGGAAGTTGAACGCACATTGTAAAACTCTTCGAATGAAAGGCACAATAGACTATTTGCCATTTAAGGTCCATACACACCAGGAGCGATAATATCACATTCATTTAAACTGCTGTATGAATTACACAATTATTTTTCAAAACAAGGTGATTTTTTTCAGCGCGAATAAAATCATCAACCTGTATGAATGGACCAAAAAAATGGTTTGATGTGAAATAATTGCATCACATTTTCCTATAGTTTATTTGCGTCGCTCCTGGTGCGTAATGACCTTTACCGTATAAACAACAGACACACACACACCCACACAGCCTCTGATGCACACACCTGTACTAAACCTCAGTCACACACACACACACACACACACACACACACACACACACACACACACACACACACACACACACACACACACACACACACACACACACACACACACACACACACAAATCCCTCCGATTAGCATACACATAACCAAAAACACATGCATGCACACACATACACGTACACAACCTCAGTCACCCGTGCAAACATGTGCGCGCAAACACACACACACACACTCCTACTCTCTGGTCCCCGTGCTTGGACGATAACAACATAAGACCAAATCAATCGGTTCAGTTCAGGATACGTGGCTGTCATTCAGAGGAGCTGGCTGACTGAATACTAACAGAGAGAGAGAGAGAGAGAGAGAGAGAGAGAGAGAGAGAGAGAGAGAGAGAGCGGAGAATATTGTCACTGTCGGGCAGAAACCTTGCATCTCCAAGTTTCAAATTTGTGCGTCATCATACAAGACTGTCGCACAAGACTAGTGAAAATAGCAGATCTACAAGCACACAACGCCGTTGTGTGCTTGTAGATCGGCTATTTTCAGTATTTTAAATCAATTTTAAAATGATGAATACAAAACCGACGCTTTGGGAGATACAAGGTTTCCACCCGACAACAACGATATGAGATAAAGGCAAAGGAATAGTTGTAGCCTATACAAGCCTGCGTTTTCTCCAAGCGCCGCTGCTACATCACTTTGACACCGGTCCAGTTTGTGAATGCCACTGCGTGATGAATCAGTGGAGGCACGGCGGTTATATCATATTTAAATGTACACTGAAGAGGTGTATTTTAAAAAGGTCACACCGTGGCCTCCGCTATTAAAACCCTCCGCGTGCCAACTTCCCCTATTTAGGAAGAAAAATGGACAACCTGCCTCCCTTTCTTTTTTTTATTCCACATGCGGTGCCATTTATCAATATTCATTACGTAACATTGTTTGGCGAGAGAAATTTGGGTAAATAGCGGACATATTTGAATACGAATGGCATTTGTGCGGCAGATGCAGTATTCATATTTCATGCACACCAACAGATATGTCATTTCCTATTTACATATTTGCACTATAGTCGACCACAAATAGAGAAGGATATGGTTCATTATATATATATATATATAGACTATATATATATATATATATATATATATATATATATATATATATATATACTATAGTCGACCACAAATAGAGAAGGATATGGTTCATTATATATATATATATATAGACTATATATATATATATATATATATATATATATATATCAGGGTTTCCGCTAGGCATTTTTGGGGCCGGCCACGTTGGCCGGCAGGATTATATTTTACCGGCCAATCAATTAATTTATCGGCCATATGAGATACTGTATCTGCATGGTGCACCGTGCACCCAACTGATAATTACACCATTTTATGTTTGCGCTGGGCTTCCTTCCTCTTTATCACAGATGCAATTGCAATATGTTCCAACAAAATAATATCCTAACTATCTACGCTTGCCAAAAAAAAGAAGTGAATAGGTTAAAGTGGGCGCGCAACTCAAGCGAACCGTTTGCGCGCCCTGCCACACAGTGGCCTACAAATTAATAAGTGTGGGCCTATATGATTTTGGCTTCACGTCTCATTAAACCTTTTACACACATTTGTTTTATTTTGTTAATGTTATGTTATGATGGCGCAAGGAAGGTTGACTTGCCTCTGTTGCTTTGACCACGATGGCATCACATCCATGCGATCAGAAAGTCATGTGCATGCTTGTATAATATCCATGATCCACAGAGTTCGGGTCCCTTTTTCATTATCGTCTACTACTGGGTCCAGCTTGATTACCTCGGAAGAACCCCAGTTCTGTTCTGATTATAACACTAAACCCACGCTGATTGTTACAAGGTGCTGGAACTGTCAGCTGTGAAACGTGATGTGTGCTTCTCCGTATAGCCGTGTGCGTGTCTAAAATAGCAGACATACAAGCTCACAGCGTCGCGCGTTTCGCCTTGTTGTGAGCTTGAAGCTCTGATATTTCCAATGCACAGCGCAGTAGAGATGGGATTTATGGCCCTTTGAAGTGAGCCGGATCTCTGGGATCCGTTCCTTTCAAAGAGCCGTTCAAAAGACTGGCTCATTCTAGCTCACAATGCTAGCGTTCATTTCAAAGAGCCGTTCAAAAGACTCGATTCGTTCGCGAACGTCCCACCTCTACAGCGCAGCATGAAGCAGCAGCAGTGGCGGTGAGCTCCGCTGACAGACTCACAGAAAATGATACAAATTTAAAATTATGATAGGTTTTAATGGTTGTAGCTTTACTACTTTAGACAAATAATTATGTGTATAATAAGATTAAATGATAAAATAGCCTAAGAGGCATTTTCCCAGCCGGCCACGGTGGCCGGTGGACTTTATAATTACCGGCCAATTAAACATTTAACCGGCCAATGGCCGGTAAATACCGGCTAACGGAATCTCTGATATATATATATATCGTTGTCGGGCAGAAACCTCGTATCTCCAAGTTTCAAATGTGTACATTCTTTCGCAAAGTGAAGCCCTGCTTCATCATACAAGGCTGTCGCACAAAAGTAGTGAAAACAGCCGATCTACAAGCACACAGCGCCTCGTAGCAGTTCTTTTTTTAAATGATAAATGTAAAACGAACGGTTTTGGACACACAAGGTTTTCACCCAGACAACGACAATATATACTGTATATATATACACACACAGTATATAAAATGCTGTATATAAGAGAGTATATATGCGATGTGGCATGGTACATGGTAGAGTGTAATTGTGGAGGTGTGCAGGGAGATGGACTGGCTATGATAGTGTTGTAAGTGTTGTACAGTTAAACAATAGTGTGTGCTGTGAGGAAGCAGCAGACCTGGACATGTCATATATTACAACAACAGCAGCCTCCAAACAAATTATGGTTGTGTCTTTGTGTTTTTCTTAGCCCATGCTCCCTCTCTCTCTCTCACTCTCCCCCCATCTCTCTCCCTCTCCTGTGTTATATATTTTCACACCTCAGTGAGTCCATCCCACACACACACACACACACACACACACACACACACACACACACACACACACACACACACACACACACACACAGACACAAATCACGCACACATATCTCTCGCTCTCTGGTTGTCTCTGTCTAGCTGAGTACGTGCCCCCCCCCCCCTCCCCCCTCCCCTCTCCTCCTCTCTGTCGCTCCTTCTCTGGCTCTCTGCTGCATTTTCGCTATCTCTCCTTCTCCTAAACACCCCCCACACACACACCTCTCTCCATATCATACTACCCCCCCCCCCCCCTCTCCTCTCCCCCCTCTCTCCCCCCCCCCCCCCCCCCCCTCCTCCCCCCTCTCTTGGGTCATGTTGCAGTAGCTCCAGCAGAAATAATAGGAGTGAAGGCGTGAGGTTGTTATTTGCATAGAAATAGCATGACGCCCCAGGCAAGCTACGACAGAAGGACACAGAGATCATTTGTCTCAAATTTTAATGAAAACTTTTGCTGAGACAGAGATTTCTCCCCCCCTCCCCACCCCCGTCCCCCCTCCCTCACCCCACCAACCCTGCCATCCCCGCCCACCACCCTCCTCGTCTCTCTCTCCTCTTCTTCTCCCCCAAATCCATTCTCCCCTCTGTGATTCCATGTACCTTTGTGCACCCCGCCCGTTTCCTTTTTCCTGTATTAGCATGGTGTGATTTGAAACGAGATGACGCTGCTGCGACTCTGGCGGCATGTCGTCGTTTTACATCTATTTTGTCAAGTGCCGAAACACCCGCGTCGGGGAGTTTGAGCTGACTGTGCGGAGAGAGAGAGATGTGAAGGCTGCCTTGATGTTTCCCGAGTTTGCGGTAAAATGTCCGGGGGCCTCGTTTCTAGAAGAAAAGAATGTGTGATTTCATAGTTTAAAAACTAGAGGTTTGGCGGCTATGTGGTCCTCACATCTAGAATTCGGCCCTCACACCTACGTTGCACCACCGATCTGCGTATTTGAATGTCTGCATCATCTACTGTACATCAGGGGTCTTCAAAGGGGGGTCCGGGACCCCTATGGGGGTCCTCAGAGTTACTACAGGGGGGCCACCAAATCTTTGTGTGATGGGATCATGTTTTTAACATTAACTGTGTGAATCCTAACATCCCTATTCTGAGTGGAACATTAGCCAAAAATAGCCGATCTACAAGCTAACAACGCCTCGCACTATTTTTGGCAAGGAGATTTGTAGAGGGAAAAGAGCTTAAGTATTTGACGGTTCAATGTTAAATGTCTAAAAATACACATTACTCCAACATGATGACAGTGCTGTCAAACAAGTCTAAGCTGTACAAGAAATCGATGAACATTTTTAATCCGCAACACGATTTTATAGTAGGGGTCCCTGCTTCATCTCTCTCTCAGCTAAGGGGTCCTTGGCCTGAAAACGTTGAAGATCCCTGATCTACATCTATCTGTATTCCACTGGGTGCATCTACATATATGTGTATTTGACGAGGCCCTCATCAAATGCACATTATGTTTATGGAGAGCCACTTCTGCGCCCTCTGCTGTGTCTCCATGGTTTTCTGTTGTGTCTGACATAAGTGCATGATGAAAATCTCTGTGCGGATTTGACACAGCTTCTGTTGTGTCTGACAAATCAATGTACTTTAATTATGTATAAAAGCCAACATGTTTCGACCGAACTGGTCTTCATCAGCAGGGCAAGTTTGAACTTGATTTTACGCCCTCTCCTTTGGTCTTTTCTTCACTCCATTATTTAGGTTGTGTCATCAGTGCATGTTGATCTCCATGTGTGTTCATTTGACAGGGGGCCCTTGGGGGCCCCGACACAGCTACTGAAAATACCATATGGGGGGACATTGGCTATTAGATCAATTCATAAGTAGGTTGTAGTTGAAATAACCACAAAAATATCCAGGAATCCAAAGTGTTGTTTTCAATTATGCTGGACAGCACTCTAATTCAATCTGACTTATTATGTTTTCTAACTTCTAAGTTGTTGTTTTCTCTAGAAAGTGCCATTTTATTAACCTGACTGCGCCAGATGGTGGCAGTAGTGCGTACCGCTCTACTTTACCATCTGAGATCTCTCCGGGAGAGTTGATAACACTCGTAAATTCCCGGGCCGGACGAATCAGCGCCAGCTACGGGCGGGCTCTGAGCAGCTCTGAGCCAATAGAGTCTGATTGCAGACCACATGGAAACCCAGGAGGCGGATTCTGGGTGTAACGTCATGCAGACAGGCCAATATGAGTGGTTGGAGTTGGCACTCCCAGACTGTGATAGAGAGACGGCCCCATCCAATCACCTGCTAAAGAATTTGAAAAAATGGCCCGCCCCTTACATCGGGTCTGCCCGAGCGATCCCAGATGATGGTAAGCAGAGCGGTATGCAGCCAGGCATATACGCACTTGCTGCCATCATCTGGCGCAGTCAGGTTACCATTTTATCAAATTGATTACTAATAAAGCGACCAACAAGTGTCTGTCCTGTTCAAAAAAAAAAAAAAAATCTAACTCGTGACTGTTAGTTTATGGTGTTATCATGAAATCTAGTTCAAACATTCACATAAGTGCGGGAATTTAAACGAGGATTTCTTTTTTGTTTTACAGTGTGTGTCTGTCTGTCTGTCTGTCTCTGTGTGTGTGTGTGTGTGTGTGTGTGTGCGTGCGTGCGTGCGTGCGTGCGTGTGTGCGTGTGAATTTAGCTTAATTTCTATGTAATAAAATGATTGTGTGCAAACATACACCTACAGTATACATGCACGCACACACACACACACACAAACACATGCAAATACACGCACACACGCACACACACACACTCCTTCCCATCCCTCCTCCTCTGCGTGTCCTTGGTTGGCGTGGTGTGACTTTGGCTGCTGAGCAGCGTGGTGCGCATGGCGTGCACGGCGTGGGCAGAGGGAGGCTTGGCGCTGGCTCGGCACCGGGCATCTGAGTGGCCGCTCTGCTGATGTGCGGGGACAGGGCACGGGGCGCAGTGCCAGGGTGCTGCTGGCACAATGCAATGCCCACCGACTGACACCCCCTGCCCACTGCCACGCAGGACAGAGGGGGCAAAGGCAATAACAGGGGAAAGAGAGAGAAATGGAGGGGAGAGACACCCCAGACCTGACCTTTGTTCATATTGTTGTTCAATGGAAGTATGGAGACATTCATGTCGTTGTTGTCGGGTGCAAACCTTGTATGTCCAAAACCGTTCGTTATGTATGTAGCGACAGTCTTGTATGGTGAAGCAGGGCTTTACTTTATGAAAAAAAGGACACATTTTAAACTGGAGATAGGAGGTTTCTGCCCGACAGTGACGATATGGATGTCGGGGGTAAGTGGAATCACGCGGCAGGTGGCAGGGACATGCTGCACATGTGAAAGCTAAACACTTACACAACCACTTTAACCCTGGAATCCCACTTTGGTGAAAATAAACATAAACTATTTTATATTTATTTTGAAAATAGCAGAAAAGATCTCAACGCATTGCACTAGTTGTGAAGTTGCATATCTGCTGGTAACCTTGAATGTCCAAAACTGTGTAATACTTCTCACAAAATGGAATGGTTAAAATTCACTTATAATTTGGAATTGTTCAAATGGAGTTATAATTTAGTATTTTCTTTTTACAAAAAAGAAAAAAGAAAAACGGAAAATGTTGAAATATGGAGATACAAGGTTTCAGCAATGATATATAGAGTGAATATTAAAGCGGAGTGTGATGTGCACGGCGCTCTGAAATAACGTCCTATTTTTTAGCAGGTGCGCCGAGAGAGCGCGATCGTTTAGTGATAAAAGCATGTGGGATTTAGTTGGGTGTTAGATGTTAAAAAACTGGCAGCCATTTAATTAACCACACAGTCACAGTTCAAAGAACTGTACTCAACAACTCCATGACTTTTAAATCTTTCTAATCCTAACTCCCTTTACTCTCGCTCACTCTCTCTCTCTCTCCATCTCTCTCTTTCTCTCTCTCTCTCTCTCTCTCTCTCTCAAACACACACACACACACACACACACACACACACACACGCACACTTTCTCTCCTCACGATACCACTCACTGCGCCCGTGAAGGGGGCACCCCTACACAGCTGGCACCAACAGTGGGCAACCCCGGATTTTGTGTGAGTGTGTGTATGTGTGTGTGAGAGGGTTGGGGGGCGGCATTCATACATACCCCAGCCCCCTCCCCCTTGGGTTCCACGTCTGCAACTCACCCACATCGCCCTCCTGACACCCCACTGGGCACAGGGGGGGGGGGGGCATCTCCACCTGCCCAGGAAGCATCCATTTCATTAACAACAAGGACAGGCTTCCCCACACCGCTACTGGAGGCTACCCGATTAACAGAGCAAGTCAGGGGGAAAAGAGGGAGAGAGAGAGAGGTAGGGAGAGAGAGGGGGAGAGAGAGAGGAGGGCTGTGATAATCCGCATAAACACGCACTCTTCCTCGACCGCCCCTGGAATACTAATGCAGCCTGCGACATGGGGTAGTAGTGCTGGGGAGAGGTGTGTGTGCATGTGACTGTGACAGAGAGTGAGAGCTCCTGTGTTTGCTAGGGCGCCCATATACATGCATGCACGCGCGTGCGTGTGTGCCTGTGTGTGTGCGTGTGTGTGTGTGCGCACACACGCGTGTGTGTGTGTGTGCGTGCGTGCGCGTTGGTTCTCTCCAGGGCTACTGTGCATGTCTACCAATCCAAGGTGACCGTGTTTGGCTGCTGCCTCGGGGCCCGGGGCAGGGCTGACAGCTTTAGGGGCGCGCCCGAGATTTGTAGCCCTGTGCGCCCATAACCCACGGAGGGCCATAAAACCCTTCCAGAAATGATAGCTAAAGAGGTTAAAACAGAGGAGGAGGTGGGAGACAGACGGGGGGAGAGAGAGGAGACAGGGGGGTGAGAGAGAGAGAGAGAGAGAGAGAGAGAGAGAGAGAGGGGGAGAGAGTATACCTCTCGCTCCTCGTGCCGCCACCTCTTTTGGCCCTATATCCTGACGGGGTGTGTGTGTGGGCGGCCGGGGATGGGGAGGGGAGGGGGTTAAATGTGACCTTGGGGTCAGAGGACAAGGGTTGTAGTAGGAGAAAGGAAAATGAGTTCAGTGGCCCCAGAGCCATTCTTCATGAAGGGGGACAGACACACATATATAGGCACGGGTCATTCATCCTCACCGGCCCGGACGCACACACACACTCGCACGTGCACGCACGCACAGATGCATGCACATACTATGCACACATACTACTGTACAAGCAGGCGGGCATGTAGTTGTATACAGGAGCACCCAAGAGCACACACACACACATACAGGCCTCTTTTCAAATATTGCTATTCCCGGTCAAACCGTATGTTTCCTGGCTTGATATTCAACATATAATTGTTGCGTTTGTTTGGATATCCCGCCAGCAGCATGCCTGCATATGTCTCCCTGCCCCTCTCAAAATCCACCGTTCCGGCGTTGTTGTTTGTCCTTATTGGAATTCATGGTCACATTCATTCCGCGCCACAGCATTGTGCATAAACAGATGCCCCCCCCCCCCCTCCCCAAAATACACACAGTGCTAACGTCCGTCTCTCCTTAATATGCACATTCAATCCCTGTACTTAGTGTTTGTTTCGTCTCCCCACTGAGCCACGGCTAAGTCCACCACTGAGTCACATGCAGCAGCGCTCACAGCAGGAGTGTGTGTGTGTGTGTGTGTGTGTGTGTGTGTGTGTGTGTGTGTGTGCGTGCGTGCGTGCGTGCGTGCGTGCGTGCGTGCGTGCGTGCGTGCGTGCGTGCGTGCGTGCGTGCGTGCGTGTGTGCGTGCGTGTGTGCGTGTGTGCGTGCGTGTGCGTGCCAGGGTGTTTGTGTGTACAAGTATCTGTGTTTTTGTATGTATGGACTGCGTAAATGTATCAATGTGTGCGTGCGTGCCTGCGTGTGTGTGTGTGTGTGTGTGTGTAATTCAGCAAGCGTAAAACCATGTGGACACACACGCGTGTGTGTGTGTGCATGTACAAGTGTGTCTGGGACTGGGTGCATGACCTGGAATGTTGCTTTTGTTTTTGTATGGTTTGTTTGTATGTTATTAACTCCACACACACAGAATAACATCAGTAAACAAAGAACATACTGTAAACATACTGTAAATAAAAGATGAAATCAGTCCATATATTAGAATGTACAGTACATCCATAAAGTTAGAAAATGAAGCGAACGCGTTAGTTTATGCAGGACACGTCAGCTGTCAGTCAGCTCTGTTCTCATACCTCATTGTGGGCTCGCCTATAAGGCGAGCACACTTTAGATATTGTCATTGTGGGCTCGCCTATAAGGCGAGCACACTTTAGATATTGTCATTATTTATCTATCAGTCAGTCAGACAGTAGACGGGAACTTCGGTTCCTTTCTACTCCTACATACTTAGTGAGAAAATGAAAATAAAAACATCAATGTGTTCAGTTTACAGTGGCGAAGTGCGCTATTATTTTTTATAGCAATCGGCCAAATGGTGGCGCTGCACGAAGCCTTCGAAAGTGCGAACTTTGAACAGGTATAGCTCATGCTGTGTTTGAGGTACAGGCATGAAACCTGTATACACGTATGCGTCTCCTCATGCCGAACAACTTTTACCCTCTAACTTTTGACCTCTGACCTTTAGGTCTCCCACAATTCGGAATTATATGAAAAACAGTAAAAATCTATCTCCTCCTGGGATTTTCGCGTCAAGTGCACAAAACCTTTTTCACATGAACTTTGGACCAATACGGTCAGATTGATCAACCAGATTTTTTTTAAAGTGAAATATAATTTTTTAATAATTCAATCAATATTGCGGTTTTATGCAAATTATTCTTCGGCCTCTAAATCATACATGCAAAGTTACACGTTCATGGCATTTGGCAAAGATGTGGAGGGTTAGTCAAAGTATCACTGAAACCAATTTTATTCCAATCGGCCAAAGGGGGGCGCTATACGAAGCGTTTGAAAATTCAAACTTCAAACGGGCATAAGTCATGACTCGTTTCGTTTGAAGACATGCAACTTGTTACACGCGTGCTTTGACTCAAGCGGAAGACATCTGTGTCGTTGTTAAGTAAGCTCCGCCCTTCAATTTTCCGCCATTTTGAGCAGTTTGTAAAACGCGTAAACCCGCTTTTATTCTGGAATTTTCGCTCCACGTGCACAAAACTTTTTTTACGTGAACTTTGGACCGATATCTAAAGATCTGTCAGATCGGATTTCTTTAACATTGAAACATGCTTTTTAAATAATTCAAACAATATTGCATTTTTATGCAAATTATTCTTCTGCCTCTAAAACATACATGCAAAGTCACATTTTCATGACAAAATAGTGTAGAGGGTTAGTTCAAATATCACTGAAACCAATCTTACCCCAAATGGCCAAAGGGGGGCGCTATATAATTTTGAGCAGTTTGTAAAACGCTTAAACCCGTTTTTATTCTAGGATTTTTTTTGCAATTTGCATGAAACATTCTACACGCAATCTAAGGACCTTTATCTAACATGCCTATGAAGTGCACACAAAAAAATTATAAAATAATAATAATAAATATAGCTGCAAGCAGCGATAAAGTGGCCAAAGCCAAAAACACCTCAAATCATGAACACAGCCTGGGATGTGCGTGAAATCTTGCAAGCACATTCCCAATAGGTCAAGGAACAGATACCAACCTTCTCACATTGGCCTGTTATAGCGCCACCAGCGGGTCAACTTTTGCACAACACATTTTTGGAACAAAATGGACCGATCTTTGACGTCAGTAACGTCAAAGAGAGCACTGCCTGCGATCTTGACATTTTGTGCTTTTATAGCCATTGTTTTCCGGCTTGAAGCGAGCCCACTATTGTTTCGAAGGAACAATATTTTTCTAGTTATTTATTTATCTATCAGGCAATCAGTAGACGGGAACTTCGGTTCCTTTCTACTCCTACATACTTAGTGAGAAAATGAAAATAAAAACATCAATGTGTTCAGTTTACAGTGGCGAAGTGTGCTATTATTTTTTATAGCAATCGGCCAAATGGTGGCGCTGTAGGAAGCCTTCGAAAGTGCGATCTTTGAACAGGTATAGCTCATGCTGTGTTATACATACAGCCATGAAACCTGTATACACTTATGCGTCTCCTCATGCCGAACAACTTTTACCCTCTAACTTTTGACCTCTGACCTTTAGGTCTCCCACAATTCGGAATAATATGAAAAACAGTAAAAATCTATCTCCTCCTGGGTTTTTTTCGTTACGCGCACGAAACTTTTTTCACATGAACTTTGGACCAATACGGTCAGATTGATCAACCAGATTTTTTTTAAAGTGAAACATAATTTTTTAATAATTCAATTAATATTGCGGTTTTATGCAAATTATTCTTCTGCCTCTAAATCATACATGCAAAGTTACACGTTCATGGCATTTGGCAAAGATGTAGAGGGTTAGTCAAAGTATCACTGAAACCAATTTTATTCCAATCGGCCAAAGGGGGGCGCTATACGAAGCGTCTGAAAATTCAAACTTTAAACGGGCATAAGTCATGACTCGTTTCGTTTGAAGACATGCAACTTGTTACACGCGTGCTTTGACTCAAGCGGAAGACATCTGTGTCGTTGTTAAGTAAGCTCCGCCCTTCAATTATCCGCCATTTTGAGCAGTTTGTAAAACGCGTAAACCTGATTTTATTCTGGAATTTTCGCATCACGTGCACAAAACTTTTTTTACGTGAACTTTGGACCGATATCTAAAGATCTGTCAGATCGGATTTCTTTAACATTGAAACATGCTTTTTTAAATAATTCAAACAATATTGCATTTTTATGCAAATTATTCTTCTGCCTCTAAAACATACATGCAAAGTCACATTTTCATGACAAAATAGTGTAGAGGGTTATTTCAAATATCACTGAAACCAATCTTACCCCAAATGGCCAAAGGGGGGCACTATATAATTTTGAGCAGTTTGTAAAACGCTTAAACCCGTTTTTATTCTAGGATTTTTTTTGCAATTTGCATGAAACATTCTACACGCAATCTAAGGACCTTTATCTAACATGCCTATGAAGTGCAAACAAAAAAAATTATAAAATAATAATAATAAATATAGCTGCAAGCAGCGATAAAGTGGCCAAAGCCAAAAACACCTCAAATCATGAACACAGCCTGGGATGTGCGTGAAATCTTGCAAGCACATTCCCAATAGGTCAAGGAACAGATACCAACCTTCTCACATTGGCCTGTTATAGCGCCACCAGCGGGTCAACTTTTGCACAACACATTTTTGGAACAAAATGGACCAATCTTTGACGTCAGTAACGTCAAAGAGAGCACTGCCTGCGATCTTGACATTTTGTGCTTTTATAGCCATTGTTTTCTGGCTTGAAGCGAGCCCACAATTGTTTCGAAGGAACAATATTTTTCTAGTTATCATATCTGCTGGTCATTACATCACATGACTGCCATACTCCAATCAAAGCTCTCACTCAGTAGGCAGTGTTGTACCCGAACGCGTTCAAAGAACGATCGTTCGTGAACACGTTCATATTTTGGGCGAACGTAAACTGAACGTAATTGTTTTCGCTTGATGAACGATATTGTCGAGCGCTGATCATTCTGACGCCCGTGAACGGCGTTCGTCGGCGTTCGTCAGCCGTTCATGTGGCAGTCCGTGCCTCCGCGGTCGTCTGTCCTCTCGTCTCTCTTTTCATTCACATGCTCCAATAGCACGCACTGCACGCAGCTCCTCGTGAACGTTGATATGCGGTGCTGTCTGCACTCTGCAGCTGCACTGTGAATCTCCTCCTCGTTACGTCTCGCAAGCCTGACTATACTTTGTCGTATGTGTGTTGCACGGCGAAAATAGCTGATCTGCAAGCTCACAACGCGTCGCATCCACGAGACAACGTGAGCTTGTAGATCAGCTATTTTAACCAACGCGGAAACATGCTGTTTGCGAGGTTTAGAAACGTCTGCCTTCAGCCCTTCACAATAAGGGTGCAGGAAGACTGGGCACTGGGCAGTGGGCACATAAATACTGTGGGCACCTCAATGTTAAGTTGGATGACATTATTGCTGTGTGTGGTTCTATATGGGCTGTGTCAATAATTTTGACAAATAATAGCATGCAGCAACGTCTAAACATTTATATATACTAGCCCTTACCCGTTCAAAGATATGAGCTCCAAAATTATGTGCAGTGTGTGGGTTATGGGATGTGCACTGTGCATACAGTATATGAGGGATGGAAAGTAACTTTAACTGGTGCTTGCATGATAATATGTAGGAGCATCAATGTAAGAAATACCCGTTTCGTTTAATGGCTAACACACACTCCCCCCCCCCCCCCCCCCCCCCCCGTGTGTGTGTGTGTGTGTGTGTGTGTGGGTTTGTGTGTGATTGTGCATGGCCTGAACAACAGCGCCCCTCCCTTAACATGTGTGGTCACAAAAGGTACTGTAGGCTAAATAGATATAGATACACCATAAAAATGCTATTATACAGCATACGATTTGTGAAAGTGACAAACGGGCTTCACAGTTATGTCAGGTGTGTTCATATGCTGATGGTGATGCGATTTCAGATCAATTGCTCCAGCCACCGAGGAGAAACGCTGTTTCATACAGACAGACACTCACTCACTCACTCACTCAGACAGACATTCGCAAAATTATAGTATAGATATATATATATATATATATATATATATATATATATATATATATAATTATTATTTTTTAATTATATATATATATATATATATATATATATATATATATATATATTTTTTAATAGCCAAAAGTATAAAAAAAAATTATGGTTAAAAAAAGAACGAAAAAGAACTAACATATAGAATTATGAACTATGAAATGAACTAGTTCATTTTAGAAGTTCTGAACTTGAACTTTAAAGGCTCCTTTAAATACGGCTTGCTTTCTCTACCTACGCTTGGTTTCCGAAGCTTCGGAATCATTCACTGCTAGCCCTCCACCCCAGCCTCCACCTTTGCGCGATCAGTCTGGTTAAGCTCAAATACTGTGATTTTGACTAAGTTACATGTCAATGTTGCTATTGTTCTGCTATTGTATCCCTATGGGGGGTATTGCTTAGCGTTCCCCGATTTTGCTTAGCAGGCTCAAAAAGCATGCACAAAATTCAGGGAACATCTCCGAACGCGGAGCCCATTAACGCCAAGATTAACTGTATTCCATTTATGCAATAAATTACATGAGTGTTCCTGACTAAAAATAGGAAAGAGTGGATAATATACACATTTTGCCCATAATGTTATTTCCACACATACAGACATATATTCTGTCTGGTGGAAACCTCACAAGTCCCAAACTGTTACAATCCAGGATTCAAATAAAAACATATATTAGATCTGCAAGCTCAGACCATGTCATGTTGCGACATGAGCTTGTAGCTCTGCTATTTCTGCATGACACTGTATGGCGCAGTAGGGCATTAATTTACAGAAACCTTGTATTTCCATACTTCAAATTTTTATGTTTTTTCATTTTCTTTTCTTCATAAATGATGCCCATGTGTCACACAAAAGCAAAAGCTTTTTTTTTTTTTATGTTGAAATCTATGGGGGTACTTGACATTAAAAGGTTTAAGAACAACTGGTCCAGAACAGCTCTGACAGCTTGGTAGCCAAAGTCTTTATAGATGTTTTGATATGGCACTCAATCAACACCTACCACAGCAAAGCTTGGATCGAGATAATGCATAATAATTTAGAGGGAAATAGTAAGCTATTGTCCTCAATGACTTAACTATAATATCATCCACTGCAACAGTGATATTATTTACAGCATCACTGCACACATTTTATTATTGTTACAGTGTTAGGCATACTGTACCTTCAAGTACTTCATGCCCAAGTGTTGCGTGTATTAGGCAATTCAAAAACCATGTCAACTAGCTCTGATGCCCAAACAGTGTGACTCCATTGGGTCCTGTGCCGGCAAGGTCCGGCAGCACTTAATGCATGTCCAATTACTTTCTTCTTCAGAACATGAATGCAAAGGTAGTCGAGGTACCGGTATGCTACAAATGCCTGTAGCTCGACGGTCTAGATGTAGAACAATGCATGGATGTGTTGAAACAACATTTTGAACCAGGGCTTTATGCCAGCATGACTTGAATTTAACATGCAGAGATGCTACTAGTCAGTAACGCGCATAGGCGTTAAACATTACATTAGCGCTCTCAACAAGGAAGATGTTAATTGACTCCATGCTGACAAAAACATCCCGGCTTAAAAGGTTGTTACAACCCATCAATGCATTTTTTCAGACCGGCATTACTTTCATTTGGGTTGAGAAACTAACCAGTAATGCTCCTGAGGTGGTGCTTTTTGTGTCCTAAGGATAATGTAGGCTATATTAAATTGTCGGCCAACTTGGCTTCAGTATCTTTTAGTAAATGTTGGTGAAATCTGTAATGTGCACTGGGAGAGCTGCTGAAGGAACCTCCCTGTCTTTATAAAATAAAAGAGCCATTTGCCACAAGTCTTTGTCAACTGGTAAACAATGAAAAAAAGGACTGTACAGTTGATTTAGCAGATAATAGAGACAAACTAACCTTGCGTCACCAAACTTTCCCAGAGACTTTAACCATTATGAACCAACTCGGACTGAAAGACCATGCAAAGCTGCCTTAACCCAGTTGCAGTATTGAGACCTGCACTCTCCCCCCTCAGACAACAGCAGTTTTGCGCTGGTACATTCTTATCCTGTCTGATCTAAGTTTTTCATCACCTCCATGTTCAATACGCGGTCTTTTCTACCGCCCGTGACAAACGCTGTGGCCCAGGTTTGGTAAAAAGTGGTCCTGACTGAAAGAAAACATGATCGCGAAAATAAACAGGACATCCTTGGATTACAATTACTCGTATCATGGATACTATTTTCCCAGTAACGCGGAGGTACGTAACATGGCGGATGCTTCTCCTGGTCTAGCTTTTTCAATCACCATGTTCAATACGCGGTCTTTTCTACCTCCCGTGACACAAACGCTGTGGCCCAGGTTTGGTAAAAAGTGGTCCTGACTGAAAGAAAAGAACATCGTGAAAATAAACAGGACATCCTTGGCTTACATTTACTCGGATCATGGATACTATTTTCCCAGTAACGCAGAGGTATGTAACATGGCGGATTCTTCTCCTGGTCTAGCTTTTTCAATCACCATGTTCAAAACGCGACCCTTTCTACCGCCCGTGACACAAACGCTGTGGCCCAAGATTGGTAAAAAGCTGTCCTGACTGAAAGAAAAGATCATCGTGAAAATAAACTGGACATACTTGGATTACATTTACTCAACATATTACAGATACTCTTTCCACACGAAGGTACGTAAAATGGCGGGTTGCCATGGAGACGATGGGCCCCTGCGAGGGTAAACCCTGAATCATCGATGGCACCCAATGTGTTAATGACTACATTGGATCAATCTGGAACGCAGGTAATTTTTCCATTTCCATTTGGACATAACCTGTGTACAGTGACGATTACACATCCTTATCTACAATACATACACGATGACCTGGGATGTTCGTGTGTGTGTGTGTGTGTGTGTGTGTGTGTGTGTGTGTGTGTGTGTGTGTGTGTGTGTGTGTGTGTGATTCCTCCTGTGATGCTTGTTGGTGAGAGGGCATCAACACTCTGGGTGTAGCCCTGTGTTGGAGGCATGCAGGGGGCAGTGCCAGGTAACAGATGGTGGTGAGGGTAGGGGGGGGGGGGGGACACAGTGGGAAGCGGGTGCCATTGTTACCTTTGTTTTCAACAGGACAAACGGTGTGGTGTTATATTCTGCTCGCAGGAAACTTGCACCTCCAGCACAAACGCAGCGGGACGCGGAGGGACTGCAGCCAATCCCATGATGAGAACATGACATTTAACTTACATTGCCAGCGGTGTAAAGTAACTAAGTACATTTACTTAAGTGCTTTACTTAAGTACAGTTTTGAGGTATTTGTACTTTACTTGAGTATTTCCAATACTTTTACTTCTACTCCACTACATCTCACATCCAAAAATGTTACTTTTACTCCACATTTATTTGAAAACTTTAGTTACTAGTTTCTTTGCAGATATACATTCTAATATTATAAAACATACATACACCACTTTAGCCCCATTTTATACCTAGGCTATTTGAAAATAGCCGATCTACGAGCTCACATTGTGAGCTTATGGATCTGCTATTTTCAAACATTTTGTACTTTTACTTTTGATGCCAATACTTTCGTACTTTTACTCAAGTACATTTTGTATTCTGGACTTTTACTTGTAAGGGTGCCCTCACACCAAAGTACCTATGAGAGTGGAATCCGTGTTCCGCCAATGCATTTCAATGAGAGTGAAGCGGTTTCATGCCAGCAGAGGATTTCTGCAAATAACGCTCCCTTCTCATTGAAATGCATTGGCGGAACGTGGATTCCACTCTCATAGGTATTTTGGTGTGAGGGCACCCTAACAGAGTATTTCTACATTGCACTATTGATACTTTTACTCAAGTAATAAATACTTTTTCCACCACTGTACATTGCACAAGAGGAAAATACAAGGCAAAAAGGAAAGAAAAAGTTTAAAAGTGATACAATTTCAAAAGAGACATACTGTACCGTACATACACGCTAAGTCAAACATGCACGCACGTACACGCACACACACACACACGCACACACACACACACACACACACACACACACACACACACACACACACACACACACACACACACACACACACACACACACACACACACACACACACTTGCACAAGCATCATGGTCATCCCATGATGCTTGTGCATTTAATGTGATATAAGGGAAAACAGAAGAGCAACTCTTCCTCGGTGGACTGAGAATGTCAATGCTGGACGTGATCAGACTGTCTGTGGACATCTGGAGAAGGGTTGCAGTGCATAGAGCCCTCATTTCAACGACAAATATGCACATTTGAGAGTTCAATCAGTGCAAAAAACAAAGGCACTATGGTCTAGAGAGGCGGGGGGGAAAAGTGATACCAAACCACATTCTGGGCAAGTGTGGCGTACAACCAAGTAAGAGAATGGTACATGCCTGAATGCTTAGCCTGACACCCCGACAGTGAGGGGTTCCGGGGACTATGTTATGCATTTTCCTGGTTTGGGTCTACTTCAAATCAAAGCAAAAATAATCTAAGTTAGTCTGAGTGATCATTTTATGATGAACACTAATGAACAGTAATCTGCCATGGTCTTCACAGTCACCAGATTTTGACCCAATAGAACACAGAGATTTTGCAACAACTTGTCAGACAGTGCTCTGCACGACCATCATCAAAACACAAAATTACCGGTATGTTAGAATGTGTTCTATTGCATTAGTAGGGAATCCCAACACCGCCATGACCATAAAGACACTTTATTTCCTTTAATTTGTCCCCTGTCAGCATATGTAAACATACAGTATCACAGTGAATGAAGGGAGAGAGTCCAGTCATTGGCTGTTTAGCTGATGCTTGTATCCAGAGAGACTTCAATATGTGTGAGCAGGGTCAGGGTTCAGTGGACTTGCTTAATGGTTATTGTCAGGCAGGAGGCATGGCTGCAGCAAGCACTGAACCAGGAGCCAATTGTGATTGGACAGTTGCTCAAGCTACGTATCACCATGTCTAACAACATCTCAACATGGGATCAAATCCAGACTGTTCTTTTCTGGCTAAATGAAGCTCTCTGTTGAAGGTATAGTGTCCATGGAAACGCAACATCTAGAGGCCTAATCGAAGATTCATTCCTGAAGCCCATGGAGAAGAAGAAAAAAATGGATTTCACCTACAGTATTACGCAGCTAGTTCACACAAACCTTTGGAGTCTGATTATTTCGATCAGCCCTGCCTCTAAACACTATAGCATGAACTGTATGTTCAAATTTAACCACGGCCCCGTTCCCCTCTGTGACAGAGAAAGAAAGGGAGGGAGAGAGCAAGCAGAAAAGAAAAGAAAGGAGGATGACAATGAAAGCTGCCATCATCTATCCACTCGTCCCTTTAAGCTGAGCGCGACACAGAGCAGTGAAAGAGGAACGACACACTTTGTCACCAGACCTGTCGATACTCAGGAGGGATGGCACGTCACCTCGGACCTCCCCTGGGGTCTTAATACACACGCGGGGTTACGAAGACCACCTCAGACCTCCATACGTCCCCCTCACGACCCACCACCACCCGTGACACTCACACACACACACACAACCCGATGTCACATACGCTGATGAAACGTTCTTTAATACCCAATCGACAGTATTGACGTCCCCTCGGGTAGCGGGGTCCCTTAGGGGGTGAGGTATTGATTTGGGGGGCTGTGGGACCACCGTCCCCCAGTGACATGTCCCCAGTCCCTGGGCTATTATTGGGAGATTAGTAGGGCTATTACACCGGCCAGGACAGATGGAAGTGACACTGGGAGAGATGGCACACAGCTGGCTGACGGCATCAACGCCTCTAAACAGAACTAGCTGTTGACAGGGATTTGAACCTGGAGGTATTTTACTTTTTTTTGCTTTATCGGATAGAAGAGCTTCAAACAGAAGAAAGAGAGAGGGAAGACATGACACGGAGTCATGGATTCAAACTAGGAGTCTTGGAGGCTCACAAGGAGCTCATGATTTTAAGTAGAGGCCCATGTTTTATTCGCCGTGGCCATATGAGCCAAGCAAACTAGAACTGGGTTGTACGTACGTATACTATACACAGGGTTGTATTGATGGTTCAAAGTTTGGGGGGGACGCAATTTTAATGACGTCTCGCGCATGTCGCTTAACACCTACACTACAGGAGTTAGCAGGTCAGACAATGGTCTATTGATATGCCTACAGGCTTGTTCCTTTGTTAAATCACCCTGGTGTGACACTACAGAGTATGTAAACGTTGTCGAGGTGTGAACTTAAATGTTCTTTTACAGCATTGCATTGCGCGTGAGAGGCGTGACACTGCTCAAAAAATATATGGGACGGCGTCTACTGTACATGCGTGACCGGACCAATACACTATACGTACAGTATGTATGTATGTATGTATGTACTGTATGGTACATACATACATACATGTCCCTTAAAAATACAGCAAACACAGCTCTTGCCACCGCGTGGATAAAAAAAACACCCCCAGTGAAACTTAAAAAGTCTTATTTACACAAATGTTGTTCTTGTGATGCACTTTTCTGTTTTCACCTCAGTGAGCCATTTCTAAAGATGCATATATTTTCAATTAGGATGCTCACAAGCAGCCAGCCTGTTTCACTGCTGAACACAGTATCACACACACAATAGTATAACATACTATCAATAACTAAAGATTTCACATGGAGGCTTATTATTATTATTTCATATTAGGCTACATTATTGATCCCCAAAGAGGAGAACATTTTTATGTCCATGTTGAGAAGACCTGAACGTAGGTTTAAAGAACAACCAACCATGCAACCTCAGTCTTAGAGCTTTCTCTTTACTCTGTCTTTACAAAGCAGGAAGAGAGACATTTGTGAGTGTGGCCTGGTAGAACTAGAAACTGAGCCCTCTACCTCCACAACCATTATGTAAATAGAAATAAACAGTTCTCGCCTCCACATTTGGCCCTCAAAAGCTTGAAACAAACACTGCACTAGAAACGGTGACTATCGATAGCATAAAATAAATACAATCCTCAGTGTACAAATATGATACAAATACATTTTTATACTCTCTGAGTTAAGTAAACAGTCATAAGTGGTGTTTCCATAAAGCCACTTTTTGCGCATTAACGGCTTATTCGCAAAATGTTTTTATGGAAACACTTCAAAATGCGAATAAACTTTCATTATCCGCAAAAAAAGTTATCCGCTTGGAGGAGGAGGATTTTGAGCCTTTATCGAATAAACTAAATGCGCTTAAGTGAATGGAAACGGGTCAGACAATAAATGCGAATAGATTATGACGTTCTAGGTCCATTTCCCCTGCCGCTTTGTCCATGGTATAGCGTTAGCCCACAAAACAAACCTGTTGTTTGTTACACACGGAGTGACGGACCATGTGTAAATTCCTCCCGTTTTCACCTCAAGCCATCGGTGGCGAGCGAACCCTTCCTCATCCCACGGTGTTGCGTGCCTGAAGTGCCCAATCTACAAGCTCACAGGCACAGCAGCTCGCATCCACGTCTCCGCGCCGCGTTGTGAGCTTGCAGATCGGCCACCTGACCTTCCAGAGGACGCTGAAACTTGCACTGTGCAGCGACGTGACCGCGGTTTTCCCGGTGAACCGGTAGCTTTATGTATTGAGAGGAACTCTTGCCAATTTCGTAAGAGACTCGTCGCCAATTGTAATATATTTAAAAGTTATTTGGGGCCATGATGATGACTGATAATCCCTTCTTCCCACTACTAGACAGCGACCGAGTCACAGCAGTCAGACGTGCAGACTGTGCAGTGCTCAGGTTCGGTCTGAAAAAAATCAGCCCGATCAACTCTTGCGAACGTCGCTAATTCGAATGACACCCGCAAATGGAAACATGCTAAATTCGCTTTGTCTTAATGCGTATTTCTGATAATTCGCTTCCCTAATTCGAATAAGTTTATGGAAACGCCACTATAGGTCAACTAAAACACCAGTGTGTGCTCCAGCACCGAGTGGTGCTGGAGCCTCTCGAAATGTTCAACTATTGATGAAGTTGCACAACCCTTGTACACCTGCCGAGCAGCGACTACGAAGAAACAAAGCAAAAGTTAAGCAAGTCTGCTGCCAAGCTCACTATTATCGCTCTCCCCGTGCCCCCTTTGACCTACCACGAGTCCTGATGGTGAGTTAGAATTCGCTGGGGCTCAGCTGAGATGGCCGTTATTGGCGCAGTGCTCTGGGCTCTGCACCCTGCCCTGTGGAGCCGGGCTGACCCCTGCCGGACAGGGGGCCTTGGTGATTGATTAGCTGGCCTGGGTCTGGGAGGCCCGCCGCACCCCCCACTGTCTGGGGCATATGGAGGCTGCTGCACGTCCCATATAGACAGCTGCATCGGCACACTGGCCGAGCGCCGCGTGTGTGCGCGCGAGTGTTAGGTGACAACCTATGAATATCTATGAAAGTCTATATCGATTTAGACCTCCCGAGTGTAAAATTCATAACTGTGTCAGTCATAACTGACTGACACTCCAGCCGCCGCCCCCCCACCCCCATACGCATGCACACACGCACACACACGCACACGCACACACACACACACACACACACACACACACACACACACACACACACACACTGGGTGTTCAAATCTACTTGGGGGAAGAGTGGGCAGACAGCACAAGGAGTTGGAAGTTGGCAAATATTCAAAAGGTTCAGTGCTTGGTGATTTATTTTGCTCATTGAGAGTCATAACAGTTCATAAATATGCGCCATGAGTTGCAGAGATGATGTGTGGAGGGAACTTCTCTGTGCATCCTCCCTTTTTTTAAACGCATGACTCATGGCCAGAGAGCTGTGATTAGCATCAGTGTTGTCACATTTTACCTGAAACAAACATCACACACACACACACACACACACACACACACACACACACACACACACACACACACACACACACACACACACACACACACACACACACACACACACACACACACTAAATTTGGGACGATATGAAAATTTCATATCACGATTATTGTGACCAAAGAAATCACGATTTACAAAATTATCGCGATAATCAAAATATCCCCAAAATCCATTATCCTGGAGGAACATTTGTCAAAAAAATTGCCGATCTACAAGCTCACAACGTGTCGCATTGCGACGCATTGTGAGCTTGTAGATCGGCTATTTTTTGGTAAAGACATTTCATAGTGAGTGAAAAAAGACTGTATCAAATATGTATATTATAAGTACCTTTTACCAATTATAGAGGGTGTAAGTGGTATATGCAGCTCGGCAAATAAAAGGTGAATTGATCCCAGTGCATGACGGAGGACGATATCACGATAAATTAAATCTCCACGATACGATTATCGTGAGTGTTTTTTATCACGATAAACGATAATATCGCTTATCATTCCAACCCTACCACACACACACACACACACACACACACACACAGAATGGGATTTATGTTTCGGTTGGCTGACCACATTAACAGTCTTTACATTATACCAGCAGTGAGTTTTCACAATATCTAATTTCTTTAATATTTGCCTTTTCTTATAATCTCAACCACCACCCCCACACACACGCACGCAGACACACACACACACACACACACACACACACACACACACACACACACACACACACACACACACAC
>NC_137817.1:40156103-40181103 GCF_963921795.1 Nannobrachium achirus
CATCCCAACCAATCGGTTCCACAGATTGGTCAAGCTATTCCTGTGATATTCGTGCAGTTGTACCAATATAAGTAACAGAGGAAGAATCTGGGGAATACATTCTTATCCGTGCTGATGCTGATTTGTTATTAAATGTTGTGAATCCTTCAAATTGCTGTGGCGGTGGGTAACAACGTGTAGTCCTTGGGAGGGTATACTATTGTTCAACATGGGGGGAGAGGTACGATGAGGGTCACATTGATGTGCACATCTTCAACACAGTGTCTTTGTGCGGGATGAAGTTGCCTCCGGTGACAACTATAACAGGACAACGTACCCTTGAGGTTCCATCCGTGCATGGTGACCACGCAGCTCTGCTGACATCTTCTTCATGGGCAAGGTTTACTCTATTGTGCATTTGTTGACAGCCACAGATAGTTCAAGGCAAGCCTACGATTTCTGGGGCCGCTCCAGAAGCGAGATCCAGCCACCTGTTTCTTGGGAAAAGGCATGTACCAGTATATCTTTGGACGATTCACCTGGATAACTGGATGGAATAATGACATCTACAATAGGGGTTCCCAAACCTTTTTGGCTCAGGGCACCTCTATAAATATCATTTTCATCTGAGGCACCCCTACAATATATTCATATAATTTTCACTCCCAATACCTTAAATGTATGTGTGATAGGGATGAAAGGAAGGTGTTGTTATTTTTCATTTTTTGTATTATTTCTTTAAATGCAATGATGTTTTCTTTTTGTTTCTTTTATTTAAACACATTGTATTTCCGTTATGGTATTTATGTTGTAATAATATTCCTTTCCCCTTAATCATGTTCTCTTTTTCTGAATGGACTGCGGGACTTTAAGTGAATGGAGGTTCTGGATAGGGTAACTAGCGGCCATGTTGCAGCCTATGCAGTGTGGGGTTGACGTCACGGCTGGCCAATTGAGTGGCAGCTGGGCGGGACGCAGGACTATGAATGGGACGGCGCGTCTCAGTCAGAGAGAAGCAGGGGAACGGAGCAGACGTGTTGTGAGAGAGCAGAGACACCGGGGGTTCTGAGGAACCACGTATGCAATATAGAGACTCATGGGACTGAGTAAAGTAGCTATGCTACGCTAAGTGAGAACCATTGTGCGAACCTTATAGTTTACAGCGATGGAGAGACTGGCGAGCCGGTGAGAGGAACGAACCGGTGCCTGGCCTGCTGTGAGAGAGACGGAGAGAGACGATCCGTGCTGGCCTGCTGTGAGAGAGACGGAGAGAGACGGTCCGTGCTGGCCTGCTGTGAGAGGGACGGAGAGAGACGGTCCTGTGTGTGTCGCACGCCTACATCACTCACCGGCAAGCGTCTGCTTGCCGGGTGTGTAAGTACCTGTCTATCGCGACACACAAAGTTAAAGCACCGCACTCTAGGACAACCATTATGCACTTGTGAACAGATGAGCTGGCGGCCTCCTCTTGTGTGTTTCAGAATCTGCCGTGGAATTGAGACGTAGGATGTATGCTGTTGAACCCCCTCTCTGCTAAGCTGTGTGGCTATATTGGGCTCCCCGGTGCCCCCCTTGCTATACTTATTCGTTCGGACAGACGAACACTAGTGAAGTGCTCCACGATACGCACCTTGCACTTTACTAGTAGAATTGAAGATAATATTTTAACGATTAATAAATGCTTTGAATTGTTTTATTAGTTAACGGCGCCTTTTAGAATTTAGGTTTTTCTTTTGTGTTTTATTGTTTCGTGGCGGTTAGAGGCCTCTGTCAAGGTTAATTTATAATAAAGTATTGTAACTTTGTACCCCCCTGAAAAACGTTGTGGTGTCAGTCTCTCCAGGGTGTTCGTACCCATTTATTGCTCTCCCAGCCTGGTATTACTACGAAATTTCTGAACGTAACAGTAAGACTGGCCCACCTTACATATGCCTTATAGCGATTATGTTGCGAGGAAAACATTGAGATAATAGCCATTTTTGTTAGAACTGACTGAAAATAACTTTGAACTTCAAGTTTAAAATGATACTAAATATGCTTTTAAGTGTCCAAATAAATTCCAAATATTATCAAATTATCTCGTGGAACCCCTGGACTGCCATCACGGCACCCCAGGGTGCCCCCGTCACCCACTTTGAAAACCCCTGATCTACAAGTTGGACACAGTGGTCTAGTCTTTTCTTTAAACCAGAGGCACACCTTGTCACTCTGCCACCATCATCAGGAGAAAGATGTTTGAGAGCCATGGGGCTTTTGTCAAGGACCATTACAACTATGTCAGAGTGTTTGACACAGAGACCAAGCTGCTTTGACTAAACATGCCTTCTGCACAGCTCTAAAATGATGCAGGGGTAATTCAGCCTTCACTTACAATGGAGAGCTGTGTATATTTGGTGGGCACAATTTTCTTCACCAGATCTTTGATCTGTGGAAATTAAATCTAGAGACCATCTCCCGGAAGAAGGTTGAGCCTAAGGGGCAAGTCCCCTTTTCCACTTGGGTGTTCATGGATCATGACTAGGATGTGCCAGTGGGAGATGGTATCATCCTCTAGGAGGATAACAATTCACATCCAATGAGTTTGTACTGTGCATGTTGGCATCAGTCCTAGTCTGAAAATGTTATGCAAGTTATTAGCTATGCATAAGATCTGGAGCCATCGAGACTACCACAAGAGATTATATGGGAACTGGTGGCCATAACTAAGAACAGAAAGAATAACATAGCCCACCTTTAATGGTGACAATAGCAGAGAACAAGTTCCAGGTAATGGAACCAAAGAATGCTGCCCTTAGAAATGATGCCCTTAGAAATGATGCCCTTAGAAAGGCTCCCTTCAAAAGAAAGCAGAGGGAATGTGCTCAGTGATTTCCATCAGGAACTGACTGAACGGTGCCAGGGCAGACATTGCTGCTGAGAAGAAGCTCTCTAGAATCAACCAGTTGGTATCTAGAATGAATGTTGAAACAAAGAGATACTTTGGACAAAGGAATTGACCGTTACGTGAATGTTGAAACAAAGAGATACTTTGGACAAAGGAATTGACCGTTACGTGTGTGTGTGTGTGTGTGTGTGTGTGTGTGTGTGCGTGCGTGCGTGCGTGCGTGCGTGCGTGCGTGCGTGCGTGCGTGCGTGCGTGCGTGAGTGAGTGAGTGAGTGAGAGAGAGAGAGAGAGAGAGGGATACAAACAGTGGCGTCAGTTCAGAAAAAGCTAAGGTATGGCAACATGACTGGTGTCTTGCACGCGCGTGCAAGACACCAGTCATGTTGCCATACCTTAGCAACAGGCATGATACATTTATTTTAAGAATTACATTTTACGCCCCTGGATACAAATTCACACAGTCAATAAGGGAGAGAGAGTTAGGAATGTGAGTTTTGCCTGTGCAGCGCATGCAGAGTTCCTGTATGTGTCGCGTGTACGGTTACACGTCTGTTGGCATGACAGGGCATCATCTCATACCTTCCCGCGGCAGCCGACAGCTCAGTGTCAAACGCGATGGCGTTCTAATTAATTTTGTTTGTCCTGCTCACTGATAGTCATGGGCCACTGAGCAGCCATGTTCTGTACTGTTCGAATAGATGCAGAGAGATACAGTGGTGCATAACGGTGCACGTGTCTGTGTGACAGTGCACACTCACGCGTGTGTGTGCGACTGTGCGTGCACATGTATGTCAAGGTTTTTGTGAGTCTATCTCTGCAGTCAAATGTGTGTGTGCATATTATGTTTCCAAGTGTGTGTGTGCATGCATACACAACATAACATGAATAATATGCATTAATGACTTGCCACGTGAGTGTGAGGCAGAGTGTGTGTGTGTGTGTGTGTGTGTGTGTGTGTGTGTGATGAGCGTATATGATAAATCCTGCGTTCCACCTTTCCTTTGAGAGCTAGTGAGAGGTTCTTATCATAAAGATTCAGGACACATGGTCCTCTGTCACACAGGACATAGAAACACACACAGACAGACTACAGTACTGAGTTACAGTGTGCAACGACCAGGGCTCAGACAGTGGAATATAATATAGAGCTGCATCGACAGCCCTGTCTCTCCCACCGTCCTATACAAGCTTTGAGAAAACTACATTATTGTTTCTTGTGTGCAGTTTCTGTGTGTGTGTGTGTGTGTGTGTGTGTGTGTGTGTGTGTGTGTGTGTGTGTGTGTGTTTGTGTGCGCGCGCGCGCGTGCGTGTGTGTGTGTGCAGAGAGAGAGAGAGAGGAAGGGAGGGGTGATGGGAGGGAGGGGCGCATATATAGTTGGTGTAAATAATCAAATAAATAAGAATGGCTTCACACACACACACACACACGCACGTACGCACGCACACTGAGGAGCCTGGAAATTGAGTGTAATGAGAAGGATAAGATTAAAGGAGTCACATTATGGAGAAAGAAAACTGTTTTTCACTCAGTCGGCTGCCATCACTCTCGTTTAAAGGGTGTAATGCCTGTGGGGTGGGGGGGGGGGCGGGGGAGAAGCGAGAGGTGTAAAGTATACCTTGGGAGGTGAAGCTGTAATTCAGGCGTTGGAGTCTCTATTCAGAGAGCGCTGATTTCTTTTAGCGACAGGCTACAGCTTGTGGTCAATTTAGGCAACCCTTTCTCTTCACGTAAAGGACTACTTCGGCCATTTTCAACATATCTTCTTGTAATTGGTCGTCACTAATGCTCATGATAAAATAGTACCATTTATTTTCAAGACTTAATTTGAATTTTATTTAGAATGTTATTAACGCGAGAACAGTGGCTTCCAGAGGGGGGTGGGATTAAGGGACTGTGACATCAAAGACGGGGGGCCAATCATTGCACTTTTCTGAGCCTAATTATTCAGAAAACCCCAGACCACCGAAAATCCACTGAATGTTCAAAGTTCAGTTTTTTTGGGGTGCAATTGAATTCAGGAAACCTATAAAAGAACCAAAGAAAATTTAAAATGTGATGTCCTGAGACCTTAACAATAAGGCTGAAAAGTGCTAGTCGAAGTAAGGGATGTAGATTGTGATTGATTGGAATGGATGTTGCTATGTAAACCCACAACCAATGACATGTGAAACCTAAGCTTTCCAAGTGATGGGACTGTAAGCTGCTCCAAGGCCTCAGCGAAAATAGGACAGGCACGTACGTACGTTCCCACCCAGTGATGGGATAGATTAGAATCACATCACGGCACTGTCTGGCATGGGTGGCATTTGCATTACATATACAGTAGCTGCGACAGGGAGACAATTTCTTTATTTTCTTTATTTACCCAAGTCATGCTTATAACATGTTGGCTGCAGTGTTAGCTACCTTCCCCAACGAAAATGGAAGCAACAACAGCTGCTGTCAGCTTACAGATCTAAAACAATCATTTTTATAAAATTATTCAAATCATCACTTTTCATTATTTCATTATTTGTCTTCATTGTTTAATGTCTGTAATATTAAGTCAAAAAGAGATGTTAATTTAGTTAGTTGAAAAATATTCAACAACGAAACTTGCCCTCCATGTTCATATACAAGACTTTAAATGAAGGTACATAAAACTTGTAACCCTTTAATAAATGCTTCATCACTTCATGCTGGATTCCTTTAACGGCTCAGTCCATTGCGCAGCTCTCCGACCAGATGTAACACGACGTACTGTACCACTCCTCAACAAGGTCACGGTGGTTCAAAAATAGCAGCCTGCAATCTCATGATGTCCGCTTGGAAGACAGTTCCAAGTTGAGCTTTGTTTTTCCAGGGTCACCTGTACTGTGAACAACGATGACACGATAATTGTCAGTGTTGCCTCCTGCTTATTATATGGACTTGTTTCTAAAGTGTAGTTGGTTATTTGGATTTGCTTAATTTCTTTTTAATGCAAATCCGAAATGTTTTTGAAACATTTTACAACACAAACTGTTATATGGGGGGTCGGCACGACATTTTTTTCAGAGGCGGTTCCGTGGCCGAATACAAATTAATTTGAAAGTCCTTAAAATGAAAATGTTGGAAAACCACAGCTCTAAAACAACATTAGACATTAAAGATTTTTAGGCTTGTTTTCATAGATCTGGTTACTTGATTTTCTCGCAAAAACTAAAATAAAAACACTGCACTGAGTATAGAATGGCCTTGAGCTGCTCTGTGTAGCACTAAGTACAATGCACTGGGCTTGCATCACAGTGCTCCCAGCCTTTGTTCAACCTACAGAGGGCGCTAATGGTCACCATATTTCATGTCAACAGAGGGGTTGACTGTCACATGACAAATCACATTAGTGGACAGTTGAACAGCAGAAAGTCAGCAGGTCAGGGGTGTGTGTGTGTGTGTGTGTGTGTGTGTGTGTGTGTGTGTGCGTGCGTGCGTGCGTGCGTGCGTGCGTGCGTGCGTGCGTGTCTTGTCTAACCATCTAGACTAAGACATCACACTGTGAGTAAGTCAACAGACACAGGAGGAAGTGTGTGTGTGTGTGTGTGTGTGTGTGTGTGTGTGTGTGTGTGTGTGTGTGTGTTGTGTGTGTGTGTGTGTGTGTGTGTGTGTGTGTGTGTGCGCGCGCATATATTCACGGTATGCACCACACACTACCACCACAACCCATCTGAGCAATTGTCGTAACTATGCATTTGGAATAATAACAACCTGGGCAGCTAATGACAATAATGGCGCTGGTGATTACCAAGGAGGGAGGGACAAAAACGGTGTGTGTGTGTGTGTGTGTGTGTGTGTGTGTGTGTGTGTGTGTGTGTGTGTGTGTGTGTGTGTGAGAGAGAGAGGATTTCAGCATGTTGAACGACAAAAAAGCCATAATTTAACCTCCTTTTTTCCCTCTCTCTCTCTCTCTCTGTGTGTCTCTCTGTGTCTGTCTCTCTTGTTCTGTCCTGTCTTCACATCCTCACTACCTCCCCAATCTCTCTTCCTCGGCTCAGCCCCTTCCCTTTGCTTTCTCTCATCCCGTCCTCTGTTCTCCCCTCTCTCCCCTCCCCGTCTTCTGTACCTCCTCTTTACTTACCCCCCCACCCAAACCCTCCCTCCCTCCCTCCCTCCTTCTCTTCTCTCTTTCTGGCTAATTTAAAATTTGTCAGATGCTTGCGTCTTCTGGTTGGCTGGCCTTTGATATTTTGCGAGCTCCATTTGGCACAAACAAGCCTGCAGGCCGCTCTCTGCATCCTGCTGACTGCTGCACTAGTGGATGGGGGCCTCCATTTATCTCAGCCCCGGCCACCCAATGCTTACTCATTACAGGGGCCTGCACCAGCTTAACCCCCACCCCACCCCCCCACTGGGCACGCACGTGCGTGCACACACACACAGGCACGTACGCGCGCACACGCACGCACACACACACACACGCACGCACGCACGCACGCACGCACGCACGCACGCACGCACGCACGCACGCACGCACGCACGCACGCACGCACGCACGCACGCACGCACGCGCGCGCGCGCGCTGCGCGCGCGCGCGCGCGTGCGTGCGTGCGTGCGTACTCGCACGCACACACGCATCCATGCAAAACGCAAAATGGTAAAATGCATGCGCACATAAAATATGAGCAAATGCACCGCATGCAAACACGGGCAAACAGAAAAACAAAAACACCCACACCAGCCCACACACTGTGCGATCACACACATATACACACACACATGCACACACACGCATGCGGACACGCACTGACGCACAGTCACACACACAATTGTGCATAACAACCTGGAATCGAATCTTTGTGAGAAACAAAATATATCTACCTGATCTTTAGCCAACGGATATGCTTCTGGCAGGACTACTCTGCTAAACACACAAGCACACATGCAAATGCACAGACACAGACACAGACACAGACACAGACACAGACACACACACACACGCACACACACACACACACGCACACACACACACACACACACACACACACACACACACACACACACACACACACACACACACACACACAGAACGTGGATGTTACTCTCATTTGTTTGCTCTGTTGTCCAGTCAGCTCCATGCTTGCTGCAACACCAATGTCTATGAATATCTATCTACATGGGTGCAAACGGTATCTTTATGTTTTCATTTGTGCTTGTGCACGGCACACAAATGCATGCGTTTGAGTGTGCACATTTAAATGAAGGACACAAGCTCTTCCTCTCCTCTCCTCTCCTCTCCTCTCCTCTCCTCTCCTCTCCTCTGGGGGAAACATGTCAATCATAGAGCTCCCGCAGATCAATCCAACCCTGATTAGGTTGTTCTCTTCCGCACCAATTGATTCGACGCGCGGTTTGAAAATAGTCTACTGGCACAGTATAAACCTCTTCAACACCTCACTACTGGGACTGCAGCCCACATATGTACGTATATATCTGTTACGTATAGATTTCAAATTTACCTTCCAAAATTGACCTAAATTTTTATTTTGTAAATATTAAATGCTGGAAATATATTTTCACAATATTTCATAATATTATTTAAAAAAGAAATAGCAGCCACTAAATTGTCTCCCTTATTATTTCCTCCAATATAGATTGAATGTATTTTCTGCACAAGATGTAAACTCAAACAAATGTTATTATACACCATGTATTATGGTATTTAAGTCTTTAGTGCAGTTCTAAATCTCCTAGGTTTTGTAGCCTGGGATTTTATTCCATTAGGATTCATCTCCATCAGTCGAATTGGGGGCGAGAAATAGTTTTCACCTCTGTGTGACTGTGTCTGTCTGTCTGCCAGTCAGACAATCTCACAAAATGCTGGATAAATCAGCATATTTTGTGCATGCTGCCAGCAGGCCAAGGAAGATACTCTATGAATATTATTCCAATCCGTCAACAGCAACTATTTCAATTAATATTTTTGTGAATGCATTACCGCAGACATACTGTGTCTCCTCCAGACTGCAGTTGGAAGGAGAGGCCCATGATGTCAACGTTCACAATGATGTAAAGTAACTAAGTACATTTACTTAAAGTTGTACCATGTAACTTTTTTTATAAAACAAATCTTAAAATTGTCCTAACTGTTAAATCGCTAAAGTTTTAGAACCCCCACTCCGTTATTTTCAGCTTCTAAAGCCTTCTCTTTATATGTTTTCTATGATCCCTACCGGGGACCGGTTTTCGCGGAAAAATTGCGTCATCACACTACCGGCCAATCACAGCGAGGGTTATACACTGCCGGCCAATCACAGCGCATCTTGAAGTGGCGGCCATATTTGTAGTCGCCCGTGTGTCTCTTTACTCAAAAGGTAATCTCGCCTACCAGGCAGGGTGAAGTAGTCCGTTTCTCCGGAATGCCTGAACGCACAGGAACGAGGGACCCCTCTAAAGATAGCTCTCGGCGTTGTGGAGGCAGACGCGGGGGTGTGAAGGTACGAAAAACGGGCGAAAGACGCGGACGCGACCGCGGTTTGCTATAGGGCTACTGACCACTAGTTGAGCATCTTACACAGTATAGCTTAAGCTTTAAGTACTGTACTTAAGCTCACAATGCTTCGCGAAGCATAATGAGTACTTTTACTTTGTGTACTTTAAATACATTTTGATGCCAATGCTTTTGTACTTTTTTAAGTAGGCTTACATTTTGAATTCCGGACTTTTTTTTTTTTTTTATATATATCTTTATTCATGTCACATATGTTTCAACATTGTACATTAAACAAGTCAATATTGCAAAGACATTCTTTTTCTTTTTTTCCCCTTTTCCCCAACCCTCCCCCCATATTGCGAATTCCGGCCTTTTAGTAGTATTTCTACATTGCAGTGTTGATACTTTTTCCACTAACTGCTATACACACATCATTCTCTGTGGGTGGTGACACTGACTCTACGTTTAGTTTAGCGTTACAAGCTCCATGCTTGTATTTTTGACAGCAGTTTTAGAACTCCAGACACACACACACACCAACACAACGTATACAGACAAGCATAGTGCCCACGGTTAAGTATGACACACACACACACACACACACACACACACACACACACACACACACACACACACACACACACACACACACACACACACACACACACACACACACACACACACACACACACACAGCAAACCCGCTTTAAAAATTAAAACTAACTGAAATTGTGGCGCCTGCTGGCTTAGCGGACCAGGCGGATAACACATAGGTTCTGATGCCTGACATCGTGTCGCAGGTTCGAATCCCAATCCTTGCAACCTTTGCTGCATGTCACTCCCCATCTCTCTCCCCATTTCCAGTCTACTGTCCTATTAATAAAGGCATAAAAGCCAAACTGAAATTGAAAACATGAAGTCAAAACTAAATAAAAAAATATAAAAATGAGATATTTGTTGTAGATTCGTAGATACATGTATAGGTAGGGTGACCAGCATCAGCCAGGGTGGTGCTGGCAGGCAAGGGGTGAGAGGGAGGAGGTGGGGGTGAGGTACCGCAGCAGGGGAGGAGAGGGGTGGGAGATAGTGTTAATTTTATGAGCCATTTTTTTATTTAATGTCACTCTTAGTCCAGTTTCAATCGCCCTTGTTAGGTTTTTTTTAATCACATTTAGTCAACCTCATCCTGTTTTTATTTAGTCAAGTTTTAGTCGACTAAAAATCAAGCATTTTAGTCTTTATCTTAGTCCAAGACAACGTCATTTTAGTAAGTCTAGTTTTAGTCAGGACAATTATTTTACCCCATTTCATATTTCTCATCAGCAAATAATACAGACATACCGGTATCCATCTAATCTAAAATTATTTCAAATAGCATTTTCTCTCATCTTTTTGTTGAAAAACACAACTTTAAGGAATACAATACAATACAGTACAACAAGACCACACCGGCGTATAGAACCGACAACATTTTTCGTCATAGTTTTAGTCGACAAAATTAACACTAGTGGGAGGGGTGAGGAGGCAGGGGAGAAAAGGGGTGGGAAGATGCAGGGTTGGGGGTGAGGTATACCGTAGCAGAGGGGGGGGGGGGGGGGGGGGGGGGGGCAGGGTCAGGATGCAGGGGGAAGGGGAAGGTGTATAGGCTGACAGATTGGTTCTGACAGGGATCAATCTCCAAGCTGATGAGCACTGGGATTCTGGGAGAAAGTGAGATGGTGAGGTATGTGCGTGCATGTGCATGTTTCTGAGAAAGAGAGAGAGAAAGAGAGAGAGAGAAAGAGAGTGAGAACGAGGGGAAGAAAGACGTGGTGCATCATGTATGAGTTGTTGGGAGAAACCTGGCATTGCTAAACAACCGTGCACATAGAGTACACGCACGCTCGCTAAATTGAATACAGTAGTGTGTGTCTGTCCTCCATGCTTCTCTCCATTCCATCACAGTATCCTCGGTTAGTTCCATGAATCACTATAAAGCCCATTAAGTGCATTGGCGTACATGTTAGACCCATGACTAAAGGGACAGTCCACCAGTCCACCCAGTGACCAGGAGGCTCTGAAATATATTGGAGACACATTTATGGACATGTGTGTGTGTGTGTGTGTGTGTGTGTGTGTGTGTGTGTGTGTGTGTGTGTGTGTGTGTGTGTGTGTGTCCATGTATTGCCTAACCATCTAGACATCCGTCCAACATCAGACTCTCGCACTAAATCAAGTTCATTATAGGCATGTATTGATTTGCTTCAACACACACACACACACACACACACACGCGCACGCGCACGCACACGCACACGCACACGCACACGCACACGCACACACACACACACACACACACACGCACGCACACCTTTCTCTTTCTGTTTGCATTGTGCTTCCTCGTGGGAAGAGAGGGCAATTTTTTCCAGCTGTGAAGCTTTAAATTGAGCAGAAAATAGACATTGACCTATTTGTTAATATCAGCTTAATCACAGACCCCTGTCAAGCTAGACTGCAACCCAAACCACCACAGTGTGTGTGTGTGTGTGTGTGTGTGTGTGTGTGTGTGTGTGTGTGTGTGTGTGTGTGTGTGCGTGCGTGCGTGCGCGTACACGCGCGTGCGTGCGTGCATGCGCACGCGACCACGCGTGTGTTTCATGTTTGTTTGTTTCAAGGTAATTCATGTCCTTAGTTTCTGTCTCTTTCATTTATTTCATACATGAGCCTATACTGTGGCATAGCATTGCAGGTGGATATTAGACTACCAATTCTGTAGCTTTGCCAGTTTTAACAAAGACTCAATTCATATTATTCATATTACTCAATTCATACATACTTGTTATTACAAAATACTTGCCACAACTGTTTTATTTTTTTATTCTCTCATTTTATTTTATTTACATATCTACTGCATAGTACTGTGTTCTATTCGTCTGTCATTCAATGTTATATGAGATACTTAAATGGTTTCCTGTGGAAATAAGCTTAGTCTTTTCATGGATCTCCTTTTAGTAGACTTGTACCAGTGAACTGTACCGTCATGAAACTGTACCTTTTCCTATGCAAACTTCGAATAAAGTCTTCAATCAATCAATCAATCAATCAGACTATGTGAGGGTTTGGCGCAAGTGTGTTTTTGTACCGTATGTACTGTAGGTACAGTACATTTGCACAGAAAAGGAATAACATCAGTATTGTCACTATTGTCACTAACGTTCAATACTTCTGCTTCTGTTGTTTCTGTTTCATTCCCTGGTGAATTCCTTGAGAGCATGGGTTCCTAAACATTTTGGCTTGAGACCCAAAAGAGAAATTTCACCCAAACTAGTGAAAATAGCTAATCTACGATATGCTATTTCTGGAAATGATATTTTCTATATTTACTTTGAAGACACTCACAGCTATTACAATGCTACTGTGAGCATAACAGAGCAATCTACATCCCATGGTGAGTTTTTTTTTTCTTCAGCAGTATTGCTCAAAGGTATTATGATCTCAAAAACTCAGGACACACAATTAGCATAAAGGAGAGCTTTCAGTCACTACGAACCAATTGTTTAATAGTTCTTTGCCGTAATGGATGTAGATATAATGTAGATATAATAAGATGTAGAGTATTCATAATTAACCCCAAATGATGCATATTCATGACTTGACAAATTACAATACACAAAGTCCACAGTGACACTTAACTCCATCCATTCATGAATATTCACGAGAACTCCACATGACAATTTGCTAACTTAATATTGTCATTTGAGAGATCAAACCTCATCCTAACCCATACTGCAGTGCTAACACATATTTCATTTATGGAAACCCTGCCTGGAATGTCATCATTTAAGTGGCAAGGTGTAGTGACTTGGCCTTTGGCTCCGTCCATTTCTTGAGGAAACAAAGGCCCTATATATATATATATATATATATATATATATATATATATATATATATATATATATATATATATATATATATATATATATATATATATAGTCATACACAGGGATGTACGCACTGAACGTATTTGCAGACTTTGGGTTATACACAGTAGCCCAGTGTTGGGAAAGTTCACTTTCTACATTAACTATAGTTCAATGTTCAGTTCACAAATCTTAAAATTAACTACTTCAGTTCATAATTCATAATTCAACATTTTGGACAAAAAATGTCATGGTACCTAGTTTAGTTCTTTTTTTTCCCTTTCTTTCTTTTCAATACGTTGCTGCAAGCTATTATTTGTCAAATTCAAAATTATTGACACAGCCCATATAGTACCACACATAGCATTATTTCATCCAATTTAAAATTGAGGTGCCCACAATGTTTAAGTGCCCACTCTTCCTGCACCCCCTGCAATGTGAAATGCCACCAAATACGTTATCCTTTCCCACGTTGCTTCTCTTGTTATAAATCTGATAAGCTTTTATTGTGAAGGCAAAAGTTACTAAATGTCCCACATCCTGCAAGTTTTTGCGTGGTGAAAATTGCAGTTATTTGCGGCATGCAACACGTTGTACGACGAAGTCTAAGTCAGGCTTTACTTGGCAGACGTGTAGTTCACCCCCAAAATGACTTTTTTTCTATAGATTACTCACCCCATGGAGACTTGAGTTCAATAGTTCAAATACTGAGTGTAGACTGTAGTCTACAGTGGTTCCATTTGTACTCTCTCCATGTCCCTTTGTACAACTAAATGTACACTCAGCGGTTTACAGTGTAGGCTCTCTAGTCTAGCAGTCAGTTGTACCTTCAAAGGTCCATCTCATCTCCTCTCATCCCCTCCTACTCACCCTCAGTGTCATAACTGATGGGCTGACTTGACCTTTGAACCCTCTCAAGCATTGTCTTTCAATGCTCATCCAAAGACACTTTTTCAACCACACTGGCGCGTCTATAAAGGTGATGCATTTCCCCGCACCCGGGCGCTGGCTGCCGCCATGACATTCACAAATGACACACCGACCTGCATCAACACACACGCACGCACACAAAAACGTGTGCATGCACATGCGCGCACACACACACACATACGTACAAACACACACACGCGCGCGCAAGCACACACACGCACATACACACGCCTCCCGTTGGAGGAGCGAAGCCTTTTAATTATGTGCTGATTACCTGTTAGATCACCTTAGCTAATGGAGAGCACTCCCCCAGGGAGCCGTCCAATCTAACTCTCATCTCGCACAATGGCTCCTCTTCACTGGAGGAGGGGAGGTGGGGGGAGCCCCTCTGAGGCAGATAGCCCAGATTAGAAGTGGAAATAGCCATCTATTTATGCATTCATACACTAAATAACCCGCACACCCACACAGCCGCCAACACACACACGTTACAGCTACACGACCACACACAGGAGCAGACACACGCACACAGTTATACGACACACTCCACACACTCAACCAACTTTTTGAGCGGTGGTCACACCGTCTCCATAGCGTGGCCTCAAGTCTGTGTGTATGTATGTGGGTCCGTATGTAGCCTCAAGCCTGTGTGTATGTATGTGGGTCCGTATGTAGCCTCAAGCCTGTGTGTATGTATGTGGGTGGGTGCGTCCGTATGTAGCCTCAAGCCTGTGTGTATGTATGTGGGTCCGTATGTAGCCTCAAGCCTGTGTGTATGTATGTGGGTGGGTGCGTCCGTATGTAGCCTCAAGCCTGTGGTGTAGTACCTTTTCTGACCACACATGTTAAGGGAGGGGCGCTGTTTTCAGGCCAGGCCAGACCAGGCACACACACACACACACGCACACACACACACACACACACACACACACACAGGGGGGAAGGGGGGAGGGGGGGGGGGGGGTTGGTGGGTAAACCACCGCTCAGTTCACACGGGTGTGATTTTTATTTTTTAACTTTGTTTAGGCCTATTTGATTTTCGATCGAAGCGTTAGAGCAATAAAGGTGGTACAATAATAAGAGTAGCAGCTTCTTGTGTACAAACATCAAATATACAATGATGATAAACGGATTGCATTATCACCCAAAACAACAACAAAAAGTAGGACAAACACACAACCAACTTTAACCACTTGAACTCCATGCCTATTCTGAGCGCGTCACAGTACGTGGACGTTCTGCTGCGATATTAGTTCTGTAAACTCACGACGACACATTGTGAGAGTGTAGAGGGAAAAAGGAAGGGGGCAAAGTACAGGGGGGTGCCCCGGTCAATATATGCTTATGTAACTTGTTAGTACACATGATGGGAACTATATGCACGAAAACTAATTTCACCCACTTTTTCCTTTACTTCTGTAAACCTGTGATGTGACAATAAAGCTGATTCTGATTCATTGTCATTTACAATAGTGACACACCGGGAACAAGCATATACGTGTTCCTGGTGGAACACATTTTTATCAATAAAACGTTACGTTAACCAATGTGTATGGTAGAGTATAATGTTGACAAAAACACAAACTACATCTGCAGTGGTTGGAGGTGGTTTCCCTACTCTTCTTTGAGAGATGTAGACGCTAGGGGTGGGCAATATGGTGATAAATATCGTTGAGACGATACAATGTCTGCACAATATCGATATGCCTTTTCAGAGATATCGTATATTATAGTGATACAATGAAGGAGCCTTATAAAAAATCCTGTTGAATTGTTAATACAGAGATTCATTGCAGAATCCATTTAAACCTGCATTTTTGTCTAAATCAGTCAGTAGTTCTCAAACTTTAAAATGTCATGGTCTCCCCTTAACTAAGTTACATACTTCAAGGATCAATTTAGACCTCCCAAAAGGAACCCAGAGAGTCCTTGTACCCCACATTGAGGACCACTGGTCTAAATGGTCTGTTACTTCTTTTTCTTTTAGTTTTTGTTACCTTGTACTGTAGGTGGTTGTACTGTTAAGTAGCTTAAAAAATAACCATAAAAACCAACATGAAGAAGAATCGTGATAAGATTGTGTATCGTGATACAGTTTGGAAGAATATTGTGATATTGTACTTTTCCATATCGCCCACCCCTATGATATCTCCCATGACCTATAGTGAGGAGGATTGCCTCTTGGATGGGGGGTACTGCAGACACGTAGTCTCTCACGCGTGTCCAGGGAATAGGACATAAACGTTACGGATTGCAGCTTTTAGATCTATGCTTCATCGTACGTTACATCTCATGTAGGCCTATAAGCTTACAGCGTTTCATGATGTCTATACTCTCTATAATGACATACCCAGGGACCCGGGTTGAAAGTGGTTCATTCAACTCATGAACGGCACAGCATTTCAGACCAAAGAGAAGAGAAGAGGATAATATCGTACATTTGTGGGTCTTTTACCGAATTTGTGTGTCTGTGTGACTGTGTGTGCACAGCGTGTGCACACACACGCATGCACACGTGTGCACATGCGTACGTTTGCATGCCTATCCACCTAATGAGTCCCAGTTTAACCTTGTTCTCAGGACAAAGTGCTCTAATAGCCTGATTAGCTCCATGTAAAGCTGCAGCATATTGCACATGTCTCTCCCAGCATGGGGTCAGAGTTGACCCTCCCACTGCCACTCACACATGAGTGGGTAAAGCCCCCCCCTCCCTCTCCCGTATAACACTCTATGTGCTGAGTTATTAGGTCTTCTTGGGTGTGTATCGGTAATTGAAAATGATCATCATGTTTCCATATCACTCTAAACGCCCGTGAACCAGCCCTTATTCCGCCAGACCTCGTCTGAAGTGTGCGGTCCTGTGTAGTGTCGACACATTAACGCTGAACACAGATGACATCATTTCCTTCACATCCGCACACATCTTATCACGATTCTTTTTCACACACACACAGCGGACATGTGGTCATTGTCTGGTCATTAGAACGGCATGCACCGCCTGCTCCAGGTGTGTTTGAATAAACTACATCCAGCGACCAAAAACATGTAGGATGCTAGTTAATTGCGACCGTCAGGTCGCAGTTTAGTATAAAAACCTCCACCGGCCGTCCGTCCGTCGGTCACACGTCACACCTTTGCCCTGCTCATATCTCCGCATCAGTATGACATCACACTGCTTGGTGTGTGCCGTCAGGGTCATTTGTGTACGGTGTGATGTCATACTGATGTCAGCAGTGTGATGTCATACTGATGTCAGCAGCTATGTCTCTATATATGGAGTTATATGTTGTTCGTGTCCAAATATGGGGCTTGTGAGGTCAGACTTAGTGAGATTCGTCGGTTATCTCCATATATGGAGGGAGAACCAGCTTATGAGCCGATGAGTTGTGTCAGAGTCAAGATCCTGCTTGCATCTAATCTGTCGGTAGATAATGCCGGTCTTATATAAGGGTCATTTGTGTACGGTGTGATGTCATACTGATGTCAGCAGTGTGATGTCATACTGATGTCAGCAGCTATGTCTCTATATATGGAGTTATATGTTGTTCGTGTCCAAATATGGAGCTTGTGAGGTCAGACTTAGTGAGATTCGTCGGTTATCTCCATATATGGAGTGATGTGTTGGTTATCTCCATATCTGGAGATTCAACCTTCAACGATTTTGACATCTTGTTACTAATCTGTCGGTAGATAATGCCGGTCTTATATAAGGGTCATTTGTGTACGGTGTGATGTCATACTGATGTCAGCAGTGTGACAGGAGATAAGCATCTCCCGATTAGGGAGTCTTACTGGTAACAATCGTTGGTTAATTGTTTTTGCCAAGCCTCCCGACACACATGCACGTAATTTGTGTTACGAGTGCTTATTGTACTAGTCATAACGTCCAGAGTAGTTAGACAATGTTGTGTGGGTGTGACAAATGGGCTCCTTCTTCACACAAAAAAAGGACAACCCCATGCACCAGAATTGACACAGTGAGTTAAATTGAAGTGGTAAAAAGTCAATGAGTAAAAAGTTCCAGACATGGCAGTGGGGGCTATAGGTTACACAGTGTATCACCCTGGGCTGGGAGGGGAGGGGAGGGGGGGGGGGGGGGGGGGGGGCAGGATGAAAGCCTTCCTTCCGAAATGTTCCCTCATCGGGGAGAGACTGGCCTGTCATCAGAGTATTGGTGCTACAAACGCAGCGCCACACCGAGATGAGAGAGAAGGTGTCCCAAAGACACCCGACCGCAGTATCAAACACTAGACACACACGGGAGGAGAGATAGAGAAGGAGGAAGCAGGAGAGAAAGGGAGGGAGGAGAGAGAAAGAGACAGAGACACAGAGAGAGAGAGAGAGGCCCTGGAGTAGTGCCAAGTTCCCAAGGTAGTGTACAAGTATCTTTAGAAGCCTGGCGTCTTGTTAGCTAATACATTACACCAATCACGGCCGGCTATCTTAAGCTACAATTAATCTGCGTGCTGGCACAGGCTGATAGGACAGCAACATGCTGTTTCTTAATTAAAAGCAAACGGATTAAAAATGATTAATAACGGTATTATATATTCTCATGGACTACAAGCGCAGGGAAATCGGGGGGCTTTCTTATGCCGGCTTAAAACGAAGAAGTCATTAACGGCGGGCCCAATCTCCCTAAGCCAGGGCTTTACTTTGTTTGGGATCACAAGTTGCTTACTTCATGAATATGCATTTAGCCCCTATCAAGTGAAGACCAAAAGGCTGTATGGTGGCGTGGCGATGGCGTGGTATTTTCCCTGGGCTTGCTGGCTGTGATTTCAGATGTGTCTGTGTGTGGGAGTGTCTCTCTGTCTGTATGGCGCACAAATGTATGGTTCAGGGCTGGATGATTGTGCCTGACATATTGATTGACACAATGCTATAACCCTATACTGTACATGTGTACTGTATACATGTGCATCATACATAAACTTACATACTGTACATACAGTACAGTGATGTTAACCACTTTGTGTATTTTTTAATATAAATAAAATATTTAAACAAAATATCATATGTATCTATTCATATAAATAAAAGAGATCGATAATTAGCTCAAATTGCCAGTCTACATAAGCCTATACAGTAGATCAGCTATTTTCGCTATTCAGTTAAAAACTAAGTATATGTGGTGTTTATTTAGGACCATTTAATATCATTGCTGTCTGACAGAAACATCATATCTAAACATGTTTTCTTTATAAATGAATGCACTACTCATACAAGAGTGTCGCAAAAGCGTAACAAATATATTTCGAAAATAAAACGTTTGAAAGGTATTTACTGTAAGTGTCTGTGGCTATTACAAATATCGAAGCAATGTAAAGTATTATTAAGAGCTAGTGACTAAATAATACCTGCATCAGATCCATTGGAAGAGTACTTTTCTTTCTCCATTTCCTGAGTAGTAACAGATTTGGACATGCACGGTTTCCGCCGCACAGCACCGATGCGATACGGTATGTGTGTCAGTGTAACATGTTTGTGATCCAGCCTCCACCAGCGCAATGAGCATCACGTCCACATGTAAATCCCAGCCAGCAACAGCCCTGTTCTGCTCCAACAACAGCATCATTGTTCGCTCTCTGACTACAATTACAACAGCGCTGCTAAATTCAGCAGCGCTATAATCAGGCCTTGTGGTTGTGGTGTAATTTAAGCGCTTATGGCTTGTGTCCAACGCCTCCCGTGCCAAGCCCAAGTGTTAGTTGTAATGACCATACAAGGCATTCTTTTTTTTCCTTCTTTTTTCCCCCTCTTTCTCCGCTAATTTCATAAGTGCTATTTTTAAGATGTCAATTACGGTGCAGATTACTGTGTCCTAATGTGAGATTAGATGTGTTTGGCGAGAGAATCGCGGGGAAATCACATTGGTTTCTGATTGCATTGCCTGCCCTTATTATTGGGAATAAAAGGCCATGCTGGAATTATGGGCTCATTTTTCACATACAAGAGCTAAGAACTGCCATGATAGCTTGGGTGGCTTTGCGTGGAACAAACAGAGATTGTTACTGCGTTTGTGCTTTGATTTTTCTGTCTCCATAGGCAGTGTGTGCTTTCAGTTTTGTTGCGCACACGGACATACACAAAAGACACACATGCACGTATGACATACGCATAGACTCAAAACCACACATGTACCTACAGTATCTGTAGTGTACCCCCCCCCCCCCCCCCCCCACACACACACACACACACACACACACCAACACTAGGCCTGTGCAAAATGACGATATCTGTCGTCTGGACGACAGAAAATGTCTATCGTTTAACATCGCGGTATCACAAAACACTGCTTTACGGCAGTATTTTACGTTACAACGCGCCAGACACACTACTACTAAAACGCCTCAGGGCGACATGCGACGCGCCAATTCTTGGCCATCTGGCCAGTGATGTATATTGGACCAGTTACCCATATACAGTACAGCATGGAGACCCCTGGTACCCATATATGGAGATCCATGTAGTGTATATGGTGCCTCCCTTTTATGCCCATACATGGAGATCCCTTTCTGAACCAGCCACACAGCTATGGACCGTCTTCCTCCATTTATGGGCAATTGGGCATTCCCACATGAAGTCCTGTTAGATACGTATGGGCTTAATATTGATGACACCTGTGATGTCACAGTGATGTGTCAGGGGAACTACAGCAGTGTCAGGTGTGACCTTCAGAGTTAAGGGCCATTTATAGTTACGTATGGTTGATTTTGTGTACGTTTGGGGGTTAGAAAGTACGTACGGTAATTGCGTTGACATTCATACTTACCGTACGGTCTCTGTGTACAGGGTTCAATAAAGCCTATATGTACATACTATATCCACTAGATGGCACCCACAATCCCACATGCATCTTCCCAATGATCAAATGCTACATGCTACATACATAGCGCCTACATTGTTGACAGAGAGGTTTATAGACACCCTTGGAGGATACACTCGGATTGAACGACACTAACCATCGGCGCTAGTCACTGTGCTGTCCGGGTATAATATAAAAAGGACTGGAGAATGGTGCGTGGACACATGCCGTTGCGAACGCCTAGAGCGCATTCTCAATGGGGGCGCCGCCGACAGTAGTGAGCCACGGTACGGTAGCCACCCAAACCGACCCAAAACCGACTAAAAACACCCCGTGCACGGGAGTGGAGAGAGACGCATTTGAGAGAGCTCAGCTGGTAGAGAGCGCTGATTAGGCTGACATGCGGGTCTGCGTCCTGGGCTGGCCTGTTCACTGTTCAGCGTGTACTTGTGATTTTTTTGTTAGTTTTTTTACTTCCTCCGAAATGGATACAAGAAAAAAAGACGAAACATTTCTCCCTCTACTGCCCCCACGGTTGACACAAGTTCGCCACGGGTAGTTCATGTGTACGTACGTTTTTAGCGGTTTTTATCCGTCGGGTTGAGTGTTGTCCGTAAGGTTACGGAGACAATCAATTACGTCCGGACGGCCGGAGGAAATGGATTAAATCACTCTCCCCCTCCGTCTCTTGAGTATTCTTGCGGTCCTTATGTACTACTATGCATGGTACTTTACACGGATACGTGGACCTATGGCCGCAACCAAACCAAAACAAACATGGAGGAGAATGAAGGTTGCAGTGACTTCAGTCGTCGCGGAGTAAACGGGCGTGATACAGAATCAGAACGGGGTAACAACACTAATTCTCAACTACAAGATGACCAGTCAACAACACAAACCGAGGAGCTTTTACCCAAAAGAGGGGAAACTTATTCTGTTATATGGACATGGTTTGGATTTTAAAAGTCCGAGGCAGACCAGACCACAGCCGTTTGTAAAGTATGCCACAGCCCGGTCCCAATAACGGACTCCAACACTCTGTGCAAGAATCACGAAAGAGAATACAGAGACTCAACGAGCAAAAGCAGGGTCGAGTAACGTTGCCGGTTGTGCTTCTAAGAAACTCCAGACACCGACGTTGCAACAGGGACTCTGTGAGTTCCTTTAGGGGCCGTCTAAATTCACCCATACAAGTACCCTAATTGTTTCCCAAACACTGTGTCGGGACCCGTTTGTGGTCGCAAACACATTTCTATGGGTCCCTCAGTTTTTCATGAAGAAATAAAAGAAATCTAAGAAACTCCATAAAATGTTTAAGAAGTAGTGAAAATAGCTGATCTAGTACATGCTCACTCCGCGTTGTGATCTTGCAGATCTGCTATTTTCACTAGTTTGTGTCTGGGCAAATGTCTCTTTTGGGTCAGGGCTAAAAGGTTTGGGAATCACTGCCTTAACGGGTCCATTTGGTTCGTTAAGGGGAGGCCTTGAAATGTAAAAGTTTGAGAAAGAGAAGTGTGGGTGGTGTTACTTTTACGAAGTAGGCTACTGCTGCTACATGTTGAATAATTTTAATGGCAGATATGTTAACATGACCAAATGTATTTGCATGAATACACGCTTGGAAAAAAAAATCTAAATAAGTTAAATATTTAGTACCTACTACCTTTATTTGTTGTGTAGGCCTATATCATTTCAACATGTATTTCCACATTGCAATTTTTATATAAACTATTATATTCATTCATTGAAATTATGTGCTATATCGTGATATATATATATATATATATATATATATATATATATATATATATATCGTTATCGGGATACGAGATTTTGGTCATATCGCCTAGCCCTAACCAACACCCACACCCACACACATAGATCTACAAGTGCTGTGAATAACAGGGTGTGTGAGCAGTATGTGTGTGTGGGCGTATGTGTGTGTGTGCGTGCGTGCGTGCGTGCGTGCATGCGTGCGTGCGTGTGTGTTGCTGTGCAGGTGCCCAGGACACCACCCTTTTTTATAAACCAATTACCTCCACACTCCTCAAATTGATTTCATTTCTCTCTTTTCTCTCTCTCTCTCCCTCCTCCACATTTACCTCTCTCTCCCTCACGTCACTCTCTCACTCTCTCTCACTCTCTCACTACCTTTACGTCTCTCTTTGTTCAGGTTCCTCTTGCGTTGTTCTTCATCACTCTACCTTTCACTGTCATGTATTATTGTCATACAAAAATAGCAAAAAGAGCTGATCTACAAGCTCAAAACACGCCACGATGTAGATCAGCTTTTTTAATATTTGTGTCTCTCCTCCTGCTCTCTATGGCTCAGCCTCTCTCTAGCTCTCTCTACCCCCCCTCTCTCTCTCAAGACTTCAAGCAAAAGAAGAAAATGAATAAAAGCACAACAGAAATGGTCAGATTGCTATCAGTCTGCTGTTTGTTTTAGGAAACAGCCGAGCAGCAGAATAATAAACATTTTGAAATCATAAAGATAATGGCATTGGGTGGTTAAGATAACAGCATGGTGGCATCTGCTGTTTACCCTGTGTGTGTGTGTGTGTGTGTGTGTGTGTGTGTGTGTGTGTGTGTGTGTGTGTGTGTGTGTGTGTGTGTGTGTGTCAGTGTGCGTGCATGCGTGGAGATGCATTTCTGTGTGCATGTAGAGATATGTGTATGTTCTAGCATAGTCGCATTCAGACACATTTGTGAGTTTGTGGGTCTTTATTCGTCAGGATGTGAGCAATTAAAGCGTTACAGCGTGTGTGTGCGTGTGTGTGTGCGTGTGTGTGCGCGTGTGTGCGCGTTGTGACTGCATGGTTCCAGACTGCTGTGTCCTCTGTTGAAGGTGTTTGCTTTATGCGGGAGGTCTAGCAGACACACATGAATGCATGTGAGGTAAACCACACTGCACTGCTGCCAGTCACACACACACACACACACACACACACACACACACACAGAATGGAGGTGGCATTCACCGCTGACATTCTTTCTTCCTCACCCCCCTTTTCCTCCTTTGTACAAATACTGTAGTGATGTTGATGTTATGTATTTTTGTGTTTTATGCTATGTGGATGAATTGAATACATAGGACCACAATGGAAACAAAGGTCCCCTGGACTATTTTGTGTCATCCTAAGTGTCTGTCTAATAAAGTCTTCAATCAATCAAACACACACACACACACACACACACACACACACACACACACTCTGTCTTCCCATACTCTGAACGGCGTGTTGCATCATCACTGCACTGAGCGACTGAATCAGTTCACTTCACCCAAACGTCCTCTCAGGCTATGGCATCATAGCCTGAAAGGACGTAACACTCTTTTCTGCAGCTGATTGAAATCATGCCGAGTACACAGGTTCTGCTGCCCTGATCAAAGGGAGCGCTCCCTCCGTTCTAATGGCAGAGACTGGATGTGGGTGCAGGGGCTTGGAGAAGCGTTAATTATTAACACATGGGATGCTAAGGTTTCTAACATTTCTAGCTGTTGCTGCTGCCGCCGTTCACTCATGCTTTATTTTGAAGAGCCTCGGAAGCTTTGTGCGTGTGCACGTGAGTGTCCGCTGACGATTGAGGAAGAAAATCCATTTGTACACAAACGCTCGCGAAACTAAAATCCAAACCGCGGCCGACCATCGCGGTAAAGTGTCGCCGTGAAAACAATCAGATCTCTGCTTCCCTGGCGTTCTTTTCACCTCATTCATAGATAAAGCCCTTTTTATGTTCCAGCCTAGAATGGAAATCAATGCAACCAGCTCAGGCCATTTTCTCTCTCTCTCTGAGCTACGGGGTGACGTATGGACTAGGGTCATTCACAGGGCACGCAGCATGCAGGCAGAGCTGTAGAAGTTAACCCCTTGTTGTCTCGTTCAGGAACGAGACAACTCCTTTTGGCAGGATGACCCCTAGTGGCCTTAACTTGTTACTGAACGAGTTTGGCACCCAAGTTGTTAAAGGGGGCCTGTCACCTAAAGGGTTACTGTCACTTTAAGAATGATCTTAAAAAACAAGTTAATATTTTTATGATGTCATTATGGGA
>NC_137817.1:40186103-40194889 GCF_963921795.1 Nannobrachium achirus
CCCCTATTCTGCCTGAAAATGCACATTACTCCAACATGATGACAGTACTGTCAAACAAGACTAAGCTGTCTAAGAAATGTATAACCTACAACACAATTGTATACAATATGTAGTGTGGGGGGTCCCTGCTTCCTCCCTCTCTCAGCTAAGGGGTCCTTGGCCTGAAAACATTGAAAGACCCCTGATCTACATGTATCTATCTCACAACCATCCATCTATGTATCTATTTCATTGTAAATAATGCTTAACTCATTTAGTGCCCATGAAATTAACGGATTATAAAGTCCACGATGCCAGTCTCAGGTTGGCATCTTATTTTGAAGGCCAGAAGTCCACAGCGCCAACACTTCCGGTCTGACGTCATCGCGTCCTGCGCCGGAACCGATCGTTGTCCACGTGGAGTTGTGTAATGGCGGACCGGGAGCTTTTATACATGTGTAACATAAGCGAGCATCTGCCTCGATCCTAGCTTCTAAAGTGTAGTTTTGAGATAATGGACATTAAAGATGAGATCCCCCGTCCACCTCAATGTTATGGATGGGACTATTTTGTGCTCGTGGAGCCGTGATGATGCGAAATCAGCGACGGATTTCGTCTCCGGACCTCCGGCCATTGTTCTCGGTAATGTATCCGCCGTTACAGTAATATATTACTTTTCACGAGTATACTCGGGATTGGCACCATGTGATACTCGAGTATTTTTCACGAGTCTTCTCGCGATTGGCACTATATGAGTTAAAAGCACACAATGAAGGTAGAGGGTGGTAATCCCCTCCCTCAGGGTTTCCCAGACCCACTTGAACCAGCCACAAACCCATCCAATTAGCCAAGGCTGTTCTATGTTGGCATACATGTCAAACACAACTCTGTTCTCTTTCTATCAAATGTACCAGTGATGATCATCCATTAAGACAGTGCTTCTCAAGGCCCACAGGTGGACCACGATGTATTGCAAGTGGGACCCCAAATAACTGACAAAACACTAAGATTTCAATGATAATAATAACATCAAACATATAATTTTCCGAATGTCTGAGTGTCTGTCTGAAACAGCGTTTCTCCTCAGTGGCTGGAGCAATTGATCTGAAATCGCATCACCATTAGCATATGAACACACCTAACATAACTGTGAAGCCCGTTTGTCACTTTCACAAATCATATGCTGTATATTAGCATTTTTATGGTGTATCTACTATCTATTCTACATCTAGCATGAGGCATATATATTCTGCATCTAGCATGAGGCAACATGTTTAACCAGCTCTGTGTGTGTGTGTGTGTGTGTGTGTGTGTGTGTGTGTGTGTGTGTGTGTGTGTGTGTGTGTGTGTGTGTGTGTGTGTGTGCAGGCAGGCGGGTGTGTGTGCAGGCGGGTGGGCGGGCGGGGTGTGTGTGTGTGTGTGTGGGGGGGGGGGGGTGGAACACAGTATCTCTGTAGCCATTAAACGAAACAGGTATTTCTTACATTGATGCGCCTACATATTATCATGCAAACACCAGTTAAAGTTACTTTCCATCCCTCATATACTGTGTACACACTAGGGATGCGAAGATATACCGGTACGGATCGTAATCGCGATACAAACGTCCGCGATACGGTCGAATCGGTTCATTCAGTGTGTACCGGTACATTAGACGGCCGAAATCGTGATGGATCGTACCGTGAGTATCTGGATCGGTAAATTCCGCGATTGTATCGGTTCTTCCATAATAGTATGTCATTCTATACTGTGTTTCCGAGGCGCCATGAATGCACCATCATCAGCCGTTCGGTTCAGCCCCCTCCCCAAAAGCCAGTCTTTAACGCGAGCTGCGACTCGACACACGGACATCTGCACTCTGCATGCATGCAACCAGGGAGACAGACAGTGCAGCGAAATGCGAGTGAATCAACACAGACGAACTAACAGCCCCACGGGTTAAAAAGATGTAAGAGTAGTACATTACTTAGCTTTATAACATCCAAGTCCGCTGCGCTGATTGTTGTCACAGAGTAGCACAGGCTGATCGAGTGATATGTAATCAACAGCCGTTTCATAGCGAATCTCCGACGGACAATTGATTGAGATCATCTTCTGCGCTATATTAACTGCACACACACACAACAACAATGTTGCTGGGTGTTGTAGGACTACTGCTTGCGTTTAAAACAAAGTATGTGTCACTGTTCTTCTACAACTTTCCTGTTGATGCAAGCAACTCTGAACTCTCTCACTTTCTCTGCTGCTAGTTCTGCTCTGGGAAAGAAGCCTAATTTATACATCCAGTACAAGGGTGTCGCACCTAAAATAGCAGACCTACAAGCTCACAATGCATCGTGGATGCGACGCGCTGTGAGCTTGTAGGTCTGTTTTAAAACATTTTGGCTATAAAAATGGCATAATCCTGGATATAATATAATATAATATAATATAATATAATATAAAATAATAATACAAACCAGGGAGGGACTGTTTTTCAGGTCAAGGACCCCTTAGCTCAGACAGAGATCAAGCAGGGACCCTCGCTGTAGGCTATACTGTATCACACAAATATTTGGCAGGCCCCCTGTAATAACCCTGGATTGGGGTCCCTGACTCCCAGTTGAACACATATAGGCCTACTAATAATGACATAGGCCTTCTATATGATTAGTTATCAAACAATTCTACAATAGCCAGCAGCTTTGTGTTCTCCCAGAATACTATATTTTGGGTTGTTAGACAGAGCCTAGTACTACAGTGAAACAATAAATTGCCTTGAATTTATATTTCATACATTTTTAGTCGCTATGTTTTGTAAATTTTGGGATTTGGGCTTGAATCGTGGTGAATCGTGAATCGTATCGCATCGTATCGGGAACAGGGGTGGATCGTGATGTATCGTATCGTCAGGATTTCAATGTATCGCAATTATATCGTATCGCTGGCTGTGTATCGAGGTCCGTATCGTATCGCCTCAGTGGTCGAGATTCGCACCCCTAGTACACACACATCCCATAACCCACACACTGCACATCATTTCGAAGCTCATATCTTTGAACGGGTAAGGGCTATTAACATTAAAGGGGAGAACCACACAGAATTCACATAACAACTCACAGTTCAATGTTGAAACTGGGTGGTTCTCCCCTTTAATATTTAAAAACATAATAATGTACAACATTTTTTAATGTTATTTCTTTCCCTGAAACATTCAAAAAATATGCTTTCATAGTGATACCAATAAGAAATACTTTAGTTCCATTTATCAGAACACAATCAATTGATTTAGCATCCTGTATTAAAACTGGCTTAGGGAGGGCCGGACAACATCATCACGCTCATGTCACTATGACTCAGCCACATAGCGGCCCAAACCTCTGGTTAAATCTGACCCATCTGAGCACTTAACACGCCTGCCGATATAATAGGCCCACCCCCGAGGCGCCAACTTGAACGTCTTCCTGGTTTCCAAGGGGGCGTGCCCTGAGCACTCACACTCCACCTGAACAAAGTAAACTTTCACATTGCGGCAGCTTTTCAAACTTATCCCAGCGAGACAAAACAGCAACTCCCCGTGTCTTCACAGTCCTGTAACATATGGCTGCCTAATCCGGCCAAGTAGCGGTGCACTGCACGCCTCTACCTTCATCACAATACAACTCTTCCTGTCGCGCACTGTCAAAGGACCACCACCAGACACACACGGCCCCACCACCAGGACACTTATCAGCAAGCCAAACGCCTCAATGTCTCATGCACGGCGCCGCCTCACAGCCCAGAGATGATCAAAGTGCTATTTTTCTAAATTTCAAGCTTTTTAACTTCAACAGTCTTAGGGGGGATGAACCAGATCAGACTGAGACGAGAGAGAGAGAGAGAGAGAGAGAGAGAGAGAGAGAGAGAGAGAGAGAGAGAGAGAGAGAGAGAGAGAGAGAGCAGGGGCGTCACAAGGGGGGGGGGGGGGGGGGGAGTGGGACTGAGTTACTAGGGCCCAAGGTGGAGGAGGGGCCTTAATTATTTTATACTTTAGCTATTGAAAAATAGCAGATATAAAAGCTGCGAGCTTGTAGATCTGCTATTTCTGAAAAGTTGTGAAAATGTGTGCAAATCTTTGTATTTGTATTTGTACGTGCAAAAAATGTATTTTTTTGTAACTCAAATTCCCTGGAACTAAATATTTTGAGATGGGGGGTCCGTGGCCAAATACAAATAATTTTGGGGATCCTTCACATGAAGATGACATAGAAACATGGGTTTAAAAAAAATAACTTAGAAGTATTTAGAAGACACTTATGCACAAATGTTCAAGATTTTTCAAAAAATAGCAGATCTACAAGCTCAAGATCTGCTATCTTGAGCACCGAGTGCCATGCTGCTACCTTGTAGATCTTAGAGAGAGGGGGGAGAGAGACAGAGACACAGAGCATAGATGGAGGGTGGGTATATATACTGTATAGGGGGGACGACATCTCTGCACTCCCATCCCTTTGTCGTCATCCCTCCCCCCGCCCTCTCCCCTCCTGGCTCTGCGCTGGGCCGGCAGATAGGTCAGCTCCATTACCAATCCACCAGCCCACAAATATTTAAAACAAATTGAATCGCACACCCAATACCCATCACAATTACGCCAGGCACAATAACTAAATTAGCAATTCAACACAATAATTGGAAATGCGGCTTGCCTGGACCCGCGGGCCTCCCTGGAGGGCCCGGCTGATCTGCGGAGGCACGTCAGGCCCGCTAATTCCACAGCTAATTACTGAGGCACGGCGGAATGAAGTTGTTTGTCTCCCAAATACCATTTTCCAGTATGTGGCGGAGGAATGCGGGGAACGTGCTGAGATAGACGAGGGAGAAAAAAAGGAAAAAAATAAAGAAGGAATCATGACAGAAGTGTGCGGTCATGTTTTTTCTTCTCTTCCTCTCATTTGTCTGATTGTTTGTTTGTTGTTCATGAGTTTCAAATTATTGTCCGATAATGAACATCCGTGTTGGAAGGGCTGTGATGCATCATAAAACAGCTAGCATGTTTTTTTGTTGTTGTTTTTTTTTTCTTCTTTTTTTTTTTACGGTATGGCACTGTTACTTCTTCTGTGCAGCCCTACTGGGCAGGGCAGTCATACTAACACATCTCTGCTGCCAGGCAGAAACCAGCTAACTCCAATGTCCATTTCTCAGGAAATGAAAAACACATCCAGTTCAAGTGGAGTTTAGGAGGTTTTTCTCCATCATTAATAAGAACAGCTGAATGGAACTCCAAGTTCACATTTGAGGTTGGAGGTCAAAAGGGTGTGGAGCCTGGAGTTATCATAACCAGCTAACTCCACCCCCCTCTGGTGGAGTTAGCTGGTTTAGCAGACAGTTAGAGGATCCAATGGAGTTAGCTGGTATTGTCAGAAGCACTTTTTAACTCATTCACTGTCCGAGTAAATAAATCACGAAAGTCACAGAATATTTATCTCCAGTACGATCGTTGGTAGAAACAGGTTATCTCTGTGCTTACGCGATGGAAATGCTTTGGCACATGCGTTCTTTAGTTATTCGCCATTGAACACAGCATGCCCACGCAAAATGCTGTGTAAAAACACAGTGCGGCCAGGGGCGTTTCCCCAAAAAGAAAATAAAGGAAGCAGACGGAAAAGGAAATCTTGCGGTCATGTGATTCCTTGGAAATGTGTGTGTGTGACTGCAATAGTTTTACACTATGGAGCTCTTCGCTAACATATGAAAAAAAGAAAAGAAAAAAGTCTTTAGCAGAGAATTACTTTTCATTGGTTCAATATCTTTTTCAACCAACACACAGACATAAAGGGTGTTAGCTGGTTTCTGCCAGACAGCGACGAATACTGTACTGTGTAGCAGACAACGTTAGCCTAATCCATATGTCATAGTACAGTGGTTCTCAAAAGGCGCATTTCCACTGCAGGGCCAAGCCAGAACCAGAACCAGAACTTTCCAGAACCAAGAACTTTCAAGAACCCGTGAAGTTCCAGAACCAAGTTCTGCTTTTGTTTCCATATAACCAGACCCGGGAAGCTCAACTGGTCAGCCTGATTTGGCTGAGACAAAACAGCTGGTCATTTGAACAGCAGCACATTCGGGAATCTAAAATCTAAAATAACAGCTGTATGTAAGAAATACGTCTTTAGTTACTACTTTCTGGATATAAAAATAACATAAAAAACAATAGAACGTTCAAACAAGCTGCTAACTGTACTGAGCTGGTACGCTGCCTTTGCTCTATGGAGAAAAAAAGCGTGTTTCACGCACGCACACGCACACACACACACACACACACACACACACACACACACACACACACACACACACACACACACACACACACACACACACACACACACACGATACGAAGCAGGCGTGTCCTGAACACAGCGCATGGCTCGGCTGCTGAGTGCTGACTCGAGTCACCAATGCACGGGCGAATGTAGAAATGCTTATCTCCACTGTTTAGTTTGTTGTCGGTCTATCGACGTACATTTTCTTTATTTGTGCTTGGCACCGTGTCTGTCTGCTTGTGCGGTGACTCGACGCCCATTTCAGAAAGACGACCGCGACGGAATTTGTTTGAAAATCCTTTCATTTAGAACGGATGCTTCTAGCTCCTTCTGGATATTTTCTTCTCACCGCCCAGACACAAATAAGAGCCTCTATCATCACATTCACTTGACCAATGTGTCGTGGCTGTCATCTGGCGTCGCGTCCATAATGTTTCTGTCTGTCGGAATAGGATTATAAAAATGACGCTGTTGTGTTGTGAGAGATTTCTCCCGTTCTCCTCGGTGTCGTTACCTCCGCTCGACCAATCGAGAGCCGGAGCGCTGCTGGCCCCGCCCATAGGTTCCCAGAACTCAAGTTTAGTTCTACATCAGGAGCAGGACCTAAAAAAGGTTCCAGGAGGTTCCAGGAACCTCGTCTGGAACCGGGCCGTTCGCAATGGAAACAAAACCAGAACCAAAAAAATAGGTTCTGGTTCCTGAAAGTTCTGGTTCCACCTTGCAGTGGAAAAGCGCCTAAATAGGGGTATGTGTACCCCTAGGGGTACAAAGCGGTACTACAAGGTGTACATGAGAGAAAGTGGAAGATAGATAGATAGATAGATAGATAGATAGATAGATAGATAGATAGATAGATAGATAGATAGATAGATAGATAGATAGATAGATAGATACCTTTATTATCCCAAGGGGGAAATTCAGTTGTCCAGTTGTAGCACAGCAGTATACAGTTATTTACAAAGTTACAGAGAAGTAAGAAAAAAGATAGATAAGAGAAAAGAAAAAAAAGAAAAAAACAAGAGCAGTACGGTACAAATAAAGCGAAGGTGCATCAATAGAGGGGGCGAAAATGGTAAATCTGGACACAGTAAATGTGCTCAGGATGCTCCAAGTTCAAGTCTTTCACTGCTTTTCTCATTTGTAATTTTATGTTCTTCAATATATTATTCAAAAGGTGGGTTATCGTTCATTCGTAGAATCGGGTGGATAGTCTGGATACCACATAAAATCCAACAACAACTTTTCAGGATTTAAATTTGTAGATCTGCTATTTTTGCTGCTTTTGAAAGGGTATTAATCTACCCTAAAAAAGGTAAAATATGGAGAAATAGTTTTCTAAGCAACATGCTGTAGTCAAAGGGGGCTCTTTGGTCCAGAAAGCAGGAAAAGGGGTACTGAAGCCAAAAAAGTTTGAGAACCACTGCCATAGTATGACAGTGTCACTTGCCAAATATAACACATTTCCGTACAAGCTAACAATGCACCAAGCAACAGACACCACAATGGAGGGTGAAAAAAAAACTTCACTGCATATTGTTTGTTTGAAATGCTTGCTTCCTGTCGTGCTTTATCGACAAACACACCGGTCTTTATCAAGTGTATAGTCAGCAACTGTGTTCTGATGGACACACACCCCGCCTCTTTCTTCCACGCAGATAAACTTTGTAAACGACTAGCGCCTCCAACAATGTCATATTCAAAGGGTGTAAAAGCATGGGGGTGGGTGTGGGCGGGTGGGGATGAAATCTTCGCTCAGTATGCAAAACAAGGTGCCTGATGTGTTCTTCGTCAACCACTTCCACACAGTTTGCAACCAGTTATTATGATCCAATATAACCTCTCAGTAAATTCCACTAATATACATGCGGAGCGTACAGGGCTATAATGGACCGCTGAATGGCGTAGCTGTGAGTCACGGCGCAGCTATCGGCCTTCTAATCAACGGCCAACACAATAACACCACGCCGCCATCATCAGACCGATCAAAAAGGAGGAGCCACGTGAAAGGAACAAATTGCGAATCTCAATGTTTACGTTGAATCACGCGGCGCGTCTCCCTCGTCCTTAAACGACACGCACATGCAGCCCTATATGCGGATAAATAGATAAAATGATTGCTTTTTTATTCAAATATTCAAATGAGAACCCGGGACTGTAATCTGAAAGGGTGAAATGCAGAGGGGAGGGAGGGCCTTGACATCAGTCGGGTTCTGAGTGTCGAGGCGGGAATTAGTGGCCAAATTGACCACAGTGCCCCATCAGAATCTCCTCCTGCCAATCAAACTCAGACATTAGCAGTGGTGCAAGAGAGAGAGAGAAAAAAATCAAAACATGGACCCTCTCCTCCCGGTACAAGCTGGTGGCGAGCGGAAGTGGTTAGCTGTGAGGTCGGGTGATTGAGGCTGGCGTTAATTTGGATGCCTGTCCTCGTCACAGTGCTAAACTAATCCTCCCCATCTCTATTTATCCTCTCAGCATCTCATTGGTAGGAGGAGAGGCGTCGCGCGCGTCTGAAGAGCTCCCCTTTGA
>NC_137817.1:40195089-40205089 GCF_963921795.1 Nannobrachium achirus
GGGGGCGCAGCTGTGCATCACCATCATCATCATGTTTTTCTCTACCCACATGTCAGTCAGTCAGTGTGTCTGTCTGTCTGTCTGTCTGTCTTTCTGACTATTGTAGCATGATCATAAGAAAAGAAAGAAAAGGGAGAAAAAAGTGTCTGTCTGTCTGTCTGTCTGTCTGTCTGTCTGTCTGTCTGTCTGTCTGTCTGTCTGGTTCATACAATGTCTGCTGTAGTTCCTTCACACTGTAAGACCTATGCTGGTCTAAACTGTATTATATTGTTTTTTTTTTTAATCATTTTGAATGTGAACATGTGTTAGTGAATGAATCTACGATGATAAAAGCAATTAGAGTTATAGAACAAGCAGGTGTGTGTGTTGGGGGGGGGGGGGAGCATTTTCTTAATATTGCTTTCGCTATACTGCTTTGTAAGACGAATAGTGACAATAGCTGATCTACAAGCTCACAACGCGCTGCCTGCTTCGAGAATCGTGACACATTGTGAGTTAGTTTTTGCAGTCTTATTATTTATTCACAAAGAACACAAGGGGAAAAAAAACATTTGGCCAACAGTAATGTAAGCTATAGGATTACTGTCAGTGAGGAACTGCCTGGGTGCTGCCCTTCTTTTGGGTGAAGCATGGTGTATTGTACATTAATACCTCAGGTGTGACAAGAAAGACTGTTACCTCCTTGACCTCTGGGTTAAGACTGGAGAAGACCAATGGTTGACAGAATATCAATTCTAAATATGACAGCATGAGGCCTCTAGAACAGTGGTTTTCAACTAAATGATGGTAACCAAATGGACCCTATAGCTCTTTAACTCTTGAGATCCTTACAGGTCCATTTGGTTTCATTTTACAAACTCAAGAGTTTAATTATTGTTAATGTTAAATATCTGCAAGTCTTACAAGAGAGAATGTAGAAGAATCATTATTTGATGGTACCACATCAATACAGCATGGAATTGTGGACAAAAAATAAATATTCAAAGTTTTGGGTCTGTGAGGCAACGTCTCATCATATGGTGGTCCAAGGCTTAAATGCCCAATAAATAATGGTTATGGACCTTTGATATGAAAAGAGTTGAAAACCAGTGCTGTAGAAGATCTGAGAGTATCAGTTGTTGTGTGACTCCCAGAAGTTCAGAGATAATGGTTATTGAGAGCCTATCAGTAAGTAATGTCTTGAATTGTACAACAGTCATGATCATGACTTTTATTGTCTATAATGAATCCTTTTTTTTTTTCTTTTCTTTTTTTTTGACAGTGCCACAACGCCTTTTTTGGCTTTGTGGACAAAAATTAGGGCAGATATGACAAATAAATATAAAAGCCTTTACTGAAATACTGTATACAAAGAAATGGCTGGTATAGCAATTAACAGAATACCAGTAAGACGCCTAAGGGCGAAACGCTTAGGACGAGGTCGCACCATGTCTTGGCCATCTGGCCAGTGATGTATATCGGACCAGTTACCCATATATGGAGACTCCTGGTACCCATAGCTATTCACAGATGGGCTTAATATTAATGACATCAGGGATGTCCATATATGGTCATAAAAGGGATTTGGTTCCCCTGGCATCACAGGGATCTCCATATCTCCATATAGGTCATAAAGGGGATTTGGTTCCCCTGGCATTACAGGGATCTCCATATATGGGCATAAAGGGATTTGGTTCCCATGACATCACAGTGATGTCAAAGCGTGATGTCAGAGCGTGAGAGTCAATAAAAAAATGACAAACATTACCCATGCAGACAGACAGACGAACAGACAGACAGACAGACAGACAGACAGACAGACAGACAGACAGACAGACAGACAGACAGACAGATACAGTCAAGATGTGACGGTTCTGATAGTAAACTGCAACCTATGGTCGCAATTATACATTCCAATTCCAAAAATAGCTCACGTTGTGAGATATTTTTCACTATGAAAATACTTAAATATTTCAGAAAATCAAAAATGCCCAAAATGGGGATGCTGTGGGAAATGGGGAAACTGGTTAAAAGAGCGTTGACAATTATGCTGATGGAAATATGACATTTCTGTTCATTTCATCTGGCTGTTTTCATGCAAAAGAAATTGTGATTACTAGATCAATAATTATGATTGCGTTGATACATGCAATAATTGTGACAGACCTAATTGTACTCAGTGTGGAATCTTGTAAGTCTGCCAGGATAGGTGTGACATGGTCACGTCTCCATGTCCAGGTTCAGCATGTACAGTAATCAGTCCTATAAACACAAATTCATGAATAACTTTTTTGCATTTGCATCTGTGATGTTGCAAGTGAAAGAAGGAAACGGCTGATATTATTGAGATGTTGTTCCACTGTTAGATCATAATGCAGGCCAGTGGTTCTCAACCTTTTCCGGCAGAGACCCCCCCCCAAAAAATAATCATATTTGAACTGGGGACCCCCCCCCCACCCACCCTGATAAGCACCTGGAATGTAGGAGTTGAGGCATTCCATTTTCCGTTCCACAGATAAATATTATGAAAATAGCTGATCTACAAGATCACAACTTGTAGATCTTGTAGATCTGATATTTTCAAAATATTTGACAATTTTTCCCCAATGTTTTTATAGTATGTTGATTACTTGATGTAGCAATAATCTTTTGTTCGTATTAAAAAAGTCCTAACAATTTTAAACAACAACAAATGAAATTATGTGGGGACCCCCCTGGTCCCCACCCACAGTGTAGTAGATTGCTTGACAAACAGCAAAGTTGGTTGTCAAGCTGAAAGATGTCATGGTAAGTAAGCCTGTAAACCTAGTGGTTCCTAAACCTGTCCAAGGACCCCACTCAACACATCACAGCACGAGCTTGAAGATGTGCCATTTTTGCTATTAAAAGAAATCATTGTCAACATTTGATTGAAAAAAAAAAAAAAAAGTACAATGATTGACACGCAATGATGATTGACACACAATGATTACACACCCAAAATAGGGATGCCAAAAAACCTCTGAATTTCATTTGAATTGAAAATACAGTTTTTATATTTTCTTTCTTTCTTTCCTTTTCTTTTTTATTTACCCACTTTGAAAATCATTGCAGACTGCAAAATGAGTGTAAACAATTAGATTGGAGGAAAATCTTACTGGCACTGCAAAGGGACATAAGCAAAACAAATATGCAATTCCTCCATCACATTAGTCTGTGTTTTCACTCAAATATCCGGCACCAACCACACTGTCTCTAATGTAACAGGCCTTTATGAAGAATCTACCTGAAGAAGAAAACTTTTAAACTCTTTTAAAGTCTAAATTTATACTTTGTTGTACGCCAGTGTACAAGCTCACAATGCATCGCATTGTGATGTTTACAGATTTGCTTATTTTTATTTTTTATTTTTTGCCTAATATGCCCAAACAAGCGAACCCAGGTGGTTAAATCAATTCTAAATCCTGTTTTAACTGACTTGGATCTATGCAAAGCTTTGACCCAATTATGTTTTTAACTTTGATGTAATCTTATACAGGTATGCTTGTTATCATTTTAGGGTTAGCGTTACACTGTCTTACAGTATAATTCATACATTTTTACAACATGGTGTTGCATTTTATTAGATTTTTCAAAAATGTATTTCACTTTTCCTAAAATTGCTTAACCACTTGAACCATTGCGTCCTTATTCTGGGGACAAACATTCTGCGAAAATAGCCGATTTACAAGGTCACAAGTACGCTTAGCAACAACACGTGGCAAGCTTGTAGATTGGCTATATATTGGTTAAAGAAATGTTGTGTATATGGGGAAAATATAGGTTTAATATAGACCCTTGAGGGACACAGGTCAAGTATATAGGGTAAATATGAACTTTTCTTTATTAACTTCTGTTCTGCGATAACAGAACCCAGGAAGGGGTTCAGGAAAGATCCTTAGTTTGAGCAATGTGGAAACATGACATGGAAGTAATAATGTTTGTAACACAATAGTGAATGCTTTTCCTTATGCAACTACCGATATTAACAGGCTCAATGCTTCACACAATAATCAATCAAGTGAAGTATGGTGAGGAGACATACAGTAATCAATGTGTAGGCCTATTTTTCTTGTCACTATTCTCCAGCCTGATTATCACCAATACACTACCAATACATTGTATTAAATACAAGATTCAACTTGAATAACAATATCAATTAAAAAATAATAGAATGGGAAACCAAAACAAACAACCTAGTATGGCAAATTAACATCTTTGTTTGTTTTGTTTTTGTTTCATAATCTTTATTCTATTTTCTCCCAATTCACTCGGCCCATTGGTCTTAGGCACAGTGTAGACAACCACATCATGTCTCATGTGTTGTCACTAGCCAGGCAGTAACTTAAGGAGTTTCACCAAGAGGGTAAAGGCCTACAATGCGTGCGGAGGAACACACTATCCCTCCTATTCCTCCTCCCTGCACAGTGGTTCTCAACCTGTGGGTTGGGACCCCCAGGGGGTCCCCAGATGATTAACTTAACTCTTTTACCGCTTCGGACGTTCCCTTTCACCCCAATTTTTGAACCCAGCTCGTTGCCAATACGGCCGCTCGTTCTTTTACCTTGTCTGATGACTGTAAGCTGATGAGGGGTCGCGCGGGTGTGTACAGTAAAAACATCTCCCGTAATGCTGCTTTCAAATCTCCACCACACGTAAACAACAATGAAGTCCAATTCACTTCCTGGCTGTTCTCTGTGGACCTGATCTAGATTATGCATTTCTATGCTCTGAACGACGGCAAGCGGAGCGGCCCAATTCACATCCATTCTTTGCATAAGGCTGTCCTCTGCCGCCAGCTGGGCTAAAGTACACATATAATAAATAGAAATAAATCGTTTGCAAATAATGAATAGTTCTTTTACTATAACATCGCAAAGGTAAGCTGCTTTTTGCTGGCACCAGCCCCAATAAATAAATAATAAATCTGGCAGTAGAACTGTTTAATGTGCAACATTGTTTTCTCACTCAACAGTAAACAAACCAACATAATGTTTAAGTGTATAGAGGGTATATGCAAATTTCTAAAGTGACAATTTAAGGACTTTTTAAACACCTCTAAAATGACAAATTAAACATTGTCCAAATTGTCAAATATTAGACTAGAAACAGACAGAAATTGTGAAAACAGCCGAGCACGTAGATCAGCTATTTTCAAAATAGAACCGTGTTACCCAAAATGTAATGCCTCAACTCTTAGTGCTCGACTCGTCAGGGTGGGGGGTTAAAATATGATTATTTTGGGGGTCATGGTCTGAAAAGTTTGAGAACCACTGGCTTAAGAGACCAACCTATACAAGTCACTAGTATACTACAGTGACAGATTAGACCTTGTCCTCCTGGCTTCCCACCTGCAAACACGGCCCAGCCAACCCGGAGGCGCTGTGGAGACATCGCACACCAGTCTCCACAGTGGCAGGTAGGATCCTTACTCCGCCCTATGCCGCTCGGACGTCACTGCCGTACCTCGTTTTATGTATGTTACGTTACCTCGCATGACTTTTAAACAGGTGAAGTGTCTTGCCGTGCAAGTGTGACAGAGGGCTAATGTGGTGTACCTGCTCCGTCACAGATGATCGATACGGAGGCTCATGTTTGCCATTTAACAGCTCTACACCATTAACTGTACCACAGCAGCCCCAGTCTGAGCACTGGGCCTCCGCAAAAGGCCACTCAGTAAATTAAAGAGGCTCTGTAAAGCTTGATCTTCACTGCCCTTTAAATAGGAGAGAAGTAAAACATACAGACAAATAAATGGAGAGGGAGAGAGACAGAATAAGGCGAGGAACAGTGAACGACAAAGGGAGTCAAAAAGTACATGTTGGTGGGCAGATTCATAATAATATTTCCATATATCTATTATTATTACATTTGTCTATGAAGGATTAAGGTTGCCCAGTATACTGTACGTGTGTGTGCGTGCGTGCGTGCGTGCGTGCGTGCGTGCGTGCGTGCGTGCGTGCGAGTGTGTGTGGGTGTACACAGTAGGACTGATACATCACGTACTTCTAAACAGCCTCCCAGTCAACCAGTCAGCTGCAATCATGCAGCAAAAAAACTCCGGAGCATTTATGGATATACGCTTGTGGACACGTGTACGCATGCAGGTCCCTGTAATACCATCGAAGCCGTCTGGATGAGTAACGGGAAAAAGGTAGACAGTAATATTGAGATTTTACAGACAGTGTGATTGCGAGGGAGTCACCCCATCACTTTGTCTCTGTTTGAAGACGCTCTCAGTGACACTTTGGACAGACGCCCTGTCCGTCTGTCTGTCTATCCGTCTGTCAGTCTCAGTCTCTCTGTCCGTCTGTCTGTCTATCTGCCTGCCTGCCTGCCTGCCTGTCTGTCTGTCTGTCTGTCTGTCTGTCTGTCTGTCTGTCTGTCTGTCTCCCTTCTCCACTTTCTGCATTCAAATCTTTCTCGTTTCGTCCAATCTTTTTTCTTAATTCTTTCTAACTTTCTTTCATCCATTCAATCTCTGTATTTTGCATTCTCCCACTCTCTCCCCCCCCCCCCCCCCTCTCTCTCTCTCTCTCTCTCGCTCTCTCTGCGTCTCCCTCGTTTCTTGCTGTGAGAGCAGAGAGGAATCAATGGGCCCTAACGGCCCCTGAAGACCACCGCCAGCCCCCCATAGCTCACCCAACCTCATTAACTCAAGCCCCTACACACTCCCTGTTAGTCACAACTCAGAGAGCATACAGCGTGCATGCACACACACACATACTCACACAACACACGCACACAAACGCACACACGAAGGCACACACACAAACGCACACAGACACATGCAGCGATTAAAAATGCAGCTTTGCATATTTGCGTGGCATTTATGTGCCATTGCACAGCGATATCAATATACTTTCCTGTGACATTCTAACTGGCCGCTGTGACTTTACCAGATCAACCACTAGATGGCACTGTTGTGTATTACAGCACAGGGTGGTACAAAAGCAATGCAGAGTGTTGCACTGGTCTGTGCATTGACTCAAGGAGGCAGGAAAGCACTGCACATGGACACATGCAGTTAGGCCTACACATGCAGCACACACACACACACACACACACACACACACACACACACACACACACACACACACACACACACACACACACACACACACACACACACACACACACACACACACACACACACACACACACATTTTGAGTGGTGCAAGTGCTCCCATGCTTGGCCGAGTGTGTATGTCCCTCTATGTATGTATGTATGTATGTCTCTTCCTATGTTTGCAGTATACATACACATACACATATGAGTAGCAACAGCTGTAATACCGCTGGGGGAACAAGTGACGCTGTTCAGCAGCCTTGACATTACTGGACAACAGAAGAATTAATTTGGTTTCATGGACAACAGAAGACTATAGTTTAATGGACAACAGAAGACTATAGTTTAATGGACAACAGAAGACTATAGTTTAATGGACAACAGAAGACTATAGTTTAATGGACAACAGAAGACTATAGTTTAATGGACAACAGAAGACTATAGTTTAATGGACAGCAGAATAATTTATATTGTTTAACAAAGCTCACTTCACATTTGGTGTGATCTTTTCTACTCTGTGTTTTATATTTGTGATGATATTGAATTTATATATAGGCTATATACAGTGTGTGTTGATGAGTTGAATATATAGGACCCCAATGGAAACAATACCACAAGGACTTTTGTGTTTGACTACTCGTGCTGTTCTGCATTTCTATCTAATAAAATATTCAATCAATCATACTGGCATGTGCGCACACACACACACACACACACACACACACACACACACACACACACGCACACACACACACACACACACACACACACACACACACACACACACACACACACACACACACACACACATAATGTGTATTATAATAATAATAATAATAGTCATAAAATAAAATAAATCTCAAATTTAAATAGTGTACGCAAAGGTGCTTTACATGGCGGGAAACAACAAAGGAAAAATCAACTTTATGAGGAAAAAACACTAAGAAAAGGCTAAGAATTGTATGCAGATAGAGAGAATGAGGGACAGTATAAGAGGAAGGAGGAGAGAAAGGGAAATTTCGAAAATGGCCTTTTGGTGAAAATATCAAAAATAGCAGACCTCCAAGCTCACAATGTGTCGCACTGCGACGCGTTGTGAGCTTGGAGGTTGGCTATTTTCAGTGCTTGATACCACACTGAACTAAGCAAAGTCAAGTCAATACTGGAGATGTGGCGTAACGGCATGGATTTCTACACAGAGGGGGCAATGCTTTTAACATAAGACGCTGCGTTCAAGTTCAGGAGAGTTGGGACAAGGCAATCCTCTTGAATGCTGCCTTCAGGTATGGCATGGAAAGGGGGCATTTTCATTATCTTTCACCATAGTAAAAACTGCATTCATGGTCTGGAGAGGGCACTTTTTACAGATGGATAAAAGGGCAGGGGCACAAGCCCCCTTTGATGTCTATGAGAGAGAGAGAGAGAGAGAGAGAGAGAGAGAGAGAGAGAGAGAGAGAGAGAGAAAGATGGAGAGTGAGAAGCAGCGGGGATGTGGGCATCCAGGAGGCTTCTTTAACTCTCTGCTACTAATGGTGTTGAATGACCCACCTGTGCATTAAGCTTTCAATTAACACTGATGGGCTCTCTGGGGGGGAGGTCTGTCTACCCCTCTCACCTTCTCTTCTCTTCTCTCTCTCACTCTCTGTTACCTTCTAACTACATTATAACACACCAGACATCTCTCTCTCTCTCTCTCTCTCTCTCTCTCTCTCTCTCTCTCTCTCTCTCTCTCTCTCTCTGTCTCTCTCTCTCTGTCTCGCTCTGTGTCTCTCTAAATTCAATTCAAATTGAAAGGTTTACACTTCCAAAGCAATTGACTAATAAACAAAGGCATGTACAGTAAATGATATACAATAAGGAAGGGTATAGACTGAGAAGTATAGTGTTGAACTTTGAAGTCAAGTATAGTGGGTGGCTGGTGCAGAACTACAGTTTTTTTCGATTGCTAAAACACATTTTTCAAAACTTTACGTTCTTTTCAAAACTGCACACACAAAACTCCAAACATTACACACATATTGCTAAACCCTGGCATCCCTTTGCAAAACAACTCTTAGCCATCAAATCTCTTAACATGTTCACAAAATGGAACACGTGTTTTCATTTGGTAAACACAGCCATATTTTCACATGACACACACATACCATTCATTGAATAAACACAACTAAGCTTTTGGCTGAACACTACCAAGCATGTACAGAACACTGAAGAGCAAAATTGAAAACACAATTGTCAAAATGGAACACACCATAAGAATGACCATGGCTCTGGAGAATAAGATATTTCTCCTTTTGTAAAATGACTCAGTGTAGGCCTACCTTTTTCATAGTCAAACATAAAACAGCACACAAATATGCATCCAAACAAAAAAAAGTTTTGATTTACAGTAGATTTAGGCATCATGCCTCTGGTCAGAGATGGGCACAAAAAACAAAAAAATATTTTTAAAGAAATTGGTCAGTACTTGGTCTAATACTGACCAGGATACTGTCACCAAGATACTATCCTGGTGACAGTATCCTGGTATTTATACCTTTGTATTTCAAATATGTTTTTGTATTTTGTGCCCATCTCTGCCCCCGGTTCCTGTCTCAATGTTCAGTTGTGCAACAACTGTGGTTTTTAGACAACAGGGGGATTTGTAATTGACACTAGACCCGAAAGTTTAGAGATTTGAATATTTGTGTGTTGTGGATTGATATATATATATATATAGCCTTAGCCCTAACCCTAGTTACCCTACCCCTTAATTTAACCTCTAATGCCTAATCCTAAACCTAATCCAAACCTGAATCATTCCTAATTGTAATCTTGACCCTCTTCACTAGTGGGAACTGGAGACTTTTCTGCTACTGTAGATGCCAAGTTCATTTGTAGAGTGTGTGTATAGTTTTAATGTACATTATTATTATAGATTATAGATTGTTTTGATAT
>NC_137817.1:40210089-40260089 GCF_963921795.1 Nannobrachium achirus
GAGCCCTTGGGGGCCCTTATTGCTCTGGGCCCAAGGTAGTTGGCTTTTTTAACTGTTGTTGTTAAAATATACCTCTGCATTTGGGCCTTTTTTGTTTAAGCTTCTGAAATAAGGCCTCTGGGCCCTGGTTCTGGGACCGACAAGCCCTTTCAAAGAAACTTTCTTTTATAGACTACCCTATTCTACATTCCTTAAGTGTCGACATATAGTTGTGGACGGACGCCTGTGCAGAATGTGAATGTCTCGAGTGGCCGTTTTGTTGTTTTAGTAAAACTAAAATATTAGTTTTGCATTAATTCTACTGTCCTTGCAGTTCCTCTATGTGTGATCTGAAAACAAAACATTATTAAGTTATTAATTTACTGTGCATTTGCTACACATACCGAGTAACGTTTGAACCATGTGCATGCTTGGATATCAATTTGCTAAGTGAATCATTTTTATTAATGGTATTGTTTCCACTCTCATTTTGAGTACCTATTGGGCGTTGGCGAGATTCTGAATCTGCACACATACGCACACATGCACATGCACACACAAAGCGTGTTAAACTGGTCAGTCACAGCCTTGCTGTGTTCACCCCACTATACACTATAGGCATATGTACTTTATTATTCATTTACTCAGTATCACGATATACCGGTATGTGCGCACGTACTGCATGTATGTCTGTGTGCATGACATACATACACACACGTGTTATATGTAAGTAAGCATGGGTTGGTGCACACGTGTGTGTGTGTGTGTGTGTGTGTGTGTGTGTGTGTGTGTGTTCTAATATGCAATTCTGCGTGCTTTGCTCAGTGACAAAACATTTATTCTGAACACACTCGTGAAGGTCGCCAGTACCCCCCTATCCACCCTTTCCTCCCAGAGAGGTCAGTGGCTTCTTTGATGTCGGCCCATAGATCACCATTATTACAGTAGGATATTGATTCCCATGGAGATGAGGCTCTGGGTGACTGAGGCTGGGGTCAGGGTCCAGTCATGTCGCAGCATTTTTTTTCCTTCCTTCTTCTGAATGTAAAATACAGCTAACTGCTGCCTATTGTTCAGCATCCCCATCTCCCTCAGTTTGAAGGACAAGGCAATGCATGTATGAGATGTACACAGGTGCATACATACACACAGAATGGGGGGAGACACAACGCATGCTGCATTCATGGTGGTGTCTCCTCTTCAGTCTCCAAGCAGTCTTAACCCAAGAAACTGGGAAAGCATCTGTCATTTTAGATTTTAACCACTTTCTTTAACCATTATTTTGGTTAAAATAATGGTTATTACTTTGGCTATTCAAAAATAGCAGATATACAGTACAAGATATATACAAGCTCATTCTTTTTTTTTTTTTTTAAGCAAACATTTTTAACTCGGATCTTTGCTTCTGCGGGTCCCTGGAACAAAATATTCTGAGATGGGGTGTCGGTGGCCAAATCTATATAATTATGGGGCTCCTTGACATGAAAAGGTTTGAGAACCACTACAACATACATATTTCAGAAACATTTTTAGAAGACAAATTTGTAGAATCTTCATCAACTCTTAAGGTACAGTACACACTACACCTAGCCTAGTAAACGACCAACTTCCGTGGTTTCCGGAAGAGGGCGGTTTACGAGGCTACACTACACCACACCACACACATTCCTACAAACATTACCAAAAGGTTTCAGACACATTTCTTGCCGGTGACTCCGTCAGAGTGAAGTCACACGCTGCCACAACGTCAGAAATCAGCTGCTCAGGGGGCACGGTGGCGCAGTGGTTAGCGCTTCGCCTCACAGCTAGAAGGTCCTGGGTTCGATTCCCGCCGGGGGACGCTGTGGGTGCTGGGGGCTTGTTTCTCCCTCCGCGTCATCAGCGCCCACACCCTAGGTGGGGTCGGCGATAGGGCCTTTCTGTGTGGAGTTTGCATGTTCTCCCTGTGTCTCCTAGGGTTGATACCCTCACAAAAACATGCAGTAATCCTGGTCTCAATAATGCCTCCCCCTGGCCAGCCGGGGCGCTTGATGGAGAGGAAAGGAACTGGTTGGAATAACGTGTTCCTTCCACGCGCTACGTCCATCCCGGGGAAATCCCCCTTGTCAGGTGAAAAGAAACAACTTGGACTACTCATGCATTGAAAGGAAGCATGAGGTCAGTCCGTTGTCTCCCCAGGCGTGGCAGAGGGAGAGCAGAGCCCAGGATTACATAGGCAATTGGCACTGGGTGAAAATGGGTTGCAAAATCGTGGGATAAAAATTATAAAAAAAAAAAGAAAAGAAATCAGCTGCTCGTTCTATTTCTTTTATTTGTTTACTTTCATGGCGCTCCTCTTTATTCCGGTGTGCTGCTGCACTGAGTACCGACCAGAATGAGGGTACCTCGCGGTACTCTCCATTTTTAGTTAAGAAATCGTGAGATTTGGAGATTGTAAACCTTTTGACATGACAAAATGTCACGTTGAGTTGTTTACGGCGCAGCAGGCATACTTAAACACACACGCTTGTAAGCATGCTACTTACGGTATGGCTGCTTCCTGCGTGCAACAGTGGACTTGAGTGTAATGTGGCTTTAAAGACACCCAAGGTGGGTTCCTGTACAACCTTGAATAAATAATATGATCCCAGGCAGCAGACGGCCCCTCTCATCCACGTCCACGCGTGCGACCCTGACCTGCGACCCGCCATGCGTCGCTGCCGTTGTTGAGCATTTTGTCACCGTGACCCCCTGGGTCAACTCACTTCCTCCTCCCCCGCCTGTTGCCGTGACACCGTATCCGACGCCGCGCAGCGTGAGCGCTGCCGTTGGCCTGCGTGCGCACATCAATCAGCCTCTCAACGAGATGCCAGCCTGCGCCACCTTTACCGATGCCCCTTCCGCGTCTGCAGCGGGCTCGCCGCCGTACTCTATACCTGAGGCCACTCCGACACATTAAGAGTGAGTGAGGTGACATTAAACTGGCATTCTTGAGCGCGCCTCCTTTGTCCTTCTGTTGCAGTTTGAAAGAGAGTAACAGAGGGTGCACTCTGAGGATGGTTGCACTTCACGCCGGTCCTCAGTGAAATTTCCGTGTGGATTTTTGTGTGTGTGTGTGCATGTGGTTGCGCATGCATACATGCATATGCACACACACACACACACACACACACACACACACACACACACACACACACACACACACACACACACACACACACACACACACACACACACACACACACACACGTGTGGATGATAATACACATGTGCGTGCATAAGTGAATGCATGTTTATGTATGTGCACATGCGTGTATATCTGCACATTTAAAGTGTGCTTACATGCATGCATGCACCTGTGGGCGCATGTGTGTGTGTGTGTGTGTGTGTGTGTGTGTGTGTGTGCGCGCCCGCGTGCGTGTGTGTGTGAGTGTGTGTGTGTGGCACTTTGAGCTGCTGTCCCAAGGCAAGCTAACAGTACTGTGAGCCAAGACCAAGCTGAACCACCCTCCTATTAAACCTAATGAGGACCCTAAAGAGGCCGTAAAATACCCTGGCAGCAGCTGTAATATTGCCTTTGACTAATATGATTACATAAAGTTTGACTGCTCCGTCAGCACCAACGCTGCCCAACTCATACCTTTCTCACACAGCAAAGTGCTGCCATTAACAAAGAGAAAGACCTGACGGAAGATGAACAGGAGAGCTCAACACTGGAACGACCATTTAACAACCACAAAACATTTATGGAACATTGATGATACATAGAACATTGATGGAACATCAATGTGACTGTGGTTGTGACTAACAACGTTTTGTATTCAATAACTGATGCTGAATGAACTATATAAAGTTCAAGTTAAGCACCTGAGCGTCTGTGTGTGGCGCTCATGCAGCTATGCCTATATATGGACAATGCATTCACCTGTGTGTGTGTGTGTGTGTGTGTGTGTGTGTGTGTGTGTGTGTGTGTGTGTGTGTGTGTGTGTGTGTGTGCGCGCGCGCGCCGCGCGCACGCGTAGTGCGTTCTAAAACATTCGCCATGTCAAGGACCAACAAATTATGTATTTGGCTGCCGACTCCCCATCTGAAAATACTTTGTGCCACCCCCAAGATTTGTGTTGAAATATTTATATTTTTACTGTAGGCTGAGAGCCTACAGTATACTTCCCCCATCAGTGGTGGAAAAAGTACTTATTTTTTTTACGGCTTTACGGTTTTGTAAAAGTATCAATACGGCAATCTAGAGATACTCTGTAAGGGTGCACACACACCAAAGTACCTATGAGAGTGGAATCCCCTATGAGAGTGGAATCCCCATTCCGCCAATGCGTTTCAATGAGAATGGAACGTTTTTTTTTGCAGAAATCCTCTACTGGCATGAAACCGCTTCATTCTCATTGAAACGCCTTGGCTGAATGGGGATTCCACTCTCATAGGTACTTTGGTGTGTGGGCACCCTTACAAGTAAAAGTCTGGAATTCTAAATGTACTTGAGTAAAAGTACAAAAGTATTGGCATCAAAATATACTTCCAGTACCAACAGTAAAAGTACAAAATGTTTGAAAATAGCAGATCTACAAGCCCACAACGCATCGCGTTGTGAGCTTGTAGATCGTCTACTTTCAAATAGTCTAGACTCTAGGTTAGGGCTGGGTTCGGTAACCGCCGTACCGCCGTATCGCGGTATACCGCGGCCTACCGCGGTGTCAGGGTCCTTACCGCGGTCAAAAAAGACAAAAAATAGGCTATTTTAATTGAGAACGAGCGAGTTTTAAAACGGGGGAGAAGCGAGGACCGCATGCGCTTCATGCCGCTCTGCTCTGGGCCGCGCACCACATGTTTGGAACAATTGGAAGCTTGGCCCGTCACAGTCTCCGACAGAGAGTGAGACACAGTAGACACTGGAGCAGTGCAGTAGCCTCGTAGCCTCAGCAGCGTTAAACTTTCTCCATAATCCACACGACACAACTCACACAAGTATGTTTATACATACCTCGTGGCCGTTTCTTTTTTTATTCATACGCGCGGAGCGCGAGGACTAAAACCGAAAATGAAACCAGCGCTAGTGAGTACTTTTACAGTATAGCGCGTGTGCCCGTCGTTGTTCGACTACAACCTTTTCTGTCAAGTCTGGTAACTAAAACCTGTTTACTATGTTTATATCACCACTCAATCAATGCGATTTGTGACGTGAGTTTGCATAATCACAGACCGTACACAATCACTATACCCGTCTCATCTGGTTTGTTCACAAATAGCGTGCAGTGTCTGAAGCCCCAGTATCCTACCAGTGGCGTCAGTTCAGAAAAAGCTAAGGTATGGCAACATGACAGACACCAGTCATGTTGCCATACCTTAGCAACAGGCACGATGAAAGTACATTTTATTATTTCCCCCTGTAGCCTAGGTATGGCAGGTGCCATATAGCTTGCCATACCCAATTGACGCCTCTGTAGCCTACGTTACTATAGTAACCCGACACTGCAAAGATCTACAAGCTCGTAGATCTGCTACTTTCAAAAGCCAGACCCACTGTGCTGTACGGGGAACTCGAGCAGTCAGGCTTATAGGACCGTGGAGAGACGAATTTTGGGCAGATGATAGGAATATTTTGTCTTATCGCCGAACCTTAATTAATAGATACGGGGGTGCGGTAATTACCGCAATACCGGCGGTAAATGGGAGGACGGTAACCGCGATAACAAAATGTTGATACCGAGCCACCCCTACTCTAGGTATAGAATAGGGCTAAAGTGGTTTATGTAAGTTTTATAATAATTTGATATCTGCAAAGTAAGTCGTAACTAAAGTTTTTAAATGATTGTAGTGGATCTGAGAAGTAGTGGAGTATAAGTACCAGTAAGACTCCCTAATCGGGAGATAAGCGACCGTAGGTGGCTTATCTCCACAAATAGGGCAAAAATTTGTTTTTCCAAAATCTTCCTGATCCATGTTGATGACATGAGTGTAGACATGCTGTGTAGTGATATTCGTGATTTTCGGGCAAAAACTGTAGGAGCAGTGTCCAAAAATGTGTTGTAAAAATTGGCCTGAAGGTGGCGCTAGAATAGGGGCATGTGAGAAATGAGGGGTGGGGTCTCCGCGTTGCCTTGGCGGACGAATAGGTACCGGGCGCGGCTCTCCCGGACGCTCCTAGCCCGAGTTACGGCATTTTATGTGCGCTGCAGTGGCAGGGGGTCCTCCACTGGGGGCGCCACCACTTTTGCATCCGTTCTGGAGCACCAGGAGTCGGTGGTCCCCGGGAATTCCCCGTGAGCAGCCCCGTTGGGGTGGTCATTTGGTCATTTTTGCACATTTGGTCATTTTTTACATCTGGGGGTCCCCCAGGCCGGGGGTCCTTGGAGGTTGTAGTTTGGCAGGCAAGGAGTGTGTGTGTAAAATCTGGCATGGATCGGGTCAACGGGTGCGGAGATATGAGCAGGGAAAAAGTGTGACGTGTGAGCACATTTGGTCATTTTTTACATCTGGGGGTCCCCCAGGGACCTGGGGGTCCCTGGGGCTCCGGGGGTCCTTGGAGGTTGTAGTTTGGCAGTCAAGGAGTGTGTGTGCAAAATCTGGCATGGATCAGGTCAACGGTTGCGGAGATATGAGCAGGGAAAAAGTGTGACTGACGGACTGACTGACGCACAGACAGCCCGTGGAGGTTTTGGTAGTAAATGCGACCTACGGTCGCAAAAAGTATTGAAAATTGGAAATTCTAAAGTGAAGTACAAATACTGTAGCCTAGTTCCAGACCCTGAATCGCTAGCCACACCCCTTTAAATTTTTTGTTTTGGCGATTCAGGGGTCTAGCATCGCTCTCATTGAAGAGGCATGCCTCGTTCGAAAATCTGTACGGCGAATCAGCGTCGTGAATCAGCGTCTTGTGATCAGCGTGGGTGGGGGTTTCCCAGAACTCATGTGTGTTTCCAAGTACACCAGCGCCGCCGCCGTACCGTGCATCGCGTCGCGGTAAAATGCGGTAAATTGCGGTAAAATGCGATCGTATCGATCTCGCTATGAAACACCAGTAGCAGGCATGTTATGTTGTGTTTGATTACTAGTTCGTAGTGCTCCTATTCTGACTGTTTCTTTGTTTAGCAAGTAGCACTAGCAAGCAACAGGCTAGCCACTAGCCAGCCACACATAACAACACTATGTCATGTGTTGGTCAGGCGGTGAACCAATCGCTGAAGACTGCCTCTTTTTGGCAACGCCCATCCCTGCAATCGCCCTGGGGGGGAGCGACCTCAGACTGAATAATGGAGAGAAACGAAATGTCAATTCAGGCTGAGTGTCAGGCTACAAATACTGACAAATGCTCTGACATCACGCTCTGGCTTCACTGTGATGTCATCATGTCACACTAACAGATTCCCTTTTATGCCCATATGGAGTTCCCTGATGTCATCAATATTAATGATGCCCTGTTAGAGAGATCAAATCCCATATATGGAGATATGGAGATCCCTGTGATACCAGGGGAACAAATCCCATATATGGAGATATGGAGATCCCTGTGATGCCAGGGGAACAAATCCCTTTTATGCCCATATATGGAGATCCCTGATGTCCACATCCCTGATGTCCACATCACTGTGGCGCGCCCCTGAGGCGTAATACTAGTAATATAAGATCAAAGATAAGGATTCACTGTGTTGAAGTTGTAAATAGTACATGTTAAAATTGTTTTATATGATACATGACTAAACAAATTCATATGATGTGATACATTTTCTCTCCCAATCGATGAGTTGATTAATGGTTTCACCTCCAATGGACATTATTGTTCCTGATTACACTCAGAGTTGCAGCCTGGCTGTGTTCAGTACAACACAGATAAAGAAAGCACATCAGTACATGTACGCAGCCGTGCACATGATCAATACCTCACATTCTATCTGGCTACTCCATTTCAGCCCACCGTCTATTGGCTTTGATGTGATGGAGTGACAAAGACAGCTCTGGCACACACACACACACACACACACACACACACACACACACACACACACACACACACACACACACACACACACACACACACACACACACACACACACACACACACACACACACACACACACACACACACAGTCTCCCCTTACACACACACACACACACACACACACACACACACACACACACACACACACACACACACACAGTTATTTATTTATACTTCTGAGGACATCAACATTATAGAACGGTATTTTTTTAAATATATAACCTTAATCTTAACCTCCCAATCCTAAATCTAATCCAAACCTGAATCATTCCTAATTGTGAGCTTGACCCACAAAAATCTGCAGACCAGGAAAGTCGTACTCAGAGTGTAAACGTCTTAAATGCTGCCATACTTGTGGGGATTTGGCCTAAAAAGAATAGTAATACAAGTAAACACACACACACACACGGGTTGCACGCAGGCACTCATGCAGGCACACGTGTGCGTACACACACACACACACACACACACACACACACACACACACACACACACACACACACACAGAGTTGCAGCCTGGCTGTGTTCAGTACAACACAGATAAAGAAAGCACATCAGTACATGTACGCAGCCGTGCACATGATCAATACCTCACATTCTATCTGGCTACTCCATTTCAGCCCACCGTCTATTGGCTTTGATGTGATGGAGTGACAAAGACAGCTCTGGCACACACACACACACACACACACACACACACACACACACACACACACACACACACACACACACACACACACACACACACACACACACACACACACACACACACACACACACACACACACACACACACACACACACACACACACACACAGTCTCCCCTTACACACACACACACACACACACACACACACACACACACACACACACACACACACACACACACACACAGTTATTTATTTATACTTCTGAGGACATCAACATTATAGAACGGTATTTTTTTAAATATATAACCTTAATCTTAACCTCCCAATCCTAAATCTAATCCAAACCTGAATCATTCCTAATTGTGAGCTTGACCCACAAAAATCTGCAGACCAGGAAAGTCGTACTCAGAGTGTAAACGTCTTAAATGCTGCCATACTTGTGGGGATTTGGCCTAAAAAGAATAGTAATACAAGTAAACACACACACACACACGGGTTGCACGCAGGCACTCATGCAGGCACACGTGTGCGTACACACACACACACACACACACACACACACACACACACACACACACACACACACACACACACACACACACACACACACACACACACACACACACACACACACACACACACACACTGAATAGAGCAAAAAGAGCAATGAGAGGTGCTTGAGGGACAAAGGTGTACTTGAGGAAACAAATGTAGATTTTCTTGCAGCAGCCGTGTTTGGCCGAGCTCATGTTATTGATGTGTATCTGTGATGGGTTGGATGTAAGCTGCTGTGGGCTGGAAATGGTCGCAATCTACTACTGTAGGTCTGTGTGTGCGCGCGCGTGTGCCTGCGTGCGCATACATCTATGTATGTCTGTGTCTTCATTTGCATGTGTTAGGGTCTGCTTAAACATGCAGATTATCAGGATGTGTGAGCGGGGCGCTATAAACCCATATGTTCCTTTAGTCTGTACCGTGTGTCTGTTACGCTCACATGAAGGGCTGCCACATCTATGCAAGTTTGTCATTCACATGATCTATGCACACACACACACACACACACACACACACACACACACACACACACACACACACACACACACACACACACACACACACACACACACACACACACACACACACACACACACACACACACACACACACACACAGCGCGTAGATATCAGCTCCAGACCCTGATCTGCTCTTAAGAGTGACACATGATTTCCCTGGGTGGCCAGACGCCACGCCACAACAAAAGGCGGAGTACTGAACGTAGCCGAGCGCCTATCTCTCACGCACGCCACTGTTAATCAAAGACAATTAAAAAAAAGGGCCCTGCCAGCAGCGGCAGTCATGATGATTTATGAATAAATTATAGGGCTCATTTGTATGCCATAGATCATGTTTGTTGCCCCCCCCCCTCCCTCCCAATCCCCCCATGGAGTGGATTGGCTTCTCCCTGTGAGAGTTACAGTGTGCAGATAACCGCTAACTGTACTCTTGAGACAGGAGGAGGAACGCAGGAAGTGAGAGATCAACCTGTCGGCGGCGGCGTTGTCATCAGTAGTATATGCGTCCGTCTAAATATTTTAATTTTAATCAGACTTTTCTGATAGCCAAGAAAACAATTATGGGACAAATCAAGTGCCTGGAAGTGGAATGTAACTTTAACACACGCAAACGCGCGTGCACACGCACGCACGCACGCACGCACGCACGCACGCACGCACGCACGCACGCACACACACACACACACACACACACACACACACACACACACACACACACACACACACACACACACACACACACACACACACACACACACACACACACACACACACACACACACACACACACACACACACACACACACACACACACACACACACACACACATGAAGTATTATTTATTTCACAAAAACATTTCCATCACTATACGTGATGTCTGTATGTCTGTAAATTATACATCTTGCAATCAGTGTTAGAACTTTTTTTGTTGCTATGTATTTTTTTCCTTATATGGTGGTGATCACCTTGAATGTGTCTGTGTGTCTGTGAACAAAATACTGCACTGTCGTGGAATTATGGTGAACAAGTGGCCTCACATATTATGCATCGTTGACACTTTATCAGTCAGTCAGGGCCTTTAGGCCAACTTTCCATGCACTTGGACACAGATATCACAACATTGAATTACCATGACACTTGGTGAATGCTTCATGTTGTAGTCCCACAGAGGTTGGGTGTGTGTGATTTTTTGTTTTGGTCGTTGGGTGTGTGTAATTCACTTATAATTAGCCCCCATAAGTCACTCCTACCCATGAAATATTGTCTAAAATTACATAATTATTTAGCCACTTGTGCACCCACTGATATCAAAATCATTAAAATCTCTAAAACGATAGAAATAAGTAAATGAAAACATTTTAACACTCATCTTTTCTTTTCTCTAACTCAGGGGTCTTCAACGTTTTCAGGCCGGGGACCCCCAAACTGATGGGGAGATGGAGCAGGGACCCCCTACCACCTCGTAGGGTGGGGGGGTCGGGGCTACGACATATTTTTTTATTTTAAACATGTACAAGTTACAGCGAGCAGGGTGGGCCGTACCACTACCATTTCTAAACATACTTATTAACTGAGAACCAATGTCAATAATATCAACAAATTATGTCAACTAGACCTTACCCGTTCGAAGATATGTGCTCCAAAATATGTCAAACGCACCCGGTGAAAGTGTGAGAGAGAGAGAGAGAGAGAGAGAGAGAGAGAGAGAAACATTCCTAACTGTGAGAGAAAGGGGTGTGTGTGTGTGGGGCTACAGATCCCATGGCCTGGAGGAACGGACCGTAACCCTGGCAACAGACAGCAGAGTTCAACAGAAGTGGTTAAGAAAACTGCTTTAATTTGGGAGAAATGAAATTCTGGCTCCGTCAGCGTTGGTATAATGCTAATGGCTAATACCATGTGAACTTTGGTATCAGTTGCTGAAGCGAGTGAATAGATAAACGTAGATGAGCGTTAGAGCGTTAGAGCGTGAGCGTTAGAGCGTGAGTTTGCTCCTTTATTAGTAGGATTGCATAGTAATCATGTATTCAAGCTATTCAAAATGGATAGAATCATGATTTATTTTTTAACATAAATGTGAAAAAAAAGAAAAAAAAACATTTTTTGAAATCTTTTTTTTTTTTTTTTTTTTTAAGCAATAATTTCGCGGACCCCCTGCAGTACCTCCGCGGACCCCCTAGGGGTCGCGGACCCCCTGTTGAAGACCCCTGCTCTAACTACAATCTACAGGTCAGCTACATATCCTTCTGCTGAGCTGGGATGAGGTGATGTCAGAACAGGTCAGCTATATTGTGATGTCATTGATGTCAGAAGAGTGACAGAATCAGAAGAGTGACAGAATCAGAAAAGTGACACTCAGACACTCCTACGGTCGCAAAACTAACCAAGTAAACTAAGACGCCTCAGGGCGACATGCGCTAATTCTTTGCCATCTGGCCAGTGATGTATATCGGACCAGTTACCCATATAGAGATCCCTGGTACCCATATATGGAGATCCATGTACTGTATATGGAGATATGCTGAGAACCCAAACATGCTTACTCAGTTATTCGTTATGTGAAAGTCCTATGATGTCTTTGATATCTGACATCATACCCTTTTTATGCCCATACATGGAGATCCCTGTCTGTAGAACCAGCCCTCGGTCCTCAATGATTACAGACCAGTTGCCCTGACATCACAAGTCATGAAGGCCTTTGAACGACTGGTACTGAACCAACTGAGACCGGCGGTCAGTGAACACCTGGACCCCCTTCAGTTTTTCTACCAGGCTGACATTGGGGTTGACGACGCCATCACCTACCGTACATGCTCCACAAGGCATTCACCCACTTGGAAGATCTGGGCAGCACGGTCAGAATCATGTTTTTTGACTTCTCCAGTGCTTTCAACACTATCCAACCTCCTCTGCTTGCAGAGAAGCTTGCGCTGATGGGGGTGGACAAGGGCTTGGTGGCATGGATCACAGACTACCTTTCAGGCAGACCACAGTACGTGAGGCTGCAGAGTTGTCGGTCTGATGTGCTGGTGAGCAATACGGGTGCCCCCCAGGGCACTGTGCTCTCACCTTTCCTGTTCACTCTCTATACATCGGACTTCCGCTTCAACTCCAAGACCTGTCACCTGCAGAAGTTCTCAGATGACACTGTGGTGGTCAGCCAGATCTCGGGTGACAACACGGCTGAGCACGATGGTGTGGTTAAGGACTTTGTGCAGTGGAGTGAGGCCAACCACCTCAGGCTCAACGCGAGCAAGACCAAGGAGATGGTGGTGGACTTCCGCACTTCCAAGAGAGTCCCCCCGGTGCCAAGCACCATTAATGGAGAGGTGGTGGAGTTTGTGGTCAACTACAAATTCCTAGGAGTGCACCTGAACAGTTCACTGGACTGGTCGAACAACGCGGAGGCGATTCACAGCAAGGGGAAAAGCAGGTTGTTCTTCCTGAGAAGACTGAGATCGTTTGGCGTGTGCAATAGGATGCTACAGATGTTCTACCAGTCTGTCATGGCAAGTGTCCTCTTTTTTGGAATAACCTGCTGGGGTGGCAACAACAGAGTGTGCGACACCTTTAACCTAAATAGACTGGTGAGGAAAGCGGGCTCTGTTGTTGGGTCCTCTTTGCAGGGGGTGGAGGAAGTAGCCAAAGTGCGAACGGCTAGGAAGTTGGACTCCATCTTGAACAACTCCTCCCACCCCCTCCATCTTGAGATCTTCAGTTACTGGAGTAAGAGAGGAAATGACCGTTTTGTCTACCCAGGACGGAGATGCGAGAGACTAGGAAAGTCTTTTGTACAGGCTTCTCTCAAGCTGTACAACGAGACACACAAAGGTCGATTGACAAGGACTACCTTCCTAACGTAGGACGACGGTAGCCTTTTTTTCTTTACTGGAACTATATCTGCACTGACTTTGACCTCTAAGGACCTTCCAGGGAGCTTGTTTTTTTTGTGCGTCTTGCCGCATCACCCTTTCTTGTTTATTTTTATTTTTATTCTTTTTTGCTAGTTGTTTTTATCGCTCTGACCTTTGGACACTGCACTATTAGGTTGTGCTAGTAGTTTTTTTTTTAGTATTTCTGCTTGTGTTTGACATGATGTAGAGATACTAGCATTGACTGTTATGGTCACTTTGATTTGGGCACTGTATTATTTTGATAGTCGTGCTTTAAGACACTTTATGTATATATATTATTCGTTCCCTTTCCTGTTGTACCTTGCTCTTACTGTACTTACTGTACTCTGTACTCTGTTCTTGTTTTTATCTTTTTATCTTTTTCATACTTCTCTGTAACTTTGTAAATAACCTTATACTGCTGTGCTGCCTCTGGGCAACACATTTTCCCCCTTGGGATAATAAAGGTATCTATCTATCAGCCACACAGATATGGGCTGTCTTGGCCATCTGTCTTGGCCATATATGGATTCTGTTAGTGTGGTATTTGTGGCCGATGTGGCCTCCATATATGGGCATTCCCATATGAAGTCCTAGATATAGAAGTTGGATATAGGCTTAATATTGATGACATCAGGGAACTCCATATATGGGCATAAAAGAGATTCTGTTAGTGTGCCATCACAGTGAAGCCAGTGTGATGTCAGAGCGGCAAACCCATTCTGTTAAGAGTGGTTCCCCTGACATCACAGTGATGTCAGAGCATGATGTCAGAGCGACAAACCCATAGACCTGTGATGTCACAGTGATGTGTCAGGGGAACCACAGTGTCAGGCGTGACTACACAGAGATACACAGACAAGATGTGCTGGTTTTCATAGTAAACTTGCGACCTATGATTGCAACAAGACTAAAGACTAAATAAACAAGAAACAAGTAACATGACAGAGGACGCAACTCCAGGGCTAAAGAACATGGACTAGAAGGGGCAGAGGAGCAGACCATGACACAGACCATGACATGATAGCGACCGTCAGGTCGCAGTTTAGTTGCGACCGTTAGGTCGCAGTTTAGTTGCGACCGTCAGGGAGCAGTTTACTATGAAAACCTCCACCGGCCGGCCGTCCGTCCGTCCGTCGGTCACACGTCACACCTTTGCCCTGCTCATATCTCCGCATCAGTATGACATCACACTGCTTGGTGTGTGCCGTCAGGGTCATTTGTGTACGGTGTGATGTCATACTGATGTCAGCAGTGTGATGTCATACTGATGTCAGCAGCTATGTCTTTATATATGGAGTTATATGTTGTTCGTGTCCAAATATGGGGCTTGTGAGGTCAGACTTAGTGAGATTCGTCGGTTATCTCCATATATGGAGGGAGAACCAGCTTATGAGCCGATGAGTTGTGTCAGAGTCAAGATCCTGCTTGCATCTAATCTGTCGGTAGATAATGCCGGTCTTATATAAGGGTCATTTGTGTACGGTGTGATGTCATACTGATGTCAGCAGTGTGATGTCATACTGATGTCAGCAGCTATGTCTCTATATGGAGTTATATGTTGTTCGTGTCCAAATATGGGGCTTGTGAGGTCAGACTTAGTGAGATTCGTCGGTTATCTCCATATATGGAGTGATGTGTTGGTTATCTCCATATCTGGAGATTCAACCTTCAACGATTTTGACATCTTGTTACTAATCTGTCGGTAGATAATGCCGGTCTTATATAAGGGTCATTTGTGTACGGTGTGATGTCATACTGATGTCAGCAGTGTGACAGGAGATAAGCGACCAACGGTCGCTTATCTCCCGATTAGGGAGTCTTACTGGTTGCGACCGTCAGGGAGCAGTTTACTATGAAAACCTCCACCGGCCGTCCGTCCGTCCGTCGGTCACACGTCACACGTCACACCTTTGCCCTGCTCATATCTCCGCATCAGTATGACATCACACCACATGTGTACACAAACCTTTGTGTACGTTGTGTAGAAGGAGTATACTGGAGCAAACACGGACTTTTAGAGCCTTTTTTATTAATACAGGGTGCAGGCAAGAGTGACAACGTTTCGATGTCAATACATCTTCGTCAGGTCATCGAAACGTTGTCACTCTTGCCTGCACCCTGTATTAATAAAAAAGGCTCTAAAAGTCCGTGTTTGCTCCAGTATACTCCTTCTACACATTCAAGTCCTGTTCCTGAGATGCACCGGACCGGCCTGAACTAGGCTAGAGGCGCGATGGATACTCCTCATGCTTTGTGTACGTTGCTGTGGCAACAGTCTGTTGTTGCTGGTCTGTTAGTGTACGTTAGCAACCACCTTAGCAACCATGGTTTTACCCTAGCAACCAACTGTTTACCCTAGCAACCAACTGTTTACCATAGCAACCATGTTTTTTTACCCTAGCAACCAACTGTTTACCATAGCAACCAGATACGCAGAGCAGGGATCTCCATATATGGGCATAAACAGGTGACATCACACTGATGTCAGATACTCAGAGCAGGGATTTCTCCATAATATATGGGCATAAAAGGGATTCTGTTAGGGATCTCCATATATGGGCATAAAAGGGATTCTGTTAGGGATCTCCATATATGGGCATACAAGGGATTCTGTTAGGGATCTCCATATATGGGCATAAAAGGGATTCTGTTAGGGATCTCCATATATGGGCATAAAAGGGATTCTGTTAGGGATCTCCATATATGGGCATAAAAGGGATTCTGTTAGGGATCTCCATATATGGGCATAAAAGGGATTCTGTTAGGGATCTCCATATATGGGCATAAAAGGGATTCTGTTAGCTGTTAGTGATCTCCATATATGGGCATTAAAGGGATGCTGTTAGGGATCTCCATATATGGGCATAAAAGGGATTCTGTTAGGGATCTCCATTTATGGGCATGAAAGGGATTCTGTTAGGGATCTCCATATATGGGCATGAAAGGGATTATGTTAGGGATCTCCATATATGGGCATAAAAGGGATTCTGTTAGCTGTTAGTGATCTCCATATATGGGCATTAAAGGGATGCTGTTAGGGATCTCCATATATGGGCATAAAAGGGATTCTGTTAGGGATCTCCATTTATGGGCATGAAAGGGATTCTGTTAGGGATCTCCATATATGGGCATGAAAGGGATTATGTTAGGGATCTCCATATATGGGCATAAAAGGGATTGTATCCCAGATGATGCCCTGTTAGGAGATCCACACTAACAGAATCCATATATGGTCCTACCGACAGCTGCTATAAGCCAACCCTGGCGATAAGGTCTGAGTCGAAGAAATGCTTCTTTCCTGGCAAGAATTGCCCCTTTATACTGTAGGGCTCGTTTGTGTATTGTATGACATCACGCCACATCATCGGCTGAGGACTGTGTGATGTCATCATATCTCCATATATGGAGACATAAGTTGCTCATGCCCAAATATGGGCTGGTGAGGTCAGACTTAGTGTGATGCGTAGGTTATCTCCATGTATGGAGATTCAACTTCAATGAGTAACCATGGCAAACTGTCAACTGCCCGTATGTCTTGATAATTGGTAAAACAAACTTTTGGCCTATTTGTGGAGATAAGCGACCAACGGTCGCTTATCTCCCGATTAGGGAGTCTTACTGGTATCAAAACCTCCACCGGCCGTCCGTCCGTCGGTCACACGTCACACGTCACACCTTTGCCCTGCTCATATCTCCGCATCAGTATGACATCACACTGCTTGGTGTGTGCCGTCAGGGTCATTTGTGTACGGTGTGATGTCATACTGATGTCAGCAGTGTGATGTCATACTGATGTCAGCAGCTATGTCTCTATATATGGAGTTATATGTTGTTCGTGTCCAAATATGGGGCTTGTGAGGTCAGACTTAGTGAGATTCGTCGGTTATCTCCATATATGGAGGGAGAACCAGCTTATGAGCCGATGAGTTGTGTCAGAGTCGAGATCCTGCTTGCATCTAATCTGTCGGTAGATAATGCCGGTCTTATATAAGGGTCATTTGTGTACGGTGTGATGTCATACTGATGTCAGCAGTGTGATGTCATACTGATGTCAGCAGCTATGTCTCTATATATGGAGTTATATGTTTTTCGTGTCCGAATATGGGGCTTGTGAGGTCAGACTTAGTGAGATTCGTCGGTTATCTCCATATATGGAGGGATGTGTTGGTTATCTCCATATCTGGAGATTCAACCTTCAACGATTTTGACATCTTGTTACTAATCTGTCGGTAGATAATGCCGGTCTTATATAAGGGTCATTTGTGTACGGTGTGATGTCATACTGATGTCAGCAGTGTGACAGGAGATAAGCGACCAACGGTCGCTTATCTCCCGATTAGGGAGTCTTACTGGTTGCGACCGTCAGGTCGCAGTTTAGTTGCGACCGTCAGGTCGCAGTTTAGTTGCGACCGTTAGGTTGCAGTTTAGTATCAAAAGGGTCAGGGTCTCCCCAGACCCTGACGAAGACCTAGAAGGTCGAAACGCGTTGGTCAACTTGTTGCCTTGCTCAGAAAATAAATTATATATTTTTTCACCATTGATGGAGTGCCTTGGAGTTCCTTTCTCTGTAAGTCTGCTTTCTGCACCATTGGAATCTAGCAGTACTTCCTTGAAATAACTTTTGTTCATATATTCCTACCTGTATCACCAAAGAGCACCTGTCTTTCAGAGCCAACTGATCCCTGCAGCGCTTCTTTTTTTTCTGTTTTTATATTATCCATGGGGCTTGTGAGGTCAGACTTAGTGAGATTCGTCGGTTATCTCCATATATGGAGGGATGTGTTGGTTGCGACCGTAAGGTCGCAGTTTAGTTGCGACCGTAAGGTCGCAGTTTAGTATGAAAACCTCCACCGGCCGTCCGTCGGTCACACGTGCGGTCGACCGCACGTCACACGTGCGGTCGACGTGTGATGAGGTCACGATGAGTCATCTATGCCCAAATATAGATTTCTAGGTCAGATGGCCCATAGAGTTTGTGATGTCAAACCTAGCAACCCAATATAAACAAACCTGATGTCAGACCTGAAGTATCCTTTTATACCCATATATGGAGATACAGAGATCTCCATATATGGGCATATTAGAAAGCCCATATATGGGCATATACGGATGACATCAGGCATATCCATATATGGGCATAAAAGGGACAAGGGCTTACAGTTAAGAGATCTCCATATATGGGCATATCAGAAAGCCCATATATGTTCATATACTGATGACATCAGGAATATCCATATATGGGCATAAAAGGGACAAGGACTTACAGTTAAGAGATCTCCATATATGGGCATAAAGGGACAAGGACTGTTACAGTAGATATAGAGATGTCCATATATGGGCATAAATGAACAAGGACTGACAAACACTGAGATCTCCATATAACCTATGGGAATATAAGGGACGAGGACTGTCAGCTTGTAGACCTATTTTCTAAATATTGTTGTACATTAAAAACTTGAAATGGGTCGTTCTGCATAGTACTTGGGATTTGTTGATGTAAATGTTCACATAGAGTGTAATAATTGGTAAAACAAACTTTTGGCCTATTTGTGGAGATAAGCGACCAACGGTCGCTTATCTCCCGATTAGGGAGTCTTACTGGTATGAAAACCTCCACCGGCCGTCCGTCGGTCACACGTGCGGTCGACGTGTGATGAGGTCACGATGAGTCATCTATGCCCAAATATAGATTTCTAGGTCAGATGGCCCATAGAGTTTGTGATGTCAAACCTAGCAACCCAATATAAACAAACCTGATGTCAGACCTGAAGTATCCTTTTATACCCATATATGGAGATACAGAGATCTCCATATATGGGCATATTAGAAAGCCCATATATGGGCATATACGGATGACATCAGGGATATCCATATATGGGCATAAAAGGGACAAGGGCTTACAGTTAAGAGATCTCCATATATGGGCATATCAGAAAGCCCATATATGTTCATATACTGATGACATCAGGAATATCCATATATGGTTATAAAAGGGACAAGGACTTACAGTTAAGAGATCTCCATATATGGGCATAAAGGGACAAGGACTGTTACAGTAGATATAGAGATGTCCATATATGGGCATAAATGAACAAGGACTGACAAACACTGAGATCTCCATATAACCTATGGGAATATAAGGGACGAGGACTGTCAGCTTGTAGACCTATTTTCTAAATATTGTTGTACATTAAAAACTTGAAATGGGTCGTTCTGCATAGTACTTGGGATTTGTTGATGTAAATGTTCACATAGAGTGTAATAATTGGTAAAACAAACTTTTGGCCTATTTGTGGAGATAAGCGACCAACGGTCGCTTATCTCCCGATTAGGGAGTCTTACTGGTTATCTCCATATTGTGGAGATAAGCGACCGACGGTCGCTTATCTCCCGATTAGGGAGTCTTACTGGTAGCCCAAGATGATGGGCAATGTTGATCTTAAACTATTTGGTGAGACACCCCTGCACTGTTTTCTTTTTTGTTTTTCTTTACATATCTACTGCATAGTACTGTGTTCTATTTGTCTGTCATTCAATGTTATATGAGATACTTTCGATGGTTTCCAGTGGAAATAAGCTTAGTCTTTTCATGGATCTCCTTTTAGTAGACCTTGTACCAGTGAACTGTACCATCATGAAACTGTACCTTTTCCTATGCAAACTTCTAATAAAGTCTTCAATCAATCAATCAATCAAAGCACACTACAGTGATCAAAACCAAATGTGGTGCTTAATTTAGGTTGCAAACCTTCAATTCTTCCTGTGCAAACACACCAAATTCGATTTGGTTTAAAGTGCCTCACCAGGCACCTAGAAGACAAGAACTGCTTTGAATTCCCCCGGCGTTTATTTCTATCTATTTCATAGAATCAGTTATTTGACTTATCTGAAATACTTTCTCAGTCTGAACAACTTCATCGTCAAGTGGGTCTGCTGCACAGGGCTCCGTACAGAAGAGGTCCATCTTATTGTCTCGGCCCACACTGTACAGCCCGGTTGGACAGCCTCCCGCTTGAGGGCCAGTAATTAAAGTCACGGTGTGTGTGCATTTGTGCTCTGGGTGACACTTGATCCAGGGCCGCGGAGCCAAGGGATGGTGGCAGTTTGTACAACACCATTACAAATGGCGATCTGATAAGGGGAGATGGAGGAGGGGGCAGGGGAGTGGGTTGAAGAGCGGGTCAGCGCTAGCGTGCGGAGACGGGCTGATGACCATCATTAATCTGCAGGCTGGCGTGAATCATCATTCACTGAGAACCCTGGTCAATAGGTGCCATGCTCGCCAACAGCAGCTTACCCAGGGCAGTCCAAAGCACAGACAAAACAATGAGAAGACATTAGAGTACTACTAACAGCAATGATAACAATACAGTTTGTTTATAGCTGCGTACAGTAGCACTTATCTTAGGACAGTTGCAAAGGACCTTACAGCAAGTCGTTACAACAGAAACAAAGACAGCAAAAGGATCAATCAAAAAGGGCTGGATGATATTGACATCATATTGGTAATATTTTACTTAATCATAAATGTAATTGTGCTTCCTGGTTGATAGGCAAGGCAACATGGTCAAAACATATGACAGTAGCTGCCTTTTGAAATCAAATGAATGAAAATGTGTATAGCAAACTGAATGATTTTAGAACATTTCCAATACAGAAAGTGAACCGAAATATTAAAATCAATCCAGTTATGTGATGTTTGGCCTCTTAATTCATAATAATGGACAAATGGCAGAATGTACACACACACGCACGCACGCACGCACGCACGCACGCACGCACGCACACACACACTAGGGATGTTAATCGACGCATTATTTGCGAATCGACGCGTCGCGGCCGAAAATCGACGCGTCGATCGAATTTTTCCCTTTTTTTCCCCCCGCTAAGCTGCAGCTGAGAGGAGACCACAACGGCGCATTACTTTAAGCAACATAACTTGCAGCAGCACCCACCAGAACTTGCATCAAAGCCCTAATAATAATTATAGTAAACAATTGCTCTTCCTTGCGTTAGTATGGAGTCTGTTCTCTAGAGACTAAAAGCGGAGTGACAATAAAGTCCATGGAACCGTTCCGTAGGCACCCCAGGCTAGTGTATCAAATGTGGAGCTTTTTTTCGTCTGCCTCGCTGGCTCTCCCTCCCGACCGCGTCCACGGGTGTGTCGCATTAATGGCGAGTAGTGTATTTATTTTGTGTTGTGTTTTATTGTCAATCTTGACAAAATCACTGCACACGAGGCGACGTTGCCATTAAATAAGCAAGCTTTCGTGTCAAGCATGCATGCATGCAGGCAGGAGGTAAACAAAACACATCCTCATCGCGCACTGCTATGACGCGGCACACGAACAGACCAGCAGTGTTTCTCAACCAGTAGTCCGCGGACCTGACCAGCGCCGCATGCATGCGAATCTGCGATCCATGCATGCAACACAGACATTCACTCGTCCCCAACACAGACACACACACACACACACACACGCACACACACACACACACACACACACACCGGTCCTCTCACATTTGGAAAACATTGACGCTTATAACGAACAAGCGATTAAAACATTTTTGGGGGGGAAAACTTTATAAAAAAAATAAAAAAAAACATTTTTCGATTTTTCGACTCGTACTTTTTGAGTCGCGGTGAGCATGAGTCGATTTTTGAGTCGATTTTCGATTTTTTTTCACATCCCTAACACACACACTCGGCAGAAACATGACGATGAGTTCATTCTACTATTATGCCACCAAAATGTGGAATGCCCTACCAACAGACATCAAAAAGTGACTCCCTTTTGTAAGTCTTCTAGCTTGCCAAAGTAAATTAGCCTACACCCCAATGCTTTTCTGTAAATGTACTTTTACTTCTCCTAGTATTGTATGTCTTTATGTATTTATGTCTTGATGAATTTAATACACAGGATCACAATGGAAACAAGCCCAGAGGGCTTTTTGGTATACTTTTAACATAGTTGTGTATAGCTATTAATCAATCAATCAATCAAAAACACTAGACTTGGTAAAATGAAAAGCAATGCATAAAAATACATCTATAGGTGTGTGGATAAGTTACTGCATATAAAAGAAGACAGACAGACTGGCTAGATTGCTAGAATGTAGGACAGTCAAAAGGGTCCTGTCTGTCTGTGGATTTCAGGCTGCACTCTGACTTCCTGAATCCTCACAATGACCATTAAAATCTTCACAATTATTGTAAATCTAACAACTTGTGGGGAGAACTGCTTCCTATCATGACCATCGGAGGCTCACAATGTCAAGATAAAAGACAAGGGAACTAATAATGACAATAGAGAAGAGAGCTTAGAGGTGAAAGTAAATTCAAGATTTCTCACACCATTTCGGACTAAAATGTTTAGTTGGAGCTGAGCTTGCTCTGAGCGGTTGACTCTGAATGTATGAATACAGTCTAAGCAAATATACACAGTCTGAGAGACTGACAAATCCATCTTTTCCCCCAAATCTTTTGGAACAAGTCAGAGGTAAATATTATTCCGCGACTATAGAGTGAGACAAACAAATGAAGAAAGTTTTAAATAATGCAAGCACAATACTAATTCAATCCCACAGATAACTGGCCAGGAGAAAATAGAAAAGTTATTCTGTTCTGTTTACGTTAAACCTTCATCATTATTAGAACAATTGCATTAGTAATTTTAGCATATTTATAACTGGTGCTTCAGGACATCTGACTTTTCCAGGACTTTTCCACTTTGTGATACAATAAAGTTAATCTTGAAGATGAAACACAAGACGGTATGCAGAAGGTGCATGATGAACCTATTGTGACACTGAGAAACTTCTTTTAACCACTTAAACCCACTTTGTACATCACATTTGTCTGAATGTTCACCTATTATTATGAAATGCCCAGAATTGGGACGCTTTAGTCTAGTCAATGTGGTTATAAACCAGTGGTGTAAAGTAACAAGTACATTTACTTAAAGGGATATTCCACTTTCAACAGGGAGCAGTGGTAGGGCCTCTCTCCACATACACACCCATTGTAACTTCAAACTCCATTTTAACCATGATAGATTCATTAAAAACACCCATTACTGTTTCTGGTGACTCATACTACCCTCCTAATACGTGAGCAGGCCGTGTTTTTTGGATAACTTTTTTCATTAATTTCTAATAATTATTTGGGAAAATGGAAAAAATGAAATACAACAAAATATTTATTAAAAATAAATGAAAAAAGTTATCGAAAAAACACGGCCTGCTCACATATTAGGAGGGTAGTATGAGTCACCAGAAAAAATAATGGGTGTTTTTAATGAATCTATCATGGTTAAAATGAAGTTTGAAGTTACAATGGGTGTGTGTGGGGAGAGGCCCTGGGCCTGGAGGGCCTGGTAACATTTACATCAAATATCTAAATATTCAATCAAGCTAATTAAACACTGTTCAGGGTATTCATAAAAGCCTGATTAGATGATACAATTACCAAACGTTTTTTTGAAAGTGAAATATCCCTTTAACTCCAGAAACTTTTGAGGTATTTGTACTTTACTTGAGTATTTCCAATTCCCAATACCTTTACTTCTACTCCACTACATCTCGGATCCCCACATTGTACTTTTTTTTCTTTTTAAAGATTTGTTTTTGGGGCTTTTTATGCCTTTATTCGATAGGACAGTAGACTGACAGGAAATGGGGAGAGAGATGGGGAATGACATGCGGCAAAGGTCGTCCGGATCGGGAATCGAACTGGCGACGCCAGCAGGCATCATAGCCTAGTATGTGGTATGCGCCTTGACCACCAGGCCAGCGGGCGCCCGCACATTGTACTTTTACTCCACTACAATTATTTGAAAACTTTAAATTTAGACACTATACTTTGTAGATTCTGAGTATTATCACAAAACATACATTAACCACTTCAACCTATATACCGGTACATTTCTGCCATTTGAAAATAGCAGATCTAAAATCTCACTATGCGTTGCATTTCAAAAGATTTTTATACATTTGAAAACTTGAAATGGGACATTCTGCATAATGAGTACTTTCTACTTTTGGTACTTTAAGTATATTTTGATACCAATACTTTTGTACTTTTACTCGAGTAAATGTTTAATTCCGCACTTTTACTTGTAACAGAGTATTTATACATTGCAGTATTGACACTTTTACTAAAGTAAGAAATGTGAGTCCTTTTTTCACCACTGTTATAAACAAACCATCCAAAAATGTTATCCAATATGCCGACAACAATGACAGCAGCTTTGATCTAGCTAACTTTCAGTGGTATATAGACAGAGGATAAGAGGCCGAAAGTAGAGTCATTTTTAATGTTAAACAGAAGGCAGTAGCCAGTTGTTTGTTGATGACTGCCTTGTCAGTGCAGCTGTACAGGACAGCCAAGCCAAGCCCCGGGAAGGCAATACTTTATGGTGAGATTTGAGTGGCTCATTGCCTATACATGCATTTTATTGGTGAAACTAAATGCTCCAGATGCTCCACTCACAGACAGCAATGTCGTAAAAAAAGCGGAATTAATGGCCATTATCGTTCACGAACATTTGGTAGGCCACAAACAGATGGAGACAATGGCTGCTCACACTTTCAAAGGCAAAATTGTTTTTTGACAAACTGCGTTGTACATAACAGGCAATAAAAAAAATGCTGCTCAAAACTCATCGATTGTTTAGGAAAGCATCAGCTGATACCAATACTGTCAGACATAGACCACAGTTTCTACCACCCAACATGAATGGCTATTTTCATTTATCTAAATTAAAGTTCATGCCAGACATTTTACAATTTTGAATGCTGGTAGAAAAATATGTACCTACCTAGGGAGCCACTAACAAATATTATTGCCTGATATACCACTGCACATTTGTACTTTAATATTTACCAGAAACATCTCTCTAACATTTACACACACATGAAACCAGAAACCATGCAAGCCTGATAGGTTGAGTCGAGTCAAGCCTCCAATAAAGAGCTGCAGCAAGTCTTTTTTTCAAGCAGCACCATTGCGAGACCAGAGTTTTGGCCTGGTGCTTATGCATAAACCGTGTGTGTGTGTGTGTGTGTGTGTGTGTGTGTGTGTAGTGTCTGCTAGCTGTTAAGCAAATTAAAATATGTCCATGGCAAAATATCAGGTATTCTCAAGACTGTTGACATTTTAACACAAGTGAAACCCTACCCAAAGCCAATGCCGTCTTCACAAAACAAGCTCCCCCGGTATGGGTGACACAGTTCTAAGACGGCTCTATTGAAAAAAAAGGAGGAAAAAAGCACAATCCTTTTTCCATTTTCCATTTACAAATTGCTCCGTCCAGGTTTTGATATGCCAGAGGACAGTATTTTCCAGGTTCCAAGTTCCCGACAGCATACATTTATACACAGACAATACAATTACGGAGAGACAGGGTGGGGGGAGTGGATGGATGGGGATTTTAGGAGCCTTTAACCATAACTAAAGGTTGGCAAACACCTCTTCAGTTTCTCTCCCCGACTCCACCAACCCACTGCGAGGCCGGCTGCATTTAAAGAATCAATTAAAGGAGAGATGGAGAACATTGCGGCTGACCTTTCGGGGAGGAAAATTAAAAGAGCACCTCTTGCTCGTGGGAAAAATGAGTGTCGGATAAGAGGGTTCTTTCGGGCTGCTGTTGCCTTTTAAATACACTTGGACTCACTCTTTTGTGGGAATTTGTTTTGTGGGGAATGAATAAGCGGGCCATGCGGGTGACATTTACAGAGCTGGTCGCGGGGAGGCAGGTCATGGTTCAGTCACTTTACTGTACGCAACAAAATTAACTGAAGCCCAGCGTATTAATGTGGGTCAGTCCACCGGCGTACGTCAGCACGTGGAGACTAATGTCTTTGGGGCTTCCCATCCATTTTGAGCACAGTTTAGGTTTGACACCTATACCTTTGGGTTAGAGGGACTTACATGTATGATAGGAGGAGGCAAAAAGGAGTATTGGGAGTGTGTGTGTGTGTGTGTGTGTGTGTGTGTGTGTGTGTGTGTGTGTGTGTGTGTGTGTGTGTGTGTGTGTGTGTGTGTGTGTGTGTGTGCGCGCGTGAGAGTGTGTTTTATGTCATTGTAGGCATCTGCTAGACATGGTGAAACCATCCCAGTTGCGTGAATTCACATTATCATCATGTATCTTCTACAGACCAGTCTGGCCGCAGAGCGCCCCAAGGGTGGGCGTTTTGCAGAAACCCCAAAGGGTGGAGGAACCAATCAGCATCTGTCAATCACAGGGCAGACACTGATTGGCTCTGCCACTTTTTGGGTTTCTGCAAAACGCCCACAAAGGGCTTGGGGCCAGACCGGTCTGTAGAAGACACATGATAATGTGAATTCACGCGACCGGGATGGTTTACCAGGCTAGGCATCTGCCAGTGTTTGCGTGTGTGTGTGTGTGCGTGCATGCGTGTGTGTGTGTGTGTGTGTGTGTGTGTGTGTGTGTGTGTGTGTGTGTGTGTGTGTGTGTGTGTGTGTGTGTGTGTGTGTGTGTGTGTGTGTGTGTGTGTGTGTGCGCGCGTGTGCACTCCTCGTACCACAGAGAGGGATGAGTCTACTTGGTATGTGGACTGCATGCCAGTGTACGCTACAAGGGCCCCTCCACCCTACAGGAGCTCCAGGCCTCTGACTGCAGTCCCTGCTGCCTGGGGCCCAGAGTGGCAGATGGCCAGGACAAGCTGCACTGAGCAAGGTGCTGCGTGCATGGAGGGAGCCACTGGACGCTGAGCGAGCATGCACACACACGCACGCACGCACGCACGCACGCACGCACGCACGCACACACGCACGCACACACGCACGCACACACACGTCCTCACTGATGTTGGATGGAAACCTCATATGTCAAAAAAACCCTACTTTTCAGGACAAATGTAGTTATCATTTAGTCACAAGGTCTTGTTAATTACTTTTCATTATTTCAATATTTTTAAAACCCACAGACAAAATTAACCACGCACTTTCACTCCCACTTTCACTCCCACTCGCAAGTTCGAAAGTTGGAAAAAATAGCCGATCTACAAGCTCTTTTCTTTTTGCCTAAAGCTACGAAGTAGGGCAAAAATATGGACATACAAGGTTTTCATCCGATAGCAATGACATATTATACTCGTACAGTATATAAACACAAACACACACCCAACATGGCCACCTGTGTGTGCAGGATGGGAGATTATCCTGACATAGGGTTGATGAAAACACACACACACACACACACACACACACACACACACACACACACACACACACACACACACACACACACACACACACACACACACACACACACACACACACACACACACACACACACACACACACACACACACACACACACACACACACAGGCGTGCGCGCGAGCACACGCACATTACCACACACAGTCTCAGTTTTGACAAACACAGGGAGGCAGAGATGCGGGCACACACACAGAGTGCCACCTGTGCCCGGGCAGGGAGGCGTGGAAGGGCAAAGTGATGGGCTTGTGCTGGGCAGAGGGACTGACACTGCTGGCACCGCCCCCTCCTTTCTCTAGCAGTGGGCATCTCACAGATTAACACTCCGATGGGCAGATAGGCTTGTTAACACATGCTCCCAGCTACCACCCCACATACCACACACATACAAACACACATGCGTGCACGCGCGCACGCACACACACACACATGCACATAAATAAATCCTGTCGTGCAGAGAGCAGATTTGCAGCTCATGCCCTCTGTTGTGTGGGTGTGGATGCATGAAGTGATCATGGATGCAGAGGAGCGGTGGCGGTGAAGATTAGACACACTAGCATGGATGGGAATCAGAGGGTCTGTGTAGAGGTAGGGGGGCTCAGCACCGTAGGGCTAGATAGGGAAGCATTCCTTGACCAGCAAGGTCAAGAAACCCTGTGGTGCTTGGTTGTGAAAGCACTGTGGAAGATGTACCCATATCCACCCATTAGACTAGAGTTTGAGAGATAACTTGTTGTGTGCAAGGGGATATTTTGGCCTACGGGTGGTGCTAGAGGAAAGATCACAAGGTCATCAGAATCAGTAGGGTTCATCCTTTTCCATATAGTGCAAAGGAAATAGCATAGTAATCCAGTTTTTGAGATAGTGTAAAGGACCAAACTTGGGGACATCGTTGTTCTTACAGTGCAGTGGTTCCCAACCGTTTTAGCTCGAGACCCAATAGAGAAATCTACAAGCTCACAATGCAGCATTTTTCACGAGTTCATATTTAGATGGAGTTAATATTTTGAAAAATGTTTGAAAGCTCTTCTTACTTTCTGAAAATGTTAGATTTTTTTTCATGTTTTGAAAGGTATAAACATACATTTAAAAGATTGCAGGAAGTTAACAATAATTAATATTTACTTGTGACCCATAAAAATTGGTCTGTGACCCATTAAACACCTGCAGTTGTTACTGTACACACGCACACACACACACAAAATGTACATGTTTGTATGCAGACATTGTCAAGAATTTTCAAAAACATTCATTGCGACGCATTGTGATATGCTATTTTCACTATTCGTTGTATATGGGGCTTAAGTGGTTAATCCTTCCAAACATTTTCAAAGAGAAACTTTCTTACTGTATACAGTATCTGCTCACTGGTGTGTTCATGTAATGTTAAAACGTGTTCACACACACCAACATGTATCATAAAGCACATCAGAGCATGGTGTCCATATATAATATGTTGGTGGTGGTGCTGATCTGGTATCAGTGACAAGGTCTAATGATTGGTGGCTGCCTTCCTACAGCCTTACAACCACAACCACTCTCACTGGCACCTCCACCAGAATACAAACACTCTGCCCCCTCCTTTGCCTCTCTTCATCCTAGCTGCTCTCTCTCTCGCTCTCTCTGTCTCTGTCTCTCTTTCTCTCTCATTTTGCCACCCTCCCCATACCCTTGCCTTCTCCTTGTCCCATTCCCTTAATTTTGCTCTCTCTATTCCTCCTTTTTTCTCCAGTCTGACTCTCTCTCTCTCTCTGGTCTGGGGACGGGGGAGTGTAATGACAAGTTCATTATCAACATCTGAACAGCAGCCAACGCTTTCTGATGCCATGTTAGTCTGACCCTACAAGCCCCCCCCCCCCCACACACACACACACACACACACACACACACAAAGCTGATCTGAGGCTTTATCAAGACTACTGCACCACAAAGCACACACATACCGGTATATGTTTATGCATAAGCAGCACACACAAAAATCTCTCTCTCTCTCTCTCTCTCTCTCTCTCTCTCTCTCTCTCTCTCTCTCTCTCTCTGTTGCAGGTGGATGTTCAGTATACAATAATTTGTGCATGCAATGTTATTTATCTTCAAGAACAATAACATCTATAAATTATAAACTAACCCTAACCCTAAATTATCTTGAGTGACAGAAACACCATGTTCATGGCTGCAAACTATTTTGTGATCCAGTATCGGGAAGGCCAGGCTCAGCCATGTTCATTATTGGGACTGTTGGTAGAAGTTAAGTGATCAGTACAGGGTGTCTGGTGATGACTTACTGCATGCAGCCAGCCGGAACTCCCAGCAGGCTCTGGCCTTCAGAACCCATTGAGAACAACCAGCTTACACGTTAACGGTTAAACACAGCTATTAGGCCCATACTAGTCACAATTACCAGCAACAAACAACAACAGACCTCATAGTGTCAAATGGCAGGACAGTGAGGACGGTGTTTAAAAATAAGACGTCATGCACATGTAGTACACATGTGACACAGGTCAGCGAGAACTATCTGATATAAATGTACACACAAGACAATGAATATGGACTGGCTGTGGGGAACAAGACTGATACACATGAGGGGTGATTAAAACCAGATACAGCTGAGGTAGACAGCAAAATGTAAAAGGAAAAAAAGTTAGTGGCACAGAATCTCAACACTTATTCTAAAAGGTAAGGGAGTGTATGAGGAAACTGCAGCAGTTAAACTTCACATTATATAAAGAAACAACAACGGTTAACAGCAATTGAAATAATAATAATATAGCGGTTAACAGTATCACCACATGTCAATGTGGACCAGCTCAAGAGACTATAACCTTTCAAAAGCAAACATTCACACAATATGGTAATGAAACCGTTAAATTATGTAAAGGAGACTGGGTGACCCCTATGCCTTTACACTGGCTGAGACTGTTCAACCATCATCACAGTGCCCATATTAGGATTTGGCTTGGAAATAACCTCAACCTCTGATTGAATGAGACCAGTTCCAGAGATCAAATCAAAGATTTAATATATTATACATTGCTTTCTGTGCCACGTGTAGTAAGATATGTTAAAAAGCTCTATATGATATCAAATATGATATAAATATAGGCAATGCTTCACCATCATGATGTCTATATGATAGACAATGCTTAATAGCCAAAACAGGCACATCCAGCCTGTGCAAAAAACAACCTCACAGTCCATTCAGACCTCATGACCTCATATTTGCGTTACATTCACATCAAAAGAGACCAGAGTGGTGCTGATATTGTTAATTAGTATCATTAGTAACACCTGTGTTCACCTTGTGTTATTGTCAATATATAATAGCGGTCATGAAAAAGGTAGGTAGACTATATCTAGCTCTGGTCCATAGCGTTAGAACTCCACTAACGATATGGACCAGAGCTAGACTATATCCAACTGCATAAGCAAAAACCAGCACAGAGAAGTCAAAGTTCCATTTCTTACCTTTGTTGTCTACTTTGTCTTCTTACTTGACTGTAGTCTCAACAAAGTTCAGCAGTTTCAGATGAAGCAGTAGCCTATGATGAACGAAAAAAAGAAAACACCCACACACACAACAAGCTTATAAAAAACGCATGGTGGTGTCGAATTGAAACGTTTCTGTCTCCAACCATGCATACAACGTTTTTTTAAAGAAAATGTTATAATGAAAGGGAATATTTAAAAAAACGAAAACTTCTTCCATGGTGTTATTTCCTTTTCACTTTGAAAGAACCGCCTGGCCTGACGACGTCTCTGCATTAGTCTGCACTCTGCAGTGCACAGCTGGACTGAAATTACACTTCCTCACGTGACGGTGTTGCTCAAGCTCACATCATTTGAAAATGCCCGCCACAAACAGCCAGCTGCTTATATTCTGATATATACCCTAACCCTAACCCTAACCTTGGGGATTTTATTTATTATTATTAGGCTATTATTATTTTTGTCTTAAACATGCTTTTTTGCTATTTCTTTCATACAAATATGTATACTATAATTAATATCACAATAACGTTTTTGCAGCATGTTTCAGTGCTCTATGTTTGTGGTGTAATAGGCATAAATTAATTGTTTACAAATGAACAACAGTAAGGATTGTTACTTTTCTATTATTATTTTTTTAGAATCTGTTCTTTACTCGAGTAGTTGTATTTTTGAATACTCCACTACATTTGAAAGACAAATATTGTTGCCTAATTTTGACTCCACTATTTCTGGGAAGAATACATTATGAATTTAAGTCCTATTTCAATAGTGAAAATAGCAGATCTACAGGCAATGTACAGACAGTACACATGACATTTGACGTTTGCGAGATTAGTCACGGACACACACACACACACACACACACACACACACACACACACACACACACACACACACACACACACACACACACACACACACACACACACACAATCTGATAAAGAATGCTAAATGTCCCTCCCCATCCTGTGGCCTGGCGGAGATGATGATTAACAAATGAAATATGAGTTATAATAAAGAGAGATGGCGATGAGGAAGGCTGAGAGGAAGAGATATTAGTCTGACAAGACAAAAGACAGTTTAACAGCAGAGTCTGTGCAGTGGCGACCCTTTGACAAAAGAGACTGACAAACCACAATGACAAGACAATGATCGTGATGCAGCAGATTGGTGTGCATGTGAATAATGGATGGAAGGACTTGTGTGGGATGTTGAGAGACAGCAAGAATGAGAGCCATAACAACTAGGCCTATTCCTTGACTCTGACACTGAGCCTTGCTTTGGTGACACAATGAATAAATACATTATTTCGGGCCCAGCGTCATGGGGGTGCTAGAGGGGATATAAAGTCATGAAAATATCAAAAACACCAAAAATATTGGCTGAATATTATAATTTGATAGAGATTACAATAACAGTGTTGAAACACAGTTTACCCCTAGCCTGGGCTGGCTTTCAATTTCGGGCTTTTGATCCGGTTGGGAGCAGATGGTGTCCTGTCATTCTGTAGTAAAAATGGACTACACTTTGGCAGGAAACACCAAACCGGAAACAGTTTTAACCCCTACTTGCGCGTGCGCTAACTACTTGCTAACTACTTGCGCATGCGCTAACTAGGTTGAAACCGGTTGAAACTGTTTCCGATTTGGTGTTTCCTGCCAAAGTGTAGTCCGTTTTGAATACAAAATGACGTAAGATGCCATCCGGTCTAGACCGGATCAAACGACCTGTTAAGTAAACGAAGACCAGGCTTTCTCCCAGCAGAAAGCCTGGTGACGCGAGGTTAGTTTACCCCTATAAAAATGATCTGAGCAAAAGCTTGCTTGTTGCTCTGCAGCTCTGCTAATTTCCCAATTTAAACTCACCTAACCAGGGCGCAGTAGCATGGTTGTTATTTCAGCACCATGGACAGAGCTCTTTAGTGATTTGACCCAGTTAAACCTCTTCCTGTTACATTCGCGGGAAGTGGAAAAAGAACGCAAAATAAAACATTAACAGAAAACTAAGTTCGCTAGTAAGAAAGTAAAGAATGGACATCAGAAAGTGGTTTGGTAGTAGAAATAAAGAAAACACTGTGACTACTTGTGCGGAGGCAAGTAAAGGCCTGTTCATACTTTGACCGAAACCAAACTTTTCGGTCAAAAGGTCTGGTTCGACTAGAAGATGAAGTCACTCGCAACTTCTGAAAAGCATTACACCAAATGAGAGTTCGGAAATTTGCATGTCAGAAATCGCAACTCACTGAACATTTCGGAGATACTATGGACAGGCCTTAAAGCCGAAGTCTCCCGTCTCCACCAGCCACGGAAGAGTCCTTGACCTTGTGACAATAGGATCCGATCGCAACGCAACTTTTTGTTTGTTTTTACTTTTCCGCCAGCCAAATGAACCCAGATGCAGGATTTTATGTTCAATGGTTTATGTTGGTTTGGAAAATGTCCCTGGCTGCAGCTCACTTTTTGATTGATTGATTGATTGATTAAATAAAATAAAAGTGTGCAGCTTGTACACTTAATTAAATAAATTCTGCTGCAGCTGCAGTTCAGAAACTCTGGTTTTGGATTGATTGATTGATTGATTGATTGATTGACTGATTGAATACTTTATTCACAGTTTGCAGATTGTAAACTTTAATTAAATAAATGCTATTTAATGGCAGTAAGTCAAGTGTTATTATTTTATTTCAGCTATTGTGTTGTTAACCAACTAAACGATGTAATCTTCAGTAAACACCAGGCAGGACGATTAGATGGCTTACAGTTTGGTCTAGTTTATTCAACTGCGGGTAAATAAACTAGGAGACGTTCTTATGAATGACTGGAATGAGTATATGCTGCTGCTCGTAGTGCTCTAATGTGCATGCTCAAGAACTCAAGAACTGTAGCTTCAATATATAGGCTGCACTGCGCTGCCATTCTGTTGTTGACCACAGGTATAAAATAATGTTTACTATATAAAACATATGTGCACCCTTGCAAACGTCATTTCATCCTGGAGCTAGCCCTGCATTATTTACTTATTGCTTTGGTAATTTGATCTTAGCTGACATACTGAAAAGCATCCTTCTGAAGAACATGACCAACTCAGGTTAGAGATAGGGTAAGGACAGGTCACCAATACTACTTACACTAGAATTAGGCTTTGAAGTACTGAGGAGTTGTTGGTCAATACAGTGTCATTGCAATTACTGTGTCTGTCTTTTAGCTGTCCAGCTGTGACAGAGCATCTACCTATTGAACCGGACACGCTGAGAGCAGAAGAATGGAATCGCCTTAATCAATGACTCAACAGCATCCTTTTCTCCAGGTATGCCGATGAACTCATGTGTCCTTGTATAATTTAACCTCTTCCAACCTGGTGTCTCAGTTTTTGGGCACGTCATTATAGGTGAAGATTCTCTCTCTCTCTCTCTCTCTCGCACTGCTCACTTCAGACTAGGTGTGATTTTTGCAGAATATGACATGCCCAGAGCATAGAGATCGATCATCGACCCTAGGGTTCATGGGGTAAATAAGCCAGACCAGCACCACAACAACAAACAACAACAAACCAGCAGATGCAATGACTTAATTTATTTTTAGGGGTGTAGAAGATGCTAAAATAAATGGAACAAGGAACTACATTAAGTACACACAGCTTGTCACCATGGATTGAAATAAGAAAGGAGAACGACAGAGAGGGCGAGAGGGGCGATAGAGAGAGAGAGAGAGATGGCTAGCGGGTATACAGATGTCTAGCGGCGGTGATGTACGAGGGGCCTTGGTGGATGCAGCGCTGGCTGCCAGACAGTGGCTAAGTGATTAGGGACGCGCAGCGTAACCCCGCGCCATATTTAGCCGCAGCGGGGCGCCCGCTTCCCCCCCGCTCTCCCGGAGGGCCTGCGCCAGATGTCGGGAGCTGCTGTGGCACGCCTGGCAGAGCAGGTTGGCAGCAGGGTGGCACAGCAAGCCTGGGTACAGTGAGGATAACATTACCCCCCACCCCCCACTCCCCTCCTCCCCCCCGCTCGCTCATTTGCAGAGGAATACACGTGCAACCACACACAAACATGCAGGCACACGTGCACGAACACGCACGCGAGCAGCCTTGACTCTCTCTCCTCTCCCTGCAGATGCTGCGCTAACAAGTGTCCCCCCTATTAGTCATCCTTTCTACCTCTCCTCCCTCCCCCCCCCCCGTTTTTTGTTCTTTCTTTCTCCGTACTGAGCTCCGCTGGGGGCTGACCAAGATAAAGTTTTGACTGGCAGCACCATTTGTTTTAATCAGGTATTTGCAGACGCTTCCCTGACCTCCATTAGATGAAGTTTTAATTGAAATTAACCCCCACTACTACCCCAATTAACCCACGTCCCCCCTGACTGGCGCCCGCCCTGGTCCCGAGCATCTGTTTCGGGATGGGGGGATTCGCGGACGCGGGGCCCATGGAGCGGGCGCCGGGATAGGCCGCTGTCACCCCGAGGAGAGGCGGGCATCACGTCCGACTGTACCGGGCTCTCCGTGACGCCCCGGGGGGCGTGCTGTCTCTCTTTCAGCGACACCGCGGCAGCGAGGCTAAACATGGCTTAGTCTGGGGCCAGAGGGACGACACGAGGGAGAGAGAGAGAGAGAGAGAGAGGAGGAGGATGAAGGAGGCTGTGAAGGATGGAGAGATGGAACGAGGAGAATGGAGTTGTCTTGGGGGGTGGGGGGGGGATTCTCGATGGGAAAGTTTGGGAAGATGGAGAGATTGTGGTAGACGGGTAAACTGGTGGGGCATAATAAGGCAGAGAGAGAGAGAGAGATTGAGGGATGTGGATGGGAGAGGGAGAGAGAGAGAGGTGGTAATTACTGTATACGGTGCTTTCTATCTTAAGCCCTCCTGCTGGAGATAAGAGTGTGTGGATGGAGTGTGTGTTGTGCCCCCCCCCCAGCTCCCCCAGCCCCCCCAGCAGCACCTGTTTCTCTGGCTGCCTAGGGAAGGTAAGGGGTAAGAAAGCTGTCAAGGTAGCTCCTCAAGCCCGGAGCAGAGTGCAACGAGTGTGTACAGATGGTGCAGTGTGTTTGTTTAGCCTTCATCCATGCCTGAGGAGGAGTTGTGTAATTAGAGTTAAAGGCAACCACTGTCGCAAGTGATGATGAAGTACAGACACTTGTCAGTGCAGGACAGGTATGGCTTTTATATCTCTTTCATGGGCACAGCAGCTTACTTCATCTTCACATCTCCTGTGTTAATAATACGGGGTCCATATTTAGTGAAATGAATGTCATGGGATTTGACACTCGCCATGTGGAGTTCCTGTTGCAAGAGGAAGTAGATGCGCTACCCCCTGAGGTCCCACTGTCTTTGGAAAAACACAGATGACTACCAAATTAGCCATGTTAGATTTTCATTGAATAATGGCTGTATAATTTTCTAAATATACAATAAAATTATAGTTAGCTATATTGACGAACCTAATTTGGAATACACTTTAAATCAGTCCATGGTAATCTCTAGAAATTAATTAATCAATGAATCAACAAATTAAGTACAGCCTATTACTTGTAGGTGCAAACTTGTGTGTACATTCACTATGTTCTGGTTAGTATTTTATTAGTAATGCGACATTGTTTCATACTGCACCTTACCTAGATCACACCTACATAAGGTGAGATTAGTTCCCACTTACCTTGTTGCGACCGTAGGTCGCATTTACTATCAAACCCTGCACAAAGTGTAAGTAGTGTCAGTCCCTCTGTCTGTCACACCTCACACGTCACACTCTTGCCCTGCTCATATCTCCGCAACCGTTGCCCCGATCCATGCCACATTTTGCACACACGTTCCTTGCCTGCCAAACTACAACCTCCAAGGACCCCCGGAGCTCCAGGGACCCCCAGGTCCCTGGGGGACCCCCAGATGTAAAAAATGACCAAATGCGCAAACATGACCAAATGACCACCCCAACGGGGCTGCTCACGGGGAATTCCCGGGGACCACCAACTCCTGGTGCTCCAGAACGGATGCAAAAGTGGTGGCGCCCCCAGTGGAGGACCCCCTACACTGCAGCTCACATAAAATGCCGTAACTCCGGCTAGGAGCGACCGGGACAGCCGGGGCCGGTACCTATTCGTCCGCCTTGCCGGCGCGGAGACCCCACCCCTCATTTCTCACATGGCCCTCTTCTAGCTCCACCATGAGGCCGATTCTTGCAAAACACATTTTTGGACACTGCTCCTACAATTTTTGCCCTAAAATCACGCAAATCGGTACACAGTATGTCTACACTCATCCCATCAACATGAATCTCTCCCATATAGCGCCACCTCCAGGCCGATTTTTAAAAACACATTTTTGGACACTGCTCCTACAGATTTTGCCCTAAAATCACGAAAATCACTACACAGTATGTCTACACTCATGTCATCAACATGGATCAGGAAGATTTTGGCAAAACACATTTTTGCCCTATTTGTGGAGATAAGTGACCTACGGTCGCTTATCTCCCGATTAGGGAGTCTTACTGGTTATAAAGCTAGAAGGAGGCATTATAAAAATGTTCGTCTGAAATTATCTCTGGCCTTGGGAACATGTCAGAGATTCTAATTATTGACTGTCGATCCAGAGACTATTTGACACGGAATGGTTTACAGAAGAAAAGAAAAACTGTATTTGCATTTCTGGTCCACGTTACACTGATAAGAACCTAGATGCGCGTGCAGGTCGGTACCAAATGAGCCAATGAAACCAGCGCTCCCCAAAACAACAGGTTTGGGGATTGTTGGGAATTGATTACATGATACAGTCACCTGTGCATTTAGTCTCAATGTTTGTAAACAAGAAATGGGTCTATTACTCCCTATAATAATTAAAAATACATTGAGCCAGCCCGCTTTCGTCTGTGAAAATTACATCTATCTCCATATATCAATCCCCATTCCGGTATAGTGGATACAATGAGCACCACAGTCTCATGCAGTAATTCTGCAAATGTCCCGCCGTTAAGAACATGAAAATATTGCGCAGCAGAACATCAAGGTCCAAATCCCCACCCTCGCCACCCCTCCCACCCTACACACACCCACCCTCGCCACCCCTGCTCCCACCCTACACAACACACACCCACGCTGCCTCGGGTGGCAAGACATGATTTATGACACACGTGTCGACGACTTGCTGACTGAAACATTCATGCAGAGGAAGACCCCCCCCCCCCCCCCCCCCCGCCATCCACCATCAGCTCTATTTAAGCCCCCACCCCATCCATCCCAGCTACTATTCCCTAACCTCTCCCTCTCCTTCTCCCCTGACCCCTCTTGCAGACCAGCTACTGCAAGGAGCCAATGGTGGTGGTGTTGTTGTTGGTGGTGTTATAAAAGTACTCACATTTTTTACTTAAGTAAAAGTATCAATAGGCTACAGCAATGTAGAAATACTGTTACCAGTCCATGTCCGAAATCCACAGAAAATGTACTTGAGTAAAAGTGCAAAAGTATTGGCATCAAAATGTACTTAAAGTATCAAAAGTAGTAATGTCCCGTTTCACACGTTTTCAAAATTATTTTGAAAATAGCAGATCTACAAGCTCACAATGCGTTGCATCGCGACTCATTGTGAGCTTGAAGATCGGCTATTTTCAAATGGCCGAAATGTATAGGGTTGAAGTGGTTAATGTAGGTTTTGTATAATCAAAATCTTCAAGGTAACTACTACCTACTGTAACTAGTAACTAAAGTTTTCAAATAATTGCAGTGGAGTAAAAGTATAATATTTGACTCTGAGATGTAGTGGTGTGGAAGTAAAAGTATTGGAAATTGGAAATACTCCATCCAGTAAACTAAAGAAATACCTCAATATTGTACTTAAGTACTGTACTTGAGCAAATATACTTTTTACACCGTTGGGTGCTGGTGGTGGTGGTGGAGGGACATGAGATGAAATCTCCAGAGCGGTGCATCGCAGTCAAAGAAGAGCTTCCCTTCACCTGGGCCAGGAAGGAAGGTTAGGAGGGAGGGAGGAGGCTGAGGACAGGGCAGAAGGAGGGGTGCAACGCTCTGTGAAGGACACACACACACACACACACACACACACACACACACACACACACACACACACACACACACACACACACACACACACACACACACACACACACAGACACTCACAGATACTCCTATTGTGGCCATACAGAGCCATCCCTCATACAGGACCCCCCCATGGTGTCTTGCCCTCCCTTCCTCACACACACACACGCACACACGCACACACGCACACACACACACACACACACACACACACACACACACACACACACACACACACACACACACACACACACACACACTCCTGCCATAAACCTTTGGTCTCCAGCCAGACGTCTGGTGTGTGTACGTGCTCGTGTGCGTGCGCGTGCGTGTGCGTGTTGGGAGTATCATTCCCCTGGTAGAGTAATACCCTTGAGCAAGGTGGCGGCGCACTCTGCATCTCTCCTTCACTGGGCTGTTTCCTCGGCGCCGCCGTTAGCATCATAAGTGTCCTGGGTGTGATGGAAGGGCTCTTGCCGCAACACGGCGGACACAACAACCAACATGGGGACAATTAGATAAGAACAGATTGGACTTTCAGACGAATGGACACAGTAAAACCATTACATGAAGCCACAGTTAAATGGAGTCTAAAAGGCAGCCCCACAAGCTGAACAGAGGAGAATATTGAGTATTCCCCCAGTGAGAGGAGGGGGGTGGGGGGGTGGGGGGGTAGAGAGAGAGAGTGGGAGGAGAGAGAAAGTCACAGAGATAGAGAGACAGAGAGAGAGAGAGAAAGAGATACAGAGAGAGAGAGAGAGAGAGATACAGAGAGAGAGCTAGAGAGAGAGAGAGATTGAAATAGAAGGAAGGAACTACCTCTAAGATGCAAGCCAAGTTTGGACAAATTACACACACACACACGCACACGCACGCACGCACGCGCGCACACACACACACACACACACACACACACACACACACACACACACACACACACACACACACACACACACACACACACACACACACACACACATTTAATAGATGAACTTACCTGTAGATACTTTTCAGCTGGTGGAATGAATCCCAATCAGAAGCTCCCATCGCAGTGGCTACATCCATCCAGGGACAAATTACAGTGGGGGATTAGGATTGAGGAAGGCGGGTGGGGCTGGGGTTGGCTGTGGTGGTGGGGGGTGGGGGGGGGGTTACCCAGTGTTTTATCAGCAGGGCCGTGTTCTGACTGCCGAGCCGCTTATATTTCAGGTAAACATAATCCAGATTCGGCTCTGGCGGGGGTAGATTCAATTAAGATACCGAGACAACTTTGTTAATGCGGCCGTATCTTAATACCCCCGGCCACAGGCTTGTAATGAATCTGGGCTCAGGGACAAGGGAAAGGGGACAGAGTGTGACAACAGAGTGCGCCGCTGCAAGCGCTATATTTACAGTGGCCAGGCCTCAGGCATTGCTACTGTAAGCGGGGGTGAAAGTGAGACGTGCCGGGTGTTTGGAAAGAGAGGCCCGTTCATCCAGGTGGACCACCGTTTTGTGGGCTATGCTTTGTACTCATATCCAGTCACTTAATGTTATTCTCCATCTCAGTACATGAACATACTGTAATGTATCCTATCTCAGAGGTTTTTATTTGTTTGTTTTTTAATCTTGCTCTGAAAGAATGAATTACTTGTTATTTATTTGGATTTATTTATTCATTATAAAGAAAATCATGGCTTAGGCTTCAAACATTGTTCTCCTTTTTGCGTTGGGGTGAATGCGGAGGGTGCGTGGAGTGTGGGCGTGGTCAGTTAAGTATAGAAAATGCGTTGTAAGTATAGAAAATGCGTCCATTTTATACCCACATATTGAGATCTCTGTATCCCTGATGTCTCTGACATCCCGCTCTAACATCACTGTGATGTCATGGGAACCAAATCCATTTTATTGCCATATATGGAGATCCCTATGATGCCAGGGGAAGCAAGGACGGAATGTGATGTCACAATGTGATGACTCATAACGTGATGTTACAACAACTGTACAGTCAGCTATAGACATTGAGGCGTTATGGAAGATGTGACGATTTTCATAGTTAACTGCAACAAAAAATATCTGAATATCCAAGTCCAAGTCTCAAGTTACTAGAATCCAAGTCAAGTCTCAAGTTATAGAATCCAAGTCAAGCCTCAAGTTACTAGAATCCAAGTCAAGTCTCAAGTTACTAGAATCCAAGTCAAGTCTCAAATTACTGGGCGCCCGGTGGCCTACTGGTCTATGCGCATACCATATAGGCATTGATGCCTGGCGGCGTCGCCGGTTCGATTCCCGATCCGGACGACCTTTGCCGCATGTCTCTCCCCATCTCTCCCCCCATTTCCTGTCAGTCTACTGTCCTATCAATAAAGGCATAAAAGCCCAAAAACAAAAAATCTTTAAAAAGTCTCAAGTTACTAGAATCCAAGTCAAATCTCAAGTTACTAGAATCCAAGTCAAGTCTCAAGTTACTAGAATCCAAGTCACAACTAAAGTAGTAGCTATATTTCCAAGACAAGAATCCAAATGAATTCTCAAGTCATTAGAAAGTCCATACATAAAGACTCAAGCAATTAAAAATGTAAAAACATCACAAAACATTACCAATGATTTTATTAATTGCAATACCACCTTTGTCATATACAGATTATTAGATTAACAAGCATCTGTCCTGTGTGTTCGATGTGGGGAGAACTGAATGCTTTCTCAGGGACCGCCTAACAGTGCTTCCGCATCTCTAATGCGGTCCAACATTATTTATGAACCTGTGTTAGTTTGTCAGTCTCATACTTACGCTGATGAAGACCAGTTAGTCCACCATGTTGAGTATTAAAACTTTGATTAAAACATGATTAAAGTACCTTGATTTTACGCCCTCTCCTTCATTTCATTCTTTGTGTGCTCGGATCTCTCATCTTTTTCATTCAAATGAAATTATTTGTGACTTTACTCAGACTTGAGGCTACGTGAATCGTGTCTCCACCTCTGCTCTAAATGATAGATTATCCAACATCAGCGTACGTACACAATCTTAACCTCCTGACTCACTACTCACCCACAAATGTCTCTCAGCCTCGACAGTCCTTTGTCGATTTGTCGAGAAACAGCTGTGACGAGATCCGCACAACGGAACAGACGGCCATAACAGGAGTGCACCTCCTCCTCCTCTCTCTGGACGGTAATATTTCGTGACGCCAGCATGCAGCAGGCTGCTGTTAGGGCATTAACAAGGAGGATGAGACAAGAAGCTCTCTGAGAACTTAAGCCCTGAGAGGCCACGGAGACTCATAGTCTCATTCAGATGATGTGCTGTGAGATGCTTGTCCTTGAAGAAAGGGAATTAGTGTCCGCGGAAATTCAAAGAGGAAGAAAACAGAGAGTGAAAGCAAGGGAGAGAGGGAGGGAGACAGGGAGGGAGACAGGGAGTGAACAGTGAAAGAATAGAAAGTGTATGCGACAGACGGCGATAGAGAGAGAGTTTACTGTATGAATGTGAAATGGAGCAAAAGATAGAAAGGGAGAGTAGAGAGGATGTAGACAGGGCTGTCACACAGGGGGGAAAAGTGGGACTGAGTTACTAGGGCCCAAGGTGGAGGGGCCTTGATTGTTTTATACTTTAGCTATTGAAAAATAGCAGATATACAAGCTCACGGCGTGGCACCGAGTGCTGTGCTGCGAGCTTGTAGATCTGCTATTTTTGAAAAGTCATGAAAATGTGTGCAAATCTTTGTATTTGTATTTTTTTAAGCAAACATTTGTAACTCATATTTTGCTTCTGGATGGTCCCTGGATGGAACTAAATATTTTGAAGATGGGGGTCCGTGGCCAAATACATATCATTTTGGGGGTTCTTCACATGAAAAGGTTTGAGCACCACTGACATGGAATCATAGTTTTTTCAAAAAACCTTAGAAGGATTTGAAATATTCAAAGACTTGCACACAATTTCATGATTTTTCAGAATTTTTCCTTTCACAAGCTTGTATATTTGCTATTTTTCAATAGCTAAAGCACAAAATAATGCGTAATAATGCGTTCCCAGTCTAAACAGGTTAAACCCCCTCCGTTCTTCATGGGGGGCCTGCAGTGAATCCTTGTACCCAGGGCCCAGAATTTGGTGCGACACCCCTGGATGGATGTAGACTTCCTGGAACACGATGCAAAGAGACCCTGACTTGTGCTAAAGTGTTACCACAGGACCCACAGACAAGCCCCTCTCCAGGAAGCCCAGATCAAAGAGGATTTAAGTATCCAAGCCTTGTGCAAATTCTAACAAGCTTGTTCCAGCCCTGTAGCGATAGGTTCTCTCTGTGTTCATATCAGCGTGAGAGGGGGGGGGGGGGGGGGGGGGGATAGTAGCGACGCTCTGTAATTGAGTTGACAGAATTCTCCGTAAAGCCTTCCGCATTCCTGAGAAGTAGCCACGCACGTTCTCCGCGCTATACGGCGCAGGTCACCAAATAGGTTGTCTGTCATTTCATTGAGCCTCTCCTTCGCGTTGGCCCAGGAACAGAGACTGCTAATGAATCGCTATCTATCTCCCCGGCTGCTGCAAATCTTCACTTCATTCTCTAAACTGTGGAAGTTTTGGGCTCCTCTAAGCGTCACCTTGAGAATAAAAGAGTGTGTCACATTGTGTTGTCTGTACATAGAAAGGCCCTCCGTGTGCCGCTTGTTAGCGTTCACTTAACATTTTGTAATGGAAGCATTCAGACTAAGATTGGACGTTTGTCAAGCCCAAATGGAGCCCATTGTTTTCCGAAATGTTAACAAATGCGTCGGCTGACATTTTAACTACGTATTATGGGACGGGGGTGGCGGTGGTGGTGGTGGTGGTTGGGAGGGGTGCACTTTAAGGAAAACAAATTGAGACGCGCTCATTTCTTTATCAAACCTGCCCCAAAAATCCTAGCATAGGGGAATGTAGGCAGCCACCGAAAACACCCAGACGGTACAGGGTACGTCTAACAGAGATGTTGAGGGACTCTCTGCAGCCAAAACAAGAGCAGACAGGAGATTACACATCTCCCACGGAGAGGACTGGAGTGTGCGCCGCCTCGCCATTAAACAGCATGCAGGAGACGAGACGATAGGATAGGAGAGGTAGGGAGGAGAGGAGAGGAGAGGAGAGGAGAGGAGAGGAGAGGAAGGGAGAGAAGAAGTGTTCGGTATACGAGTTGCGGTGACAGCGCCGAGATAGAGAGGACTGCAAGGGTCGAGGCACGCGAAGAGAGAAACACATATGCCAGCGCGGAGATAGCGAGAAACAGAGAGAGAGAGAGAGAGCGGCAGAGAGGTGAAAAGACTGATAGAGATAGCAGGAGAAAGACAGAATAATGGAAGAAGGGCGGGGAAACAAATAACATGCAGATCCACAGGAGGAGGAGGAGGACAAGGATGGGTGATGAGGAGAGGAGAGACGGGAGGGGGGGGGGGGGGGGACGTGGTGGAGGTGGCAAGGAGAGGGAAGGGGTGGGGGGTGATTCATTATTTGTCTTGTTTTACAAACGGCGTCCATTCAGACATTCAATTTATTCCCCAGAGCGAGCGGGGGAGTGCTGGTGCAGGATGGCTGGGTATGAGCGTGGCCCGTCAGCACCATGGGGAGACAGAGATGGCAGTCGTCCCCGGTGTGACAGGGACCTTGCCAGCTCTATCCGAACCAACGAGAGAGAGACAGAGACAGAGACACACACACACACACACACACACACACACACACACACACACACACACACACACACACACACACACACACACACACACACACACACACACACACACACACACACACACACACACACACACACACACACAGGCTTCATAATTCCCAACCCTTTCCTCGCTCCCTGTCAAAGCACCCACCTGTCTTGTGTCTCATAGCGGAGTGAAAGCTTGGCTGCTGTGCTGTAGGTGCCTGTGGAACTCTGGCTGGGACACAGCAGCCCCAGCTCCCCTATGGTGTGTAATCTTACAGGAAAAAAGCATGGAGTCAGACTAAGCCTGTCTTATTGGTAAAGGCCTCTCTATCCAGACGGATGTGAGACAGCGCCTTTCTCAGGCTGCCCAGCCCATTAGTCCGACATCTCAATAGTCAGAAGAATGTTAGATTAAAGTGAGGTTGGGTAGTTTTGAGTTTAAGGTTAGGGTTGGGGTTAGTCTTAGTTAGAATGCGTTCAATGGTACTTCAGAACAAAGGGCACCACATAACACCACTAGAGCTGAATCTGATTAACACTATTCTATGATAGTTTAGATGGGGTTACACATTATTGGGCGTATCTGGATTACTGAAGGTATGGGAGACAAACAGGAGATGCATGGGAACACTGTGGTCAGACACACAGACCGTTACAAAGAACACATTACAATTACAAAGAATTTAGCAAATACTCGTTTTCAGAGTGACTTTCAAATTGCAAGATCAGAGCAAACAGCATGACAACTTGCCAACAGGGTAAGTGGTCCAGTAAAGAGTAAACATTTAAGTTCTAAAAGTAACAGTAACTAGCAGGTAAACATCAAACGTCACTTCTGAATAGCTATCTAAATGATATAACGTATAGCATCTGTGAACAAGCATACATCTATCTAAATACCCACCATACATCTCGATAACATAACTAGAATCTATCTAACACAACAAAATAATTGAAAGTAAGTAAAGAAAAGTGCGCTCCTCGGATCGCCTATCCATGCCAGGCTGGGTTGCCTACCCAGGGCTGGGTCAGTCGTGGGCCATCAGGACATGAGGAAGCTGCGGGGGAAAATAGAGTATGACAGACGGTGCAACTGTTCGTATTTGTGGTGCCGGCCCCTACAGAAGTGAAAGTGGTTGTGTAGCTGTGCTGTATAGCACCCTGTAGACAATATGCCTTCCGGTTGGTTCTAGCGGAAGTGGCGGAAGTCCTGCGTTTAACAGAAGTTACGTCATGCGTTGCAGTCTTCCGGTGAAATTCTCACGGCGGAAGTTGAACGCTTTCTGCCTTATGTTGTCACCAGGCTTTTCTCTTCGCAGATGAGTAAGCCTGGCTACACGAGGCTAGCTGTATAGAGGCCCCTCAACATGCGATTCAAATTTGGGTATAATTGGATGGTGCGTTCATGATATATGGCATTTGTTGTGAGAAATAGGTGACACCCACAACTCTGTGAAGGCAATTGTAGGCAAAGGCTATGTAGCATCAAAACCCTGTTTGACGGTCATTGTCACATAACACCCAAGACCAGGGTTTCTCAAAGTGGGTGCCGTGACGCCAGTCCAGAAGTGCTGTGGAACACTTTGATCATATTTGGAATTTAACACCAATAGCAAGCATGAAAGGAATTGACTTCCAACTCTCTCACTCCCTCGGCTCAGATTTTGTCAGGGACAAATGTATACTTGTATGGCGTATATGTTTCTGTCTGGTCTCACGGTAACAAATAAACGCAAATAAAGTCGCATATAGTCACGAGGAGACAATAAAGCACAAGGCTTTATTTGTTAGCTGGACCACTACTGAAAAACGGCCAAATTATACCTTATTCGACAAATGTCTTTTTCTTTATTGATGACACTTCTCCACTTGTGTTTTTTTGTGATTCTGGGAAATGCAGAAATAACTAGAAGCAGTGCTCTTCCGAGCACAGGTCTCCACCAGGCCGTGCGTCCTGGTGGTGCTACTGTATAATAGGCCAATGTAAAAAGGGTGGCATATGTTCTTCACCTTAGATCTTTCATGGCAATCTGATGCTGCATACATGATTTGAAGCATTGTGTTCCAAAAATGTGTTTTGCTAAAGTCTACCTGCTGGTGGCGCTATAACAGGCCAATGTGAAAAAGGTAGCATTTGTTCCTTGACCTAGTGGGAATATGTGTGGCAAATTTGGTAATCGCAAGCTGCGTTGATGATTTGAGGCATTTTGTTCAAAAACGGAGCAATCCTGCAAGCTTTGGAAGCCAATATTAGCCAATCAGGATGGAATATGAAATACAGACGGATCGGACTTGATCACATGACTATAGAGATACTGTGTACCGATTTGCGTGATCCTTGGATAAAATCTCAAGGAGTAATATCCAAAAATGTGTTTTACATAAGTCGGCCCAAAGGTGCCGCTATAAAAGGCTGATGTGAAAAATGCAGGGCAAAGGTTTATCCTTAGCCTCTAGGGAATGCGCTTACAAAGTTTGAAACTGATCGATGGAGTTATAGGTAAAACCACAAATCGGCCTGTTATAGCGCCACCATGAGGCTGATTTCAAAAATTTTAAGTGGCATTTCTTCTTCGACCTAGTGGGAACATTTGTGCGCGATTTCATGATAATTGCACTTTGCATTTGGGATTTGCGGCATTTTGTTCCAAACGGCTCAATCCTACAAACTTTGGAAGCCAATCTTAGCCAATCAGGATAGAATATGAAAAATCGGACAGATCCGTGTCGATCACATGACTGTCGAGATACTGCCTACCGATTTGTAGGATTTTTGGACAAAATCTGTAAGAGTAGTGCACAGAAATGTGTCTTGCGAACATCGGCCACTAGGTGGCGCTAGAAAAAGCCCATTTGAAGAATTTAGGGCAGAGGTTCTAGATTGGCATCCAGGGAATGTGTGTGCTCACTTTGGCAGCGACTGGGCCAACGGCGACTGAGATTAGCTGCACACAAACTGCGAGGACGCACGGACGGACGCACGGACGGACGGACACACGGACGGACGGACACACGGACGGACGGAGGGGAAAACATACTCTCCCCCATGCCTTCGGCTGGTGGAGACAAAAATAAAACATTTAATTGAAAATGTATACGTTTCTGGTTAGTCTTTCAAATTCCAATTCATCATGATCGTTTATTATATGAAAGCAAAGCCATTGAGAGCTCTGTGGCTGCAAACCATCATCACACTCATAGCACGTTCAGCAAGAGCGAGGCCTGCTCCCCTGGTGTAGCGGAGTCATGGTCCCCCATGTGTACGCCGGTTTATACCCTGATCCCCCCATGGCGAGATCCTCTCAGAACCCCAGTGAGAGAGACCAGGCACCCTGAGTGTGACAGACGCGTTCTGCCTCTCACAGCCCGCCGGGAGAGGGATCCATCCTCTCCACGTGACATCCTCTCCACCGCAGGAACCCTGCGAGTGTGTGGAAGCCCACCTGAGAAGCTCATGTTTAAATCTGAGCTCCAAATAACCCTGGGGAGGAGACCGAGGCCAGGTGTTTTAGGGGTTACAAATGACAAGGGTCTCAACCAGGCATGTGCGCACATAGACATCAAAGGGGGCTTTAGCCCCTGCCCTTTTATCCGTCTGTAAAAAGTGCCCTCTCCAGACCATGAACTGCAAATGCCCTCTTTCCATGGGAGCGTGTCGCTGTTACTACATGTCATCTTTTCGACACCCGACTCTAACCCTCACCCTAACCTCCGTGGAGTGAGTCGCTAACCCTCCGGTCGAAATGATGGTCGTTCGAAAGAGCGCGATTTCCCCCTTTCCATGCCATATGAAGGCGGCATTCAAGAATTGTCCTGTCCAAACTCTCCTGAACTTGAATGCAGCATCTTATCTTGAAAGAAATGTGTAGAAATCCATGCCGTTACGCCACATTGTATTGACTTTATTATGCTTAGTTCAGTGTGGTACATGTATCAGGCACCGAAAATAGCCGACCTCCAAGCTCACAACGTGTCGCAGCTTGGAGGTCTGCTATTTTCGATATTTCCACCAAAAGGCCCTTTTAGAAATGTCAGCCCCTGCCTCTCTAACATTCTCTGCAGGTCCCTGGTCTCAACATGACAGAGAGTGAGAGGAAGGACAAAGAGAGAGTAAACAGGTGTTGTTTCATCCTGGCGATCACATTCGGTGGAAGGTCCAACCACAGGTCTGAGGCCTCTTCCCCATTAGGGTATGGTCCCTAGACCTCTGACAGCCCCCACACCTCCAAAAGTTAAGCCAAGATAGAGAGAATTCATTACAAATCTACCCTGGCTCTCCATCTCTCCCCCCCCACCCGCCCCCCAAACTCTGCTCTAACTGCTTGCATTCTGTAATCCGACAGATTAATGGCAGAGCATGAAATGTGGCGTTTACGTCGACAAAAGTTACACGTTGTAGGGAGGGAGGGGCTGGTAGGCTTTGCCGGGTGGATTACACCCTGCCAAACCCCCTTAATGCCGGCATAATTTGATGGAGCTGCCAATTTGCTGCATGCGCACTCTCTCCCTCCTTCCTTCCCTCCCTCCCTCCCTCCCTCTCTCTCCTTCACCGCCAAAAGCCGACTTTACAGCACACACTTCTGAGAGGAAGCTGAAGTTTGGAGAGGAGGGGGAGACGTGTTACAGGGAGGGGCAGCAGCCACAGATGTCGTGTGGGACCCGTTCCCATCGTCAGGCTTACAACCCCGGCTCGGTGGCACAGTTTCAGGCGCTCTGGATTAGCATAATGTGGAATAATCTGAGGAGTGGGCGCCGTGCAGGTGTACAGTACATACCGGTATAGCATTGGAGCACACACATACAAATCAGGTATAGTGGAGTGAAAAAATAATACAACTGGAAATGTATGGTATACAGTGTGTGTGTGTGTGTGTGTGTGTGTGTGTGTGTGTGTGTGTGTGTGTGTGTGTGTGTGTGTATATATATATTATACATGCTTGTGTTGGAAGTATGAAGTTCA
>NC_137817.1:40262589-40325089 GCF_963921795.1 Nannobrachium achirus
TCAGTAATTAATCCTAATTTGCTTTGTCTTTCAGGCAGCCATTCCTGCTGGGGTCTGCCAAGCCTCCAACACTGCCAATAAAGCCCAGAGTACAATGTAAACAATGGGACAAGACACGCGCTTAACAGCCATTCTAACATTGTGTTTGTCTGTGTCTCTCTTTGTACGTATTTGTGTAGGTGCATGCCATACTTGTGTGTGTGAGAGTGTAGGTTTGCGTGTGAGTGTGCACAGTAAAATCCTCATTGTTAATTTAAGTCTGTGAATATACAAATATAACCAAATGGACGCTTACGGGTTAACACTGAGGGTTTTACTGTGTGCAGTGTGTGTGTGTGTGTGTGTGTGTGTGTGTGTGTGTGTGTGTGTGTGTGTGTGTGTGTGTGTGTGTGTGTGTGTGTGTGCGCGCGCGCGCGTTATATAATTGGAAGGAATGTTTTCACTGCTTGAATGTGTATTATCCTCTTTGTTTAACTATGCTGCACTGTATTTTTGTTTATGGCTGTGTGTGACTTAGCCACAAACACCCCAAGTACAGGGAATGAATCTTGGATTACTGCTATAGCGGGCAGGAGGAGCAACCTCATTCAAAAGTTGAAGACACACAATATACCACAATAATAATAAAAAAAATGAATCGCCACGGGACCAAGATGGCTGCTGTCCAAGGAATCCCATCTCCCCATAAATTACGGCCGTAAACTTTTCCTACCACGCAGCCTAATTAATTCCTGTAGCGCGACACAAAAGGAAATGCCGGGTGACAAATGGGCGCAGGAGTTGAAAGCTGCCAGGTCTGCAAAACATTTTCCACTCCAATTTATAAGCAATTTTGCCGTAAATCATCAGCCAGAACTGGCTACTTTGGGAGGCGAGACGATAAGGTGGGGGATGGAGGGGAGATAGAGAAAACTCAGTGATTCATGCCTTTTTTATATTCTAATAGGGGGGAACGCGCGCATGCATGCGCAAACATGATCAATATTGCTACTTGCTAATTGCTATAACATAAGTCAGTACATTTTAGAATTGTTTGATGTGCTGTGAATAGTGCGATCAGTAGCATTTACCCTACCCTTTCCAGAACTCAGTTGGCTATATAGCCTCTATGACAATATCAATTTAATATAGCCATTAAAACCACAGACTGCATGCTGAGCACCAGTGGCTGCACAACAGTTACAATATGATACCATTGATAACACGGTCCTGTTCCTCTGACATAAGGCTTTTTATGTTAACCACTTAAGGCCATAATACTGCTTCGTATGGCAAACAGCAAAACTAGCTGATCCACAAGCTCAAAATGCCTTGCATCACGACATAATACAGTAGTGAGATCTGCTATTTTTGAACATTTCAAATTTCCTTTGAAATGTATGAAATGTATATTCTTTTAATTTCATGTCCAAAATAAGGGCACCATGGTTGAAAGTGGTGTTAAGGGACACATAAGCTGTACCTAGCGGCAGTGATTGAGGGCAGCCCCTAATGCCAACAGAAAGCTCACTTTGGCTGTGCATTGATCGAGGCTCTGCGCTGATTAAGGCCAATGCAAATAGCGACGTGGTGATGGACAGTGGCTGGACTGCCTTAGCCCAGCGTTGAGGAATTAGCCTCCGCGACGCCGCTTACCACACACAGGCCCTCTATCAATGTCTGGGGACTCTGGGCCAATTTGAATGTGACTGAGGCACTCAGTGGCCATGACAGTGACAGAAGAGAGCCATTCAAAGCCATGGCTCAATGACTCATTACAGAGGCTGTGTTTACTGCGTTTGATACAGGACGAGGCTCTCAAAATACTAATTGGAGTGTAAATGTGTCCTTTTCCCTTTCATCTGTTTGGTTTTGTTCTTATCTTGTCCTCAAAATGACCACGGAACAAGTCATCCATTAATCTCCATTTTTAGTTCACTGCAGAGTTTTATAAAAGTACCACAAGTTAAACAATTAAAAGCTATAGAGCTAACTGGGCAGAGGAAAATGCCTTTTTTCCCAAATACCGGCAGCAGACCTCAAGGTGGCACTGGACATTGGCCAGTGGACATCTACAGTCCACCTCCCCTGCCATCCCTGCCATGCCAACATGTGCTCTGTATACCTTGTATCCAGATTTATCCATAATGTGTCTCCATTTGAGACAGATTACAGTTCACAACTGGCATAGTAATTGTTTTAAAGTCAGCCACAAGGTCAACAACCATTCAAGAACAAAAGCAAATACTCATGTAGCCCACTCACTCAATTCCAATATTAAAGCACACTCTTTAGCATAGAAAGGGAATTGGTGATGGCAACAAAATACAATGTTAAAGTGTGTCTACTGTGATTAATGGAATGTGGCATATGACTTAGCTCATTAGGTGCAAAAAGGCCCGGTTAGCTTATTGTACAGCTATACTGTTATTTTGAATAACAATAATCAAACATATCTATACCAGATAACTCACATTACTCATGAAAACAAACACAAGAATAGAATTTTATAAGAGAAGAATAATATTTATTTTACAACATGTGAACTGACCCTGCCTAGTCCCTCTGACCCTGACAAAAATAAAATACAAATGAATCTTCAATAAAATAAAATAAATACCCGGGGTTTGTTTGACTCAGTTTATGGTACCAGTATCGTTGGCGCGCTGTTGGAGCTCATAGGGAAAATCCACAGTGGTTATTGTCTGTACTCACAGTTCCTTAGAACCCTGTGCAGAAGCTGTAGTGTCCAAAACACCAGGTTCCAGATGAGGAGTGTGCTGTAGGCAGACCCAAAAGCACCCCTGTGTGCACGTGGATCCTCTGTAGTGTATGCAGTGGTAAGCTCTGAGTGAGCACTTCTATTACCACAGCTGGTGCAGCAACGTCCTGAAGCACAGTAAAGGAAAACCCATACAGTACACTAATGAACTTATGTCCTTTTATAACAATGCTCTTTTATAACAAAACTATTCTTATCAATTTCACATACAGTGCAAAAAGAAAAACACAAATATCCTCCAGGCACTCTTCTCCTCCTGCAAGAGCACTGCTTCAGTGGACCAACTTGTTGTGTTTTTAGTGTTAGCTTAGCATTAGCCAGTTTACACTGTCAGCAGCAGCTGCACTAAACATCTGACTAAAACACACAAACTCTCCCGTTTTTTCTTACAGGCTTAACAGATACAAAACCACACTGTTGCAAACCCTGTGGCTCTTAACTGGAATGCAACTTGACTTTAACAGATTACCGAATTATTTAAACACTTAATGTCTCTCTTTGTCCACTCTCTTTGGTCTGAAAACCCCTCTCTGCTCACTCTCTCTAGTCCCGCCCCCCCCCCCCCTCTCTCTCTCAATAGGTTGGCTCACATTGACTGACACCTCAATCCCCCAATAACATTCCTCTGAGAACATACAGCAGTATCCACAACTTTCCAACATCCCATCGTGCATTGCGCAGAATGTGCAAGCAGCTTCCAGCGCTGCAGCCGAGTGATCTGTCTGCTGTTAACCGGAAGTGTCCCGCAAATAATGCTACAGTAAATTCTCGCGGAAACAGGTGGATAGATTGAGTATGAATAGAAATAAAATGTAAGGACATTTATTGCAGGTTTTTCAAAATGTAAAAATAAACATTTAACAGTATAAACAAAATAATGCAGGGTACTACATTCTAGGGTACTACTACTACACTCAAAGAAATAAAAGTGCACATTTTAATAGGCAGACAAAAAGCTAAAGCAAATGCAAAAAAGTGCTCCTCAGAGCACAAGTCTCCGCCAGGTCATGTAGGCCAATGCGGTTTTCTGTTGGTGCTATAATAGGCCAAAGTGAAAAGAGTTCCATTTCTTCCTCGAACCTTTCACGGCACACCTAAATCGGATTGGACCTTTCAGAAGAACCTTAATTATTTACTAGACAAGAACTTGTTATTTACTTAGCCTCTTGATCTTAGCATAAACATTATGCGAAAATAGCAGATCTACAAACTCAAAATCGTTGTGAGCCTCGCTTGAGATCGGCTATTTGGGGCAAAGATATTTAGTATCGAGGGAAAACAGGAGGTGGCCCAGTATAGAGCCCTTGGGAATCCGGTCAACTATATGGTTTAAGAGGTTAAGAATACAGAATGACAAACTCTAATTGACAGAGATGTATATGAATTCACCTACATCAGGGGTCTTCAACAGGGCCCCAGAGTTACTACAGGGGGTCCTCCAAATCTTTGAGTGATAGAAACTTTTTTTCTCCTTGTTTAATGTTAACCACTTGAACCCTAGCGTCCATATTCTGAGAACTTTATCCAAAAATAGCAGATCTACGAGCTCACAACGCCTCACGCTGCGAGGCGTTGGGAGCTTATAGATCGGCTATTTTTGTCAAAGAGCTTTGGTGTAGAGGGGAAAAAGAGCTGACTAAGTACAGAGTGAAAGGCCAAGTTTATTAAGTATTGACAGTTCAAGTGGTTAAATATCTGAAAACACAAATTATTGACATGAATCCACACTGATGATTTTGCTGTCAAACAATGAAACTATATGGAATCTATGAACATGTTGTGGGGGTCCCTGCTTCATCTCTCTCTCAACTAAGGGGTCCTTGGCCTGAAAACGTTGAAGACCCCTGACCTACATGATGCGAAACATGTCAGTGCATCATGTCCTGGTTAGTTACGTACCTAGAGCCCAGTGCCCAGTCAGTGTTGTATGTTCCAGGCAGAGCTCAGTGTCTCCTCTGAAAGGTGACTCAGGTGAGGCCACTCGATGTTAATCACAGAATGTGGAGGAGAAAGCATCTGTTTCCCGATAAGAGCACGGTGGAGTGGTCGTATCCAGATTATGCCCAGACATAACACCTGTAATTGAAATAAACAATAAGCAAACAGGGAGGTCACGCCGAACAACACATTACCCTTGAATCACATGTAATCTCGGCTCGAGTGAGGCATTTGCATCAGACTCTGTCTGTCCCGTTCTAAATGAATCTACATAAATGGCGCCCTTTCCGTCATCCTTTACCAAGCAATGTCGGCGACCTCATCCGCTCCAGCCACACAACACTGATGTTGATTTTTGGAAGCTGTGATGGGATGGCAGAGTTCCTCTCACAGTGTCCACAGACATAATCAATTTGGTCTTCAAAATGTCACAGAGCTCATATTCAGGATATAAAGGTGTTTATTCAAAGAGTTACAGTGCTGGCTGTCAGTGCGCATATATTTTTTGGTTTGGTTGGTTTGGAAATGTAACCACCAACCTACGAGTACACCAGAGGCGTCAATGGGGTATGGCAAGGTATGGCAGCAGTTGCCATACCTTGGCTACAGGAGGAAAAAAATGTAATGTTCTTCTATCATGCCTGTTGCTAAGGTATGGCAACATGACTGGTGTCTTGCACGCGCGCCATACCTTAGCTTTTGTTGAACTGACGCCACTGCAGTAAACATGAACTATGACCCCCAAAGAAGGACCCCGGGCAGCTCTGAAGGGTGTGAGAGGGCGGCACAGTGACCATTCATCTTCTTGGCCTCTCCTTGTCTTCAACTTGAATTAATTATTTTCTGTAAAATTCCACAAGCCTATCTACTCCATTATAAGTTTGGCGGTGGCAAAAAAAAAAAAGAAAAAGAAAGAATTGCCATCTAATTAGTTATTTCCAGCTTTTGTTTCTAATTAACTGCATGACTAGTCTACTCTGTGAAGGTGCTGCCAGAGCTGGGGAGGGGGTGTGTCGCCATGATGTGGTTTTACTAGTTTAGACACACTCGCTGAGCCGGTTACTGACACACCCACGTGTGCCCACCTCTTCCTGAAATATTTGTCCTCCTCGCGACGCTCTGATCGGGCCCGTCTCAGCCGCGGGATGGTGGCGGTGATGTACAACTCGGTTCCTCCATTTTGAAGACTGCTTTTTCAAGTTCAGTCGAGGCAGAACAAACATCTGTATGATGGAATGTTGATCGCTTAAACAAGGCACAGTGCGGCGCAGAAGCCCAATGTCTCACGTCACGCTCACGACAGCTGGCTCGCGTAGTGGCACACGCGCGTGTGCGTGTGTGTGTGCGTGTGTGGGTGTGTGTGTGTGCGTGCGTGTGTGTGCGTGTGCGAGTGTGTGCGTGCAATGAAAAACTTTCAATTCAGTTGAAAATATAATTCATTGTTTATGAATTACACATCACTATTGCAAAAGCAGACGCGTTGTTTTGAACCCACAAACACTAAGCAGCACTTAGATGAGACTTACCAGGAGCAGAGAAACAGACCCCTAAACCACATCCTATCTTCTAACTATGATTAATGACTGCCAACTGTCATGCATGCATCAAGAACGCCGCCATACATCATGTAATAACTACAGCTGGCAAATGCTGACAAGTACATTGAAAGCCATGCAACCACAATATAGACCTAACAGTGTATTCAGTGTTGAGAACATTTGGATTTAATAGTCATGTAGACACGTTGGTAAAATTCTGAATATGTACGATATTGGAATATGGAATAAAAAGTGAAAATTGCGTGTGAGCGTGTATGTGTGCCCGCGCACACTCACACACCTCGATTTCCTGTGTAATCCGTCATCTTGCCTATGGTTTTAATTCCTGTTAACTGCATGGTTGCATGCGGCTGCATCGTTCATTCTAATGGAATTGAATAACAGAGCTGCTTCGCTGCACTTGCACAGCCTCGCTTTAATTGGAATGAATGTGCTTTTTTTATATAAAAATAAATAAATAAATGAATAAATACATAAAAACCCATAGGAATATTCAAGCTATTTTTACTAGGGTAAAGGACAATGCGTGGCTGAGGTGTTACCTCGTTGTACCAAGTCATTTATACATGTTAAAACATATTACCGCTATGCACCACAAATGTGTACCAGGATACCCGGGGATGTTAGGAGAGGTCCATATGAATTCAAGTTAAGTGTCCAAATGAAGAAAAACCCGGAGTCCGTAACAAAGTTAAAAACTAAGATCTTATTCTCCAGTTCATACAAACGTCAGGTTGGCAGACCTGATAGCTAAGACAGGTTTCATAAACCAGGGGTGGGCAATTATTTTTTTCCATGGGGCCACATGAACAACAGAAAATATTGTGGAGGGCCGGGCCAAAAGGCAGTGCTCCCCGCAAGATGTGCTCCCCCGCAAACTAAACACACAGCTTGTCCTCCGACTTCAGTATATAAATACTTAGCAGTCCAATTTTTGGATATGTACGTGAATAAAAAACTTCAACATAGAAGCAATGCAGCTTTAGTCCATGCATGAGGTCAAATTAGAAAATGTGTTTATTTTGTAATTTGCCATACACAGGCCGGTCAGAGTGAACCAAAGGGCCGCATACCGTACAAAGCCCAGGTCTGACATAAACAGAGGATTCAACAGCTCTCACAGAAACGTATATGGGGCATATACTCAATAATCTATATACACAGTAACACTAGACAGGTGTAACTCAAAGACACTGGGATTGGCTGGGGCAAACAGCTAGGACACAGGTGACTTGAATTCTTCAAATTGACAATAATCACAGGAAACAGGAAATGCTAGGGACAAATAACTTCAAAATAGGTAAAGTAAAACCTAAGTACACCACAGAAAACAGGAAACAATGTCACTTCAAAATAAAACATGGAGACACATCCTGACAGTATCATTCATGTATACAGAATATAATGTATTGCGACCGTAGGTCGCAGTTTACTGTCAGAACCGTCACAGCTTGTCCATATCCGTCCGGACGGGTAACGCCTGACACTGTGGTTCCTCTGACACATCACTGTGACATCACAGGTGACATCAGAGTATCATCAGATACTCAGAGCAGGGATCTCCATATATGGGCATAAACAGGTGACATCACAGTGGTGTTGCTGGTTCAGACAGAGATCTCCATGTATGGGCATAAAAGGGGTTGTATGTTGTGATGTCATGGGAACCACGCTAACAGAATCCCTTTTATGCCCATATATGGAGATCCCTGATGTCATCAATATTAAGCCCATATCTAACAGGACTTCATATGGGAATGCCCATATCTGTGTGGCTGGTTCAGACAGGGATCTGGGCATATATGGGCATAAAAGGGATTGTGTGTATGATGTCAGATGTGATAGACGTAAGGGATTTTCACATAACGAATAACTGAGTAAGCATGCATGGTTGGGTCTCACAGCATATCTCCATAGATGGATCTCCATATATGGGTACCAGGAGTCTCCATATATGGGTAACTGGTCCAATATACTTCACTGGCCAGACAGCCAAGACATGGCGCGACCTCGCTTGTCGCCCTGAGGCGTCTTACTAGTCATATTGTGTAATATCCAGAATGTATACAAAATGTATACAGAATCTATCATGTTTACAGAATGTATCATAACGTTGGTGTCGGGTGGAAACCTTGTATGTCCAAGACCTTTTGTTTTGTATTTATCGTTTTAAAAATGAACTAAACTAGTGAAAATAGCCGTCGAGGCGTTGTGTGCTTGTAGATCGTCTGTTTTCACTACTTTTGTGCGACGGCCTTGTATGATGAAGCAGGGCTTTAATTGGTGAAAAACTAAAAAACTTGAAACATGGAGATACGAGGTTTTTTCCCCGACAACGACGATAATAGTACATACCTTCGTGCTGCTCCATGTTTGTGGTTCATGGGCTCCTCCCACTGACACCTCATAATTTCCTGCCATGTAAAAGCTGTTGACCTCAAGCTCAAATATCAAACACGGTAGTGTTTGCTCTGCTCATGCTCACAGGTTGCTCGTGGCCATTCCTGTCACTGTATATGTACACAGCACGCTCAATACCCATCTGCACACACGCAGTGACAACTTAGAGGCCAGATTAGTGCATGTGCAATATCCACCCACCGCCAAAGTGAATTAATTGTCTAATGGCTTTAAATTGATTAGCCATGTCTTAGGTTTGAGTTGCAAATCTCCCTATAATCCAGGTATTTCCCTCTCAGGATAATCACAGGATTGCTTTAATTAGCGACACGGCCAAGTGTGCTGCTAGGTAGGTAGGCCTACAGTAACACAGCGGCAAACACCTGGAGCTGAAGTTACAGTGTGTTGGGGGTGATAAGGGCATTCGACAGCCGCATTTAGCGTTTAGCCGTGTGCTCAAACACACTCTGATAATGCCACGCTGGGAAACTGCTAAGCTGGCAGAAAATAACAAAAATCAATTTCCCCCACAAGGACCTATAAGGGCTGTAAAATTGTGAAATGAGAGCCGTAATACTTGGTTTGGATTTCTTGCTAAAATATTTGCTTGTAATATTTGAACACGGTAGAAGTCTTTCTTCTAATTCTAGCTGCCTATTACACAAAGCTTCACAAAGTTACAAACGCCTATCAGGGTTCTGTTATTGATATATTTTTGAAATATTTTCTCTGAATGTCAACATGCGTGAAAGTTTGTTGTGCCTAACTGTCCTGCCTTTCTAAAAAAAAGTGAAAAGGGGACTCTATAGTTTTTCCTTAATTTAGACAGACAGTCACAGAGGGAGACAAAAAAAGCTTGTGAGGGATGGAGAGAGAGAGAGAGAGAGAGAGAGGGAGAGAGAGAGAGAGAGAGAGAGAGAGAGAGAGAGAGAGAGAGAGAGAGAGAGAGGCACTGTAGTTTGTAGTCAATCAACAGGCCAGCCAGCAAGGCAATGTCTGATTCACTGACTATGCCATCAACAGGCAAACACGTTATTTGTCCAACCACTAGGAGGCACTGTTCTATGAGAGTTCCTACCAGCGGTTTTCAACTCCAATGTTCAGTGACCATGAGTAGCTGCTGCTGGTTTTCAATCCATCTGGCTTTAATTTCCTATTTGTAGCCATTATCAATAGCTGTTAGTAGTGTGGTGAAGACTCACACTGTTTATATGTTTTTACTGTTTTATAATTTCACATAATAAAACTAGGCCAAATACCTTAAAATCATATTTGCTTTATTTATTCCAAGATAGCAGCCTGCATGCATGACCTGCTAATGTGGATCTCATGTAAAATTAAGCATAGTTCAGACCAAACATTTGCGACAAACCAGATTTACGCTTCATCGCTGGATAGTTTCACACAGAAAATTGCAGATCTACATACAAGTTTGTTATTTGCGACACCATCCTAGTCCTACAGTAGACTGGGATAAACTCCTTTAGCAAATATCCAAGAATATAGGCGAAATAGCGACTATAACTGCGTCACCATTCCAAATTACATTTGTATTTTGATGAATCCGAATACTTGGAATACATTATATCCATATTTTATTCCAACTCATAGCATGACTGGCGAGTGGTGAGACTAGATTACTCAATTTGATTCTAGAAACCGCTTTCTACAAGGCATGGCCTAGACACACTGGTCAGTTTGGAATTAAAACCAGGCTTTTCTCTGTGTGGAAAGCCTGGTGATGCGAGGTTAGTCTGGCACGGCATAAATTTAGCATACGCTGTGGAGAAAAATCACAGCGGGCTGAATTACCCCTTAACCTGCCCTCCTGTCTTCACTCCACTCAGAGCTATTTAGCGGTAGCTTACAGCATATACAACAGGCCGAAAAGAATCACCAGTCAAAACTGGGGTGCCGGCAAAATAATCACTGAGTCGCCCCTTTTATGAATGTAAAGTATAAATCATAAACACTTTCTGTATCAAGTCCACAACCCCTCTACTTCATCACAATGGGAAACTGCCAGTGCAGTCAGACACAAACAACTCATTGAGAGAAGCCTTGCCCTGAGCTAAAAACACAGCAGTTGGTCTCCAATATGCGAATGACAAATGAATATCACTCAGTGGGTCAGATGGTGTAGACACACTCTGTGCTCCGTGCTAATCAGGCCAACCTACAGACCCCACATACCATCAGGACATCCTCGGGGGGACAATTTGTTCACTTTCCACTTTGGTGAATGAGTATACTTCTCCTCCTTGCGTGAACGGATTGGTTGTTAGACGGGTAATTTCTTTATATGCACTGTGCATCTTGCCACAGTTATCGGCGTATAAGAAAAATCATTATGTGTAAAGTAAACAAAAGCAGCATGGATGAAACCCATCTGGCTATGCAAACATTTGATAACCAGATATATATGACAACAATAAATTAAAAAAAACTTGAAGAAATTGTGCTAAAGCCTTTTCCACCTGCAAAGAACCGGTTCTGGTTCTTTCTCCCACCTATGGGATGAACCAGAGGTGAGTTTTTCCACCGAGAACCGGAGTTGGTTCCGAACCGTAAAAGTTGGTTCCGAACGGGAACCACAAAATCCTTGGTTCCTCTGGTTCAGTCATGGTTCAATCTGGTGGAAACGCAAACCGGTTCGCAAGAACAAACCAAGGTTCCAAGAAAGTTGAACCGGCACTGGTCCTGGAACCGGTTCTTTGCCGGTGGAAAAGGCCCCTAAAAGATATTCTTTGGCTCGTTATCCAAGGGGCACCTCTTTTGGTGCTATATACTATCACACATTTTAAAGGTGATATATTACACCTGGTGTCAAATGGTGCTATATAGAACATTTAGATGTGCATACACAGCTGAAGAACCAGTAGAGAACCTCGAAAGCAGTGGTTCTCAACCTTTTCAGGCCGTAATCATATTTTAACTGGGGACCCACCACCGTGATGAGCACTTACAGTTGAGGTTGAGAGTTGAGATTTTGTATAACATAGTTCTATTGTGAAAATAGCAGATCTACATGTAGATCAGCTATTTTCACAATTCCTGATTCTAATATTTCAAAATTTGGCCTATATGTTTAATTTGGTATTAAAAGAAGTATTAAAACGTCCTCAAATTGTCACTCTAGAAATGTATAGATACCCTCTATACACTTAAACTTTATGTTGGTTTGTTTACTGTTGAGAGAGAAAACGATATTGCACATTAAGTTAATCATCTGGGGACCCCTCAAAATAAGACCCACAGGTTGACTACCACTAAGAACCATACAGAGGCTTAACAGGTTCGTTGTACAACAGGGAGGGGTGGTTGAGGTGCTATATGCTAGCACCTCAACCACCCCTCCAGAACCGCTGTAGAACCACTGCAGAACCACTGTGTTGCGTGTGTGTGTGTGTGTGCCTTGCTCAGGTTTCACTGGCAGGAAGGACTTTTGGTGCGGGAGTATAAACTACAAACCACACAGAAAGAGCCCAGCTGGGTTCAAAGTAAACCCAGCTTGTCCTTGCTGTGTGGTGTAACTTTGCCTACCACTGACCCACCGAACCACCCACGCCGTTGTTGGGTGGAAATCTTGTTTGTCCAAAACCGTTTGTTTTGTATTTATCATTTTTAAAATGATTTAAACTAGTGAAAACAGCTGATCTACAAGCACACAACGCCTTGATACGAGGTTTCTGACCGACAGCGACGCATAGCAATGCCCGCAATTATGAGAAAAATGTACCTGTAAACCATGCAGCCTGGGCTGAGTGGGCTCTGTCACATGCAGTGTCTTGTATTAGCGTCAACGGGCCATCCAGAGAGGATCGCATGCTGGCATTACGCAGACTGGAGTGCTGACTGTCGTGTTCTGTTACTCTGTACATGTTAACTAACTACTGTAACTCACACACCTTGGTCTCTGGAGCCTCTTCCTTCCTGCAGCACTTCCACTTCCTGAAGTAGGCCATCGCCGTCTCTCAATACCAAGAACTTAAAGAACAGGCTTATGTCCTAAGTCCTTGTGAACAACGTTTTCTCAGGTTTGATGCAGCTGATTGATGCGAAATGCATTCCGGGGTAGTTTACCGCAGAGTATTTGGACTGTTCTTGGCTATAGATGCAAACTTTTGAATAGTACTGATGACAGCTTGTTTCACAAGTTCACAAGGACACAAAGTACAGGCAAGAACAGATACTGAGAAACAGCCCATGTGCTATGGTCATGGACTTCCTTTTGTTTAATTTATACTCATACTTATACTTATCCTGCACCAAAAAGGTTAAATGCTGATTAATTCAAATCAAACCAAAGCTGCGAAAACTAATATGTTAGGAACATTTCTGACTGTAAAAGGGGAATTTTGTACTTTTTTAGATTATAGCTTCATGCTTGTACTTTTTGTAATAGACTTCCTTAGGTAGATATTTGTAAAGAAAAGCCTATAGGGACGGGTCACGAATTAGCCTCGGCCATAAACCCTTATATACAATACAACGGTTTCATATGTTTATACTTGATACATGTTTTTTTTGTATTGTCCCTGTCAAATAATCATATAACAAAAAAAGAAGAAAGAAAAGTAGCATTGGTGAGCAACACTGATTCATAAAGGAGTCAATGCTATTTACCTACTTACTGTATCCATGTTTTCCCCCTTGCATGAGAAGCATAAAGCGTTGCATTGAACATCCTGGCATCCCAAAGGCAACACTCCAATAAAGTGAACAACTCTGGCTCTACTTCCCTCTGGGTAAGGAGAGAGAGCAGAGAGAGGCACACAGTCAGATGCCCGACCCAGCAGCCATGCAGTCAGCGATGAGATCGGCCTGCAAGGCATCCGTGTGACTCGCTATCACCCACATGCCAAGAGCCAAGAAATTGTGGCTCAGCGATCAACCAACCTGCTCCATTGATTAACAGCATTTCTCGTCGCTGGCGGAGAAATTGGCTCCCCGACATGTGTCATTTGTTTGAGGAGAAATGAGGACGTGTGCCATGTGTTTGTGTGTGCGTACGCCATGCTCACTCAGAGGAGGCTACACTTCCAGCTGAGCCACTCTGCATTTAAAACCACCAGCCAAATGCTTCTCATATGGAGAGGGGCTCTAAAAAAAAACCTCTCGGTTTAAATGCACAAGTATCAAAATGTTGGCCTGCTGGGGGAGTGATCCTCACATTGGCTCAGTGTCTTGGCCCCTCTTGTACTCTGAAGTAAACCATTTTGTATCATTCCCCCCGGCCCTTACCACCAACCCTGCACCACACATACACACACACACGTTTATTCCCGAGCGCAGTGGGTATATGGGCTATTCAAATGTCCTCACTCAAGAATTTAAAGCGTCATTTAAAACCATTCAGTGCAGTTAAGGCACATTGTATTTCCCAGCGCTGAGTGCAAGGTCAGTTTGCACCAATAGCCGATGAGCGATCAATAGGAGATTTGAATTTAGAGAGCCATAGCCCGGAGGGGCTATGGCTGCGTGCGCGTGCGCGTGTGTGTGTGTGTGTGTGTGTGTGTGTGTGTGTGTGTGTGTGTGTGTGTGTGTGTGTGTGTGTGTGTGTGTGTGCGCGTGTGGTGAAGTTGGGGGGGGGGGGGGTTAGGCGGTGCACAGCCTCACCACCAGGGATAAGCCCACAGGCTCAGGGAGCAGGCCTATATCCCTCCAACACCCCCATCCGAGCCTTAGGCCATGAGCCGTGCACACATACACACAGCACCCTCCAACCCCCTCCCCAAGCTTGGTTAACTCTGAAGACCATGATTAATTCATGGTGGATTACAGTCCGGAGGCAGGGGAGAGAGCCGGGGTTGCACAACGCAGGGTTAGTCAGATAAAGGCTTCTTTCCTCTGGATTCAGACTCCAATACCACATCCTGCAACGTTCACACAATACTAAGCATTTCTTCCCCCCCCCACTCCCTGCAAAGATCACACCTCGTACATCCGCATTGTGCTTATTATCATTGCGGTTGTGAGTATTGAAATAAGTTGAGAAATATGAATAAAACTTTGTGCCACCTTTGTGATGCCCCCCCCCCATCCCCATTCCCTGTAGTGAATCTGTAACGTGGCACTTCATTGGTAAGAATGCAGGACCGGGGGCACAGCTCACCCTTACCCCTGCACCCCTCACGCTATCAGAGCCCACCACAAGAACAGTAAGCTGCAGGGAATCATAATAATGTAGGAGTGAGGCTAATAAAACAGTAACAAGCCAGAGACCCGCGGTCATGGCAATTTCATCATTGTCCTTCACAGTTGCGGAGCTAACTGCTTATGATTACTGGACGACCTCGAGAAAAAAGGGTGGGGGAAGAATGCACCCCCCCCCCAACACCCACCCCCACCCCCAAAGAATCCCTGGTAGAAGTCGCATAGGACAGAAGAAATGGTATCAGCATAACTGGTGAATTCATTCTCTGCACTTAATAGCACAACTCCCCCTTGTGTCGGCTGCGCGGAACCCAGTCCAGCCATCTCCCTGTGACAGGGAGGAACTGAAGTCAGCGGAAAAAAAACAACATTCCTTGTTATTTAAATCCCTGCTGTGTGCCATTCATGAATTGTTCTTTTTAAAAACTCAGAGAAAACGAGAAAACTGGGCAAACACGGGCCATCTGAATCTGAGGCACTGCAGTGGCGACAAAAGTAAACATTTGTGCATTTCATCTGTGGTATGTTTCTACAAAATGCTGTAAGGGGTCTGCAGAAATTCCCCTATATTTCATTTCTGGGATTTATACAGATTTCTGGGAACGTATACATGGAGAAGCGCACGTGTCTGCCGCGAGTTTCAACAGCAAGCCGGCATACCGTCTCAGTTTTCAGCTCCATCACTCAGAATTAACAAATGTTTACCTGTCATAATGTCTACAAAGGCCAATCATTTCACACCCCAAATGAATAGAAAATTAGACAAGTAGACGCAGTGTGTTCATTATCAAAGTGACTGACAATGGACTAATAAGTCTCCCGAAGGGAGCCCAGTGTGATGTATGGTTTTTGGCTGACAGTCTCTGTGATATTGTGAGGGTAAATTATAACTGATCCAAAGAAGAATATGTTAAAATTCAAATTGTATATTTTCTAAGTTTTATTAGAAACACATTTTTTTTGTTCGTCAACATGTTGTATTTATACAGTGAAATGGTCTAATATGCACAGGAGGTCACATAAGCTTAGGTTTATTGGAACAATAAAAGACATATCATGAGGGCTTGATATTCAAAGAGATGTTGTAGCAACTCACTGCATATATCACCATCAATTTTTTTATAGTTTGGATATTTTTATCCCCTTGAATACACAAAAATAAAACCTGTCTAAGTATGCCATATTAACAATTGTATGAATGTTTCGTCAGCAGACTAAAAAAAACTTAAGAAGTCAGTTACTCATTGTTGTAACACTTACATTTTCTCTCAACACGTTCTGCAGATGATGGTGCAAAGCACGTTAACTGTATTTGTGCTATCTTTTTTTATTTGGCAACTGTCTACTTACTTTTTTCTTTTTTTTTTCCCTTTTTTGTAAACAACATCTTGTACAAACTAGCACAGTGAAACACAACCCCAGCAAACGTGTTTTTATCTTTTGTTTTCATACAATATAAATGAAATCAATACAAAAGTTTGGTTGGTTGCTTGGAACTTTTTTTTTTTTTTAATCTTGGATGGAGAGGTTCTAAAACGTGTTTCGATGCTTCTGGACTCCTGAATTTAAGAGATTTACGTAAACAGTTGACTGTTCTAAGTCCCCCCCTTTTTTCCAGAACCCCAGTAAAAGATTTTTAGAAGGTAGACTTCATTTCAACAACATTTCAAGTTGGCTTCCATTTTAAATAAAGGGTTTTACAATCCGTCCGCAGAGCGTTGTTGTTTAGTGTTTGCCTTTTGAAGGCGTCTTTCTTCAGATTTTGGTGGACATTTCGGAAAAACAAAATCAAAAAAATCAAAAAGAAACGACGAAGAGGAAGGAATAAAGTCGTCCAGATTAGAAGAAAAAAGAAAGGTATTTTCCTCCGGCCTTCGGAAACATATATTATGTCAAAAAGGTCATTTAAGTGTCAATATGGCAGAGCCTTGAGAGGCAAAGAGGTCTGAGGAGCGTCTGAATAAATACAAGGGACACGTCTAGTGCCTTAAATAGAGTCTGAGAGCCACTCAGCCTTCCTAGGGTGCCAGGGGCACACGGCCCGCCCTCGGTCCTCCCTTCTTTCCTTCTGTAAAGCTGTTGAAGTCTTTGACAGTAGCTAATGATGTTTTTCGTGTTCTGGACATACTAGGAGATTTCAGAACGGTTGTTTTTTCCCCCCTCGATGGTGTGTGTTGCGGAGGTGCAGTGGCTGTGCTAGGCCACTGACAGGAGTCAGGAGGGGTCAGCGCCATGGAGGGCGGGGGGGCCCTGGAGGGGAGGCAAGGAGGAGGAGATGGGAGGGGGGGCTTTCGATTCAAACAGTCTCTCCCGGTTTCTTTCCCTTTTCTTATACGCCACAAAGTCCAATTTCCGATTCAAGAGGGTGAAAAAAAAGAAGCAGCCGAGACATCAAACACAATATCAAAGGAAAATGTTTCACAACTGCATGGCACACGCACTTTCTCATCCCTCGGAAAAGGAACAAAAGTTCATATGGGGAAAATAAATAAATAAATAGGAAATGAGCCCCCCGATATACCTCCCAACCAAAAAAATAAAAAAATAACACCATGGCCCCCTGTCCCTACTTTCCCCCCCGAGGAGGCAGCACCACACACCCCCCACATCACCCATGCCAGACTCCCATAATACTGTATCTCCCACGGTCTCCACGGAGGAGTCCCGGCTCTAAAGCTACCAGACGGTGCCCTCGTTCATTTCCGAGGGAGCGTGAGACAGGTGGTTGCTGTATCCGCCGTTGAGCGACAGTGAGGTAAAGGGCGGGCTGGGGCCGAACACCTCCGAGGACATGCCGTGCAGGGGGCCCGGGATGCCCGGCTCCGGGCTGGGAGAGTCCCCCGGGTGGTGGGACATGATGTCGGAGAAGCGCTGCACTTCGCTGGAGGGGTGGTGGCCCGGCAGGGGATGGTCCATGCCCCCGAGGGGGGTGCCCGTGGGGCCCGACGAGGGCACGAAGGGGAGGTCTACGGGGGTCTGGGCCTGCGAGGACGGAGGCCCCTGAGGAAAGAAGTCGTAGTTCCCTCCCGGGCCGTAGTATTCGCTTTGATAATCTGCAAGATGGCATGAGGAAAAAATCAAGGTTAGGGGCTGAAAACAACATGTGCGTATGTGTGTACATGTGTGGATGTGTGTGGGCATGCGCGTGTGCAATCCGTGCATGCGCGCGCGCGTGTGTGTGTGTGTGAGAGAAAATAATGTCAAATATATTGAAGAAATTCATTGAATTTACATAGGCTGTGTTGTGGAGAGGGAGAGAGAGAAAGAGAGCGAGAGAGAGAGAGAGAGACCCTCGCCATGCTACATTAGTCACAGAGCACGTTACACTTAAATCAAAACTGCAATTGGGTGGGGAGAACAACGTCGCTGCAAAATTAATTAAAATGGGGACCATTTCATCAGCGATTTTACCTACTGAGACTGATTTTTTCATTTCAGCAGAATATTATTAGACTTTTGGTTCAACAGAAGGGACAAAGGCCCGAAACACAATTCGTATTCTTGAAAATTTAACAGCACCACCATTTGAAAGTATTTCAAAGCGGAGACATAAAAGCAGAGCAAGATATCAAATTGCTATCAATTTGATCAAATTTAAATTAAATTGAACCTGCTTTTTGATAAACACTGAATGTGTACAATAGACATATCAGCAAGAGCAGGACACACGCTTTATCAAGCCATATTTGATCATAGCCTACAGCTGCCTTTGGTTCTTGATAATACATAGGCCTACAACCTTCATCCTTCATGTAGGCCTAATAACATTAAAGACATCTATCAAATGAATCCAAAGTACCATATATAATATGTTTACAAATATCCCAGTAAAAAACTAATGTGTACAAATGTACATTTCTTTCTTTCTTTTCTTTTTTTTCCACATTTGTACACTCTCTGAGATTAATTAACATTGTGTTACTGTGTACTGAGTTATAATCAATGTTTAGCCTACTCTATGAAACCTTAAGGAAGGACATATTAAACATTTCAGAAGGAAACAAGCGCAAGCATTTTACATATAGCACGGTAGCAGCACCATATTATTTGGCATTGTGTGTATTGCCAACAATATAGGCGAATGTGTAATTGGCTCCTTCCCAAGGTGATGGGGTCATTTAACATACTACTATGCTATCCCACACCAGATAAAACGTTTCAGTAACACGTCATTAATATCATAAAACATCTGCTAAGTAATAATAGCCATTATAGGCATTACTGGCCATGCCTCAAACAAAAGAAAGAAAGCTCAAGGAAGCTCAAATCATCACTCAATTTCTCACAACACTGCAGGAAACAAATAATTGTTCATTGAGTCGATAGAATCTCTCTCTTACCTCCGTAGTAGGAGAACGGTCCGTTTGGGATTAATTCCCCGGGCTCCAATCTGTCTACCAGCGTCCTCATCCGCCTCGGGCTGCGGAAGAACGCGTGTCGTCTCGCGCCCAGTGCGCTGAGCTGCTTCATGCGTCTCTCTTTGGACCGTCGGTTCTGGAACCATACCTGGGAATGCAGATACAGGCGTTTTTTAGACTATAGATAACAGAAAACGGCGTTTGAACGTCAATATAAGACGCCATTTTGAATGAGAAAGGGGAGGGAGATCCCTTGCTTTTAGGGTCGCCAGCCTCATATAGGCATAGGCAAGGTTAGAGAAGAAAAAGAAAAAGAAAAAAAAAGAAGAAAAAAAAAGAAAAACAAATCGCACAAAAACAAATAGAATATATATATAGACTATATATATATATATATATATATATATATATATATATATATATATATATATATATATATATGCTATTTTGTTTTTGTGCGATTGCAGGGCAGCCAACACAAGTGCAAATAGGCCTACAGTAGGCTACTTTATGAGCAAACGTAGCCTATAGCCAAGCCTATAATAAAATGTTTCTATTGCCTGTGGCACAGATTAGGAAATGTGTTCTACTTAAGAAACAAGTCACATCAAATAAATATTTAACCAAACAACACAGAGAGAGCAAAGGCTTTGCGTAAAGGTCTGACTCTAATAAGAAGAAAGAAACGGGGAAAAAACCCGACATGCTCCAGGAGGCTATTTGTTTCTATAAAAAACAGCACAGTTATGGACAGTCAAAACAAGCATCAACATGACCTGTAGAGCTGTAACGCTATACATTATGTAAATCAGCGGTTCCCAAACTTTTTAGCTCAAGACCCAAAAGAGAAATTAGACGTTTGCCCCGGCCGGGACCCAAAATAGTGAAAACAGCAGACTACAAGCTCACACTCTTGTGAGCTTGTAGATTGGCTATTTTCACTATACTTCTTAAACGTGTTTCTTATGGAAATCTTATGGAATTTCTTAGATTTTTCTTTTATTTACACATGAAATTATTTGGAAAAATCATTGCATGTTTATTTTTTATAATTTTTTGAGAAAACATTTTAGCTTTTTTTTAATGTTTTGTAAATCATAATATTTAAAAACAAAATGTAATAAACCAAAAATTAAGGGACCCCAAAAAAATTGGGTCCACGACACGACCCACAAATGGGTCCCGACCCAGTGTTTGTTGCAGAACCACATGTAAATAGACACGGGTTGTTTGCGGGCAGCAGGTCTTTTCTGCTATAATGACTGGGCTGACGTGCAGCGCGCTGGTCTGGTCTTATTGTAGCGAGGAGGAGATTGCGCCCTAATTACCGTCAAGAGGAGACTCCGATCTAACCTCTCTAATGATCTTTTAACCCTCCATTTACTCCCGACTGGGGGGGGGGGGGGGCGAAAAAAAATCTCCAATTAATGTTTAATAGGAGGGTTGTTACTGATATGTTAACCACTGGCTCTTGGAGGTTATTATTTCCCAATCTATACGCGTTCCTCCATCCAATCCCTTTCTTTTTTCTTTTAATTATGGACGGTCCCTTCCCAGGCACATATTAAATATCATACACTGACACTTTATTAGTGTTGTGAGCTGAAGCACCCTCCTTCATCTGGCCGCCAGTCTGGCCTATTGGTTATATTTAGACATCCACACAACTGGTCACCGTGCCCGTGCACCGTGACCGCTCTCTGAAACAACACTTAGGCTATATGTTTTATTGTGCAGGCCTAGTCAGCGTTTAGGACGAACGAACCGCGGTGTTTTATTTTTTTTACACCCCCTTCAGATATGAATGTGAAAACTAACAGTTATAAAAACCTATTATCAATACAAACTTTAATTTGATTTAAGTTCACATGATTAGTGCATTTATCTGGCAACAGTATTAGCGATATCAACTTCGTTTACAGTCTACATTTTTGACATTATAGTATACATAACATACTATAACAGGATAAAATAAAATAAAAACATATTAAAAATTCAAGCCAAAAAAAACAACAACCAAACATATAATATTAATATTAGCCCAATAATGGGCCTAATAATAATAGGCCAAATAATAAGCTAATAACAGCAACAACAACGGTACTAATAAATGCATGATAACAACACAATCCAGAATAGATGCTCCGGTGTTAAATGTAAAACCGCCCCCCCCTCTAATCCACGGGATAAGGAGGCGATCTGAAGACCCCTGAAACAGATTCTCTGCCTTTCCACTCGACTGAAAACGTTCACAGCGTGGCTAAATGTGGTCGCATAAACGTGATGGCGAGGCCGTGCCAAGGCTCCCGCCGCCTCCCCCGCCCCGCCAGAGCGCCAGTTGGCGTGTTTGCCCGCGATCGCCGGCCAAGAATCAAAAATAATACCCATATAAATTACCCTTTCCCCAAACAAAACCCAACGACGAGCCGATCTTTAGCGTAATGAATTCAACGTGACCGTGTGATTTCAAGGAACAACCCTTATCCTTTGGAGGGTAAATACAAATATATATAGGGGAGAGAGCACACACACAAGCACACGCACACGCACACGCACGCACGCAAGCACGCACAAACGCACGCACACACACACACACACACACACACACACACACACACACACACACACACACACACACACACACACACACACACACACACACTAGACACTAGAGATCGTGAGAGATCTGGGTGGCATGCAGTGTTTTGTGTTTTGTGCCCAGGCCTGTCCGTGGCAGTGTGTTGTTGACAGAGTGCCCAAGGCTGGGGGGGGAAACGAATGCCAACAAAAGACCCCCATGCACCAGCACCACCCTCCTCCTTTTTAGCTCCGCCACTCGGGGAGATGCTTTCCATAAAATATAAGCTGCTATATCACACGTTTTAATGAGCGTGTAACACCTGAACAAAAAAACTAAACACACACACACACACACGCACGCACGCACGCACGCACGCACGCACGCACGCACGCACGCACGCACGCACACACACACACACACACACACACACACACACACACACACACACACACACACACACACACACACGGTGGCCAGTAGTTCCCAAACATTTTAGCTCAAGACCCAAAAGAGAAATATTAGACGCTATATTGCCCCAGTATAAAACCAGTGAAAATAGCAGCTGGCGCCGCGTTGTGAACTTGTAGATCGGCTATTTTCCACTACTTCTTCTTAAACATTTGTTTTCTAATTTAAGGAATTTCTCTTCGTTGCTTTTTGTTTTTTTCCCCATGAAAATCTTAGCATTTTGGGAAATGTTTTTTGAAATAATAATGGTGCTAATTAAAAACGAAATGTAGGAAACCAAAAATTAAGGAACCCCATAAAAATATGTCCGTGACCCACAAATGGGTCCCGACCCAGTTTTTGGAAACCAGTGTTGTAGTGCCCCCCCCCCCCCCTTTCCCCCGTGCCCGCAACACGCACACTTCCCCAAATCAAGCGTCCTGCATGAACGCATGATGAAGCCTTGCCTTTAACCCTTTCGTGGTATTCCTTGTTTTTCTCTCTCTCTCTCTCTCTCTTTTGTGACGGCGGAGGGGTCGTTATTTACCTGAATAACTCTCATGTTCAGCCCCGTCTCCTGGGCCAGCTGTTCCCTGATATGTCTGGTTGGCTTCGGCGTGGCCGCGAACGCCGCCTTCAGCGTCTCCAGCTGCTTGGCCTTGATGGTGGTCCTGGGTCCGCGCCGCTTACCGCCCAGGTTCTGGTCGTCGTTCTCGTTGTTGCCCGCCTCCTTGTCGGACAGGGCGGCGATCTCAGAGTCCTTGACGTCGTCCTGCAGCTGGTCCTGCGAGTCCGGCGATAAGCTGGGGTCGCTGCACGCCGTTACTGCACAGCAAAACAATACGATGGATGAGGGCACAGAAAATAGTCAGATGCCAAATCACAGCGCGTCTCTCCAGACAAAAGCACTCTATTTTTTCATTATAGTGCAAGAATGATTAAACAATTATTAAAGATTGCCCATATTTGTGCACATAACATAATAACAACTACAACAACAATAATTATATATATATATATATATATATATATATATATATATATATATATATATATATATATATATATATATATATAGTGTATAACAAGGTTATTATTATAAGATAAATTGTGATGAATGGGATTGCCTTAAATAAAATAGCTAAAATTGCATTTTGGAGATATAGGCCTAGTCTACGTTATACATGTCTCAATAAGCCATATATTTCTGGTGTGAGACTGTTGTTTTTGTTTCTTTAGAGGGGTTTCTGTGTTCATGTGAACGCAGCACTAGGCCACGGTCGCCCCGGCTCCATTATGATACATGATCATTCCACAGAAAACGGTGGGGCTTAACGCGTCACATTCATCACAATTTAGCTCGGTGCACACGCCACATCATGGAGCCCCATTTTACCCCCGCGCGTGTCTCATACCTGAGAGGAGGCTGGCGTCTTTTACACTCGCGTTGCTTAGGTAATCGTCTTTGCAGACGAATTTGTTCTCGTCTATGATGTAGAGCTCCTCTCCGGTGGAGAGCTGCTTATTGCACATCATGCAGGTGAAGCAGTTGAGGTGAAACACTTTGCTCCGCGCCCTCCGGACCAGGTCGTTTGGCGAGATGCCCTGCGAACAGCCCGCACACTTTGTACCAAACCGCCTGTGATGGGAAACACAAAGATATACAAACATGAGAGTACAGCACAGGCAACCATGTAGGCCTATCTATTTCTTTATAGAGAGTTAGAAAATCACATGGGGGATAGGATAGTTTTTTTCCCCTTTCTTTCCTTTTTTTACTGTGTTGGTTGACACAGGGGTGAAATATTGACATAAATTAATTGTAGCACCAAATTAATTCTGTGGTTGTGTAAGATTCAACCAAGTGTTGCTTTGCCAAAAAACACATTAAAACGGCAAAATAAAGAAATTTGGCATTTTCAATTAGGCCTATACTCCCTTATTATTTTGTAAATAAATAAATCTTCAACATGATTCTGAAGTGAGGATGGAAATACAGTTAGTTGCATATGGAGATTGAGTGGTCCTCATTTTATGCCGTTTAATTGCACAGCACAGCACACACACAACAAGCCATACAACCCTCTTATTAATCGTCCTAAAGCAATCCACATGTCCCTGTCCAGGAAACGGCCGATCCACAGTAGACGGGTGTTAGAAGTGTGTATTGAGTGTGTGGTGTACACTGCTTGTTGACTGCAAGTCTGTGATTGCTTTGTCTGAGTGCTTGATCTTTTTAACTAGTCTACTATTCAAATCCACTTATCACGTCCTCCTCAGTCGAGCTGTGCAAACACACCCACGGCCCCGAGCAGATAGTTTTACCACCATGCCACGCCGGGCCTTATAGCCTGGGCTATTGACTCTGCACGGCTTCCCTGGCAGGCTTGGATCTTGTAAGCAAAGTGCGATTTCCTTTAGACCCCCCCCAGCCGCTAACGAGTACACACGCGTACACACGCGTTTAATGTTGCCGTCCCTTTGTTTTGCATGACAATTCAAATTAACAGCCGTTTAATTATGGACCTCCTAATCAAAGCTGAGGTTCTCACCTCCGAATCCCCATCCATTCACGCCCGCGGGCAACGTTGGTCCTCAACACATAACCTATGTTGTTTGAAATGCGTGCTTTGAAAAGGTGTGATCCCAACACCAAATAAATAATCCACGGTTCTGTGTGCACAACAACCCAGCGTGGCATAACTTCATTTGTGTCAAAACAATATCGCAATTGCCCATGTTTTTGTCCTGTGCATCAGGCTGTCTAGGCCTTTACCCTGTCTGTAAAAGACGGCATTAAAGTATTTGTTATTAGGCCTAAATAAAACAATAATTTAAGTTTTAGTTAAATAATATATAGGACAGGACAATTTCATATAGGCTACACAAGGACAGGCTTATTACAAAATGGTTGCGTACTTGCGTTTGACAACACAATATGGGGCGCTACCCTAATTTTCTTTGTATTAAAAAAGAGAAAAAAATATGTAAATCTATTAAAAATAATAAACCATTACTTGTATTTATTATAGCATATACATTTAATTTATGTAGAACCACTATTTTAATTGACCACTTATAGCCTATTGTTATTAGCCTATTATTACACCTATTGTTGTTCTGATTTGTTGTTGTTGTAGCTGATGTTTTTTCTATTCCTTTCCCTGCAACATCTGGGGTTTGGTCTAAAACATTGATAAAGGCACTGTCGTCTAATTTACATTTGAATGTGCATTTTAGCCTGCCTGATTTTACCCGGTCATTGTCGTGAAAAGTGACGGTAACAAAACAATAATAACAACAACAACAACAACAACAACAACAACAACAACAACAACAACAACAACAAAAGATGAACGATGCCATCACGTCTCCACAATCTTACCTAAAGAAGTCGTTTTTGCAGTATAGTTTCCCCTCTCGAGAAAAGCACTTTTCAGTCAAATTGCATTTACACTCGCAGCACTGAACACACTTGACGTGCCAGGCTCGGTCCAGCACATTGAGGAGAAACCGGTCCAATATAGGCCTCTCGCAGCCGGCGCAGTGCACCATGGTCTTTGGATGTGCACCCACAATGATAACCGTGGCTGGTTCTCTTGTCTCTGTGATTTGAACAGACAAACAAATCAACGGAACAGGCCGGGCATTGACTGTTTATCGCCGGGAGTGTTTGGCTCCTTTTATTCGCTCGGAGGTCCTGGGTCAATGTGCTCGGAGAGGCGGTCGATCGCAGGTGTCACCACGGATTCCCTCCCTGCATGCGTAAAACCGCTTGCCGTGGAGGTCTAGGGTCCAGCAGCCAGGACAGGTCGCCGACAGCTGATGATGCCCAACACGTCCTTCTCAGGTGTGAGGTAGTAGTAGCCTATACCAAAGAGATCAGTCCTCCTTCGGGTCCTCTGCCATACGTGCAATACGCATGCAGAAGATGAATGAAAACCAATCAAAGGCAAAACAAAAACATCAACCCCCGATCTGAAGACCGGCTCAGCTTGAGCATACGAAAGCTTATAGCAGCTTGTCCCCGAGCTCTTCGATGTGACGCGCATGCATTGGCCGAAAAAACGAGCGACGTGTGCCAGTCAAAATGGCTCGAAGAGGCGCCTAATAAAATTGTTTTAGGGCAACACTGTCACACAGCAAGACACGCATGCCTATAAATAATTCAGTGTACTTTGACATGGCCGCTTATCCACTGTTGAACACCCGTCGCGAAGCAAAACGATAAACCCAAAATATCTCGAGGAAGGAAGAAAAAAAAGAAAAAGGTGCCGTGTCCTCCTCCGGGTCTGCTGAATGTCCAGGATCTGTTGTTGTTGTCTTTTCTCTCTCTTCTGGGTACACGATGCTAGTGGTGATGCTAGGATGCGTGTGTCATGTATGCGCAGGGTCTGACGCTCTGCCTTCAGTCTCCGGTACTCTGCATGCCCCTCAACGCACACCAGCCAGCCTTATTCACAGCCTGCTGACGTCAGGTCACGGCCAAGCCAATCAGCACCACGCCATGCCAAGTAACCATTAGCTATCCCTTCAAAGCGCAGCCGGTGCACTCCGGTGCTATTTATGGGGAAGTGAACATACCAAATTGTCAAAAAATCTCCCTGAAAGTGTCATATGTTAGCGAATGTGGCTGGAGGATGGAGTCGGCGACGAGCGGTCCCGGGGAAAAAAGGCGACACTTTGAGCCATTGAATGAAATTGTCTTCTGGGCAAAGGAACATCAAGAATCATTTGACAAGGTAGATATGGTGGAAGACTTGAGAGTAAAGAACCTGGGCTTATTGTAATTCGGGTTGCCTTCTATGGGCGAAGTTCCCAAACTTGTAGTAGAGCATAGAATTACGTTGTAGCCTCTGTAAAACGAGAATTGCACACATATTGCGTTTAATTACGTCTTGTTTGTTAATTATTTTAATATTATCTTTGGAATGCGATTAAACAAAACGTTCAGGACGTGATGTTGGATTTAAACGTATAAGGAGAGAAAAAACTTTAAGTAGGCCTATAGTTAGTACAGTATAGCAACATTCTAGGGGTTATCAAAGGAGCACAATTTTTTTCATCGGTAGCAACAATCTGTAAACCACCCGTGTTAATAAGCGATATGCTGAGTTTACACTCGGACCTTCTTATCTATAGTGCACAAATTGCATGTCTGGGACTGTCCCCTAAAAAATATAATATATAGCCTACGCTATTATTTTTTCTCGTGTCAGGGCAAACATGATCGACTCGTTTTCAATATAGGCCTAATAATGATTTTCCTCAGACAGCATTTTTATTTGTATTGGATGAGCACCGTGTTGTTCTCTGTGGTCCAGCAGTATAGGCTACAGGAAGGGAGAGAGAAGTGAAAGACAGCGAGGCTCTAAAGTTGACAGGTCGAGCACTCCACGCTGTCAGGGGCTGATGGGCCCAACACCTCGGGACGTTTCATTACCAAGGTCCAATCCACTTACCTCTAGTTAAGGAATTAACATTAGGTGCAAGTGTGGAGATCCCCGCGACGCAGTGGCTTTATTAGATTAAGTCCCATTATAGGGCACAATGGTAAAATGTGTATCAGCCTATATCATATATGTTTAAGATTAAAAACTCTGCGGGAGATTATTATAGCCTCTGGCGTGCTCTTTAAAATGTGTTTTATGCGTTGAACATATAGATTTGTTTATTAGGCTATACTTTAAAGTGGCCGTGAGTTTGTCGTTCTTTGGGGGGAAAACAACAGCTTGTTGAGCTGATTCTTTTATTTCCACAATGTGCCAGAGTAAGCATTCGACAGGAGAGCGGTTGTGATTGCTAATCTTTACAACAGTTTGATTGTGCCCAAACTGCATGCTGTTGTGGCCTGTATAAGTTAAGAGCTTAATAAATCTGATAACAGTGAAATCGTTGCAGTTGCCTTTTGTTGTAAAATTCTAATTTATTTCAACACTAATGGGATGGATGGTTCGTTTCAGTTGAGCGAGGGAGAACGCCACGTGGTGTGAACGGGGCGTCGTGCACCGAACCAAAACATTTAAGGCCTACACAACCGAATTAACCAAAATGCCACTTAGCTTGAGTGAGAATGGGGTTTATGTCACCCAGTGCGACCTTAACCTCTCTCGCCCACATACAGCTATATAGTGACAAAATAGCTCTGCTCATTCAGGCCTATATCAGAACGGACAAAAGATTTTGGCGGCGCGTTTCCTCTTATTTAGGTGTGTGTGTGTGTGTGTGTGTGTGTGTGTGTGTGTGTGTGTGTGTGTGTGCTCGCGCGCGTGCGCGAGCGCGTGCCAGTGGTGTTAAACGTTCCAGTTAGAAATGGGGAATCAATAGCACGCCTCCCTCTCTCCCCTCCTCCTGCATATGGGCTACTTCTCATGCAAAACGGAGGCGCAGGGCCGAGCCAGGGCCGCGACGGGCCCCCATGCATGCGCGCACGCACACAGCCACAGCCACACACACACACACACACACACACACACGCGCGCGCGCGCGCGCGCGCACACACACCAGCTCATGGTGGCAGCTGCCTCCCTCTGTCTATCTGGGGAGTATCTGCCTTTTTTTTCTCCTCTTCTCCCTCTCTCCCCTTTAGCATGCAACCTCTTTTCCAAGAAGTGTTAAAAAAAAGAAAAATCATGAGAGCTAAAAACATACAGACAGACGCCCCCCCCCCCTCCCCTTCTTGCTTTGATTTCTCCTCCTCCATTCTCACCTCTTCATCCACCTCTCCACGTCTCCTTCTGTTTGGAGAGAGCGCATGTGAGTGCATTCAGCGCTGCGTATGGGCCTATATATCCGGTTATATTTCCATCAGACAGGAGAGAGAGGGGGGCAGAGGGCGAGGGAAAGAGAGAGGGGTCACAACTGGATGGTTCATATATAGGCCTCTAGGCTGGGGCACAGCTAATATTGAACCACGCCACCAACTATTTTCTTGTTTTCTTTGTTTTCTTTTTTCCCCTTTTTTGTATTGTATACAGTTAAAACAACATTAATGTCTGAGTTTTGGCCTGTGACGAATTTACAATAAGTCTTTAGCCTAGCCATACTGCGGTTGAACTTGCAAAGACATCTTGTAAACAACTCAAACGCTGTGTTATGTGTAGGAATATAAAACAGCTCGATAGAATGTTGCTGGGGATAATCTCTGTCTGATTTCGAATAAACTGCAGGGGAAAAAAATACTCCGACCCACGGCACCAGCCTAATCCACGAATAGAAATCAAAATATAGGCCTAAGAATATCTCCAGACCCCTCGAGGCAAAGACACTATTAAATGCAAAAGGGGGTTAACCTCATAGGCTACTACTGTAATCCCTTATAGGATGTGTGGGGTTCTTCACCCAAGGGACGCCCCTTTTTAACATTTTATACCCAGAAGATGTAAATTCTCATTTGTAAGGAGGACTCGTCTCGGACTACTGCTCTAATATCTTGATAGTTGTGAAAACAAAACTTTTCAAAACACGTTTCTCCCTCACAACAAGGATTAGACTGCATGGTCATGCCACGCCTGAGACTTACAACAACACTATGAATTGAGTTAAGGGGTGCTTTCTATTACAGGAGTTTATATGCTTTCAGATTACAGCATGGCCTGTTGTCTGGAACATTATACCAACCAGACTATTGCTGAGATATTCTGAGAAAACTTGGCATATAATGAGAAACATTGTGTTTTTCTATTCACACTTAATGCTGCAGACTCGATGAACACGAGTCTGTATGTGTAATAACACACGTTATTACACATGCATGGTGATTTTCTTTATTATTATTACTACTACACTTATATGTTTTGTTATTATTATTTTATAGTTAACTCAGAGAGGCAGAATTAGTTTCCTCTCTCTTTTAATGTTCAGTTAAAATCTCATTCCACGCTATTGAAGTAAGATATAGTCTAAAGGTGCACCTGTCTGGTCCATTCCCACAAGCCATCCTGGAGAAATAACCCTTTCTACATGCCCGTATCGCTAACACCTCTGGGCAGGAGGAGTGACATATTTCGCACGTGGTTTACCGTTTTAATCAGCCCAAGAGATTCCAGTTTATGAACTGCAGACAGCAGAACTAGTACATTGCAAGACAATTAATCTGCGATAATGAATGAGGCAGTGAAGATGCATGCAATCATTAATTCTAATCATGACACGTTTATTTGTCTCCCCTCCTCCTCCTCGAGGCTGCACAGACAGGGAGATACAATATCAGCACAAACAACGCTATAGTGTGATGTGTGCAAGACTGAACTTGCATTGTGGCAGGTCTATATAACCTAAATACTGCAAAGTGTATTTATTTGGTCAGATAACTGTCAGGATAGTGGCATTGGATATAGGCTGCAAAAACAAGTCATGCTTAAGGCTTAACTTAAACATGCAAATCTCTCAATGGAAACATACAGGCTTTATGTATAGAACAATATATATCCAAGAGTAACGGACAATTTTCTCGTTTCTTGGATAGGCGTTATATGTTTGATCCAAGGTTGTACAGCCAGAACTAAACGACCTCAACCCGGGTATAGGATAGGTCAGTGGGTTGTGTGATCGTTGGCCGGACAGACACGCAGTGACTCCGGTAATAAAGTGAGAAATATTACCTCCCGACTGGAGCTTTGATCATCTGAGCGCACCGGGACCGCAGAGAGCTCCATGCCGGAGGGGGAGAGAGGAACCTCGGGGCTCGCATCAGGCATCACCCCTGCAGGCTCTCCAAGTCTGTTTTTTCTTCTTATCCCCTTTTTAGAAGGAGCTCCAAGATGGCACTCTTAAAATCAAATCGATCATGGGTGCTTGTTTTACATCGAAAATGCCCGTATGAAATTGTTGGGTATAGGCATATCAAAAAAATATTGTCTGTTTAAATTGCAAGAGCCTTTAAAATAATACTACTGGATAAAGTAGGTTGGCCAATCTTCTTTTAAGAGGTATACGAATAAATTAGCGTACCAATGTGTTATTACTAGTGTAATAGCCGGTAATAAGATTAAACTGACACTAGGGCTGTCTATATTAAACGCCAAAATCCTAAATAAACAGGAGATTTAGTGAACCCAACGGAAAAAACATGCAAGTTGATACAACATCGGGCGATTTAAAAAAACTATTCTTGCTAATTTTGCTGTTATTAAATTCAGAAGGGAATGTGTTCCTTTCAAAAGTCTAACGAAAACGCTTTAAAAAAAAGCTTAAAGAACGAAACTAACATGCAAATGAGAATATGATTAATATAGCCCTTAAAAATAAATAAATAAGTGACAGGGAAAACAAATCCCACTGTGTATTTTACCTTCGCATGCGCAAAAACGAGCATTATTATTAAGTGTAATAATAATAATAATATATGAATATATTATTAATAATAATATTATTATTATATTATTATAATATAGTATTAGCCTACTATGCAGTTGTGTAGCTCGTAATAACGAACGCAGAATACGTCAATACTGTAGGCCTATATTTACGGCTCTGGCACTGGGCCATGGCATGGCTGAAGGACGGTGAGATCACTCAAACGGGGTTCAGAGTTCACGCTTGAGCATCATGTGATTTGAGTCGTATTCATAAAAAAAACGTCTTTATTTCCACAGCCGGGGACGCGCTGCGCTGCGCCGCGAGGGGAGGGCGCGGGACCAGCGCGGGACACGGGAGAGAGAGAGAGAGAGAGAGAGAGAGAGAGAGAGAGAGAGAGAGAGAGAGAGAGAGAGAGAGAGAGAGAGAGAGAGAGAGAGAGCCCTGCCCCGCGCGACGCGTCTGTCAGTCAGTCAGTGACGAGAAGAGGGTGGCGGTGACGGTGTCATGCGACGCTTGAGGAACCAGCCAGGGCCAAATATCACAGACAGACAGCAGCAGCAGCAGCAGCAGCAAGCCTAGTATATACCACCACCCACCACACCCCCACCCACCCTTCACCACGTACTACGATTCCTACGAGCCACAGACAGGCAAAACAATTCGCCTCCATCCCATCCATCCACCCTGCCTGGCCCTGGACGGCCTGATGGTGGACGCACCGACAGTTGAATTCAAATCAACGGCATAACCTACATTGTTAGGATACAGCCAATATACTCACAGCACCAGCGATCAATGCACACACACACACACACACACGCACGCGCGCGCGCGTGCGTGTGTGTGTGTGTGTTTCCTCCTCCTCCTCTGGACTTGTTGGGAATCAGCAGCCACAACGTGCACGCACAGCACAGCACAGCACACACAGTGTGTGAACCTCACGGGCTATTGAGCAGCAGCAGCTCTACATAAACATTTCCCTGACATCCAACTCTGTCCCAGCTTGGTGGAGAGAAATTCGATGGGACTTATGGATCTCTGGTCGCGCGGTCCCCTCTCCCCCAGCTGTCCCCCTTCCCGGTCCCCCAGCCGATAATCAAACCCTGTCACCGCCACTAGACCTAAGCCTAATTTAGTGCGATGCGGTGTCGCTTGCCGACAAAAACGACATCGTGGTACACAGAAAGAACCCCGTCCAGAGCTCTACTGCTGCATATCTCTTACATCTTAAAGCTAAGAAGCTTCCAACGGTAAGATGATATAGGTAAGTGGAACAAATCTGAGCATTAATAGTAGTGATTTTATTACTAGACTGTGGGCATGGGCGACAAATAAGGTCTTGTGATTTGAGTAATCACGCTACCATGGAGTACATGCAGAAAGTAGCAGTGCATCACATGAAAAACAAGGCTATATCCCCACACAACTCACTCATTACTTTAACACTAGGGGGCGAATTCAATATGGATATAGAGAGGGTTTGTGGCTTGACATATTATTATAGTCCATGGTCTTGATTGCCATTAGGCCTACACAATTTGTGTGCCTGGCATTCTATCAATCCCAAGCTCTGTGGCATAAAATGGTCACCCTTTCCCATACAAGGCTCTCTCCCCGTCTCTGACATTTAGAAAGTAGACCGGACCGAGGGGTATAGTCTAGTAATATGCGAGTAATATAGGCTCATCAATCAAATAGCATTTTCCATAGCGGTGGCCTATTTCTTCCCTATAAAATTAAGACGAAAAGTATCTTTCTTGTTCGATATAAAAGTCTGCAAACAGAGGGGGGATTGAGAAATTATTATTAGGCCACAGTCTCCCCCAGTAGCGAAGAATGAGTGTGCTCATAGGCTCCCTATAACAGTTGCTCTAGTTTAGATTAATGGTACTCAGTGCTTATTCTGCAGTAGGGGTGAAAGGGCTAGGATCACTAATGATTATAATATAATGTGTGGTGATAACCACTCCCTTTGAGATATTATCGCGCGGTGGGCAATGCTCTGGGGACAGCCCCGCGTGGCTGAAAAGCAGCAGATAGCTGCTGCACCGGAGCCGATTTGTGCGCTCAAAAAAGAGCCCGCAAGGATGCGGAGCCCTGGCCGGCGCTGATATCAAGTGCCCCGGGTTGAATTAAAATACAGGCACGGCTGGACGATAGCTGGGAAGATTTATATTGTGGCGTCGGTGAATTATTGTTTTCCCCTCCTCTCTCTCTCTCTCTCTTTCTCTCTCACACACAGAAATGTGAACACAGAGGCCTAATAATGAGAATTCTTCAGGTCTAGTGTGTAATTTGCTGTCTTGAAGACTGCTGTGTATTTTTTATACAGTAGGATATATATATATATATATATATATATATATATATATATATATATATATATATATATATATATATATATATATATATATAGGTCTATATATATATATATATATATATGCGCTAGGTCTATGTATGGCCTACTCTGAATCGACAGAATAAAAAAATACAATTAAGGTATCACGTGTTTTTCAACCGCTGAAGATTTACAGTATCATAATTAGGCTTTTATGTTTGTTGCAGTCACCCAAATCAAAGATAACACACAGATCAGTATAACTGTACATCTGCACAATATTTTGACAATTAAACAGGAATACAGGTCTACCTGGCTATACCTCTGAAACCAAACAAGTGAAACTGGAGAAAAACTCAGGATGACTGATTAGGCCTATATCTTTTTTTTCTTTTCTTTTCTTTTTTTTAATTCACACAAGTTTCCTAAAGCCGCTATATAGGCCTATTGAGAATCCCTCATAATTATCGACTGATCAATGACTGAACTTCTGGAAATAAAAAAAAGAAGGTCTTCTGAGAGAGACAGAGGAGGGAGAGAGCCATCATAGCCTAGATATGAGTAGGAACAAACGTGGGGCGGCTGTGCGCAGAGAGACGCAGTCAGAGAACCACCGTGGACTGCGGGAGAAGACGCAGCTAGCGTGCACGGTGCAATCCCTGCGCCATTCATCTTCATTGCCTTTTGTGTGCACAAAAAGCACAACCCGCCGCATAAGGTAAAGCCGGCATCAAAGCCGGCTGGCTTTATTTTTATATCCAATAGATCAGCGGGCAGACAAAGCTTTATTTTCGCCAAGAGAGAGATATTTTACCTCTGCCTTACGGTTTTATGTTGGAGAGGTGTCAGCCGGGGGAAATGGATGGCTAATGCATAGGCAAAACGCGCTCGCCTCCTCGGCACGCCGTACGTCAGCGGGGTGCTCACAGGGGGTGGGTGGGGGGTGGCACGGGGGGGCGACGGGGATTTAGGGCCGCTGGGAGCCGAACGAAGGACTCAGCGCCACGGATAGAAATGTTGGTGGTAGTCGTGGGTTGGTCCCTCCTCCCTCTCAGTGGCGTCAGTTCAGCAAAAGCTAAGGTATGGCAACATGACTGGTGTCTTCCAAGACACCAGTCACGTTGCCATACCTTAGCAACAGGCACGATGAAAAGTAGGTTTTATTATTTCCCCCCCCCCTGTAGCCAAAGGTATGGCAGCTGCCATAGCTTGCCATACCCAATTGACGCCTCTGCCCTCCCTCTCTTCACGCACTGCTGAGCGCGCAGATGACACTGACTGCGCGCGCACGTTTGTACCTCAGCCCCCCCCCCCACACACTTTAATACTTTCTCATACTGTACCATTAGCTAGTTATTAAAATCTTATACACTGTTCATTTCATGACTCGGAATGTAAGATTTCCAAGTTGCACAGCAAAGAGTTAACGAGATTTACGCTGCCTCTCCAGAAACAGAGCTTCCCTGTCGTACCCCCCCCCCCCCCCCCCCCCCCCCCCCCCAACATGCTAAATAGAAATCTAAAGAAGTAATTGGAATTTACTGCATACCTGAATAACTGCATATAAATAAGCACACATTTTATGGGGGGGGGGGGGGGGCTTCAGTGACACTGTTTGGTCGTATAAAAGTGGCGCATACATTATTATACAGCAGCAAATAATCTTATTTTCGTGGAAGCCTCTTGCTACATGCTTGGGATTCCGTCCAAATTACCGAGGATTCAAACAAGCGTTTTCAATTTATTAAACCAATATGGGCCACATTTCATTTTAATGGGACAATTTATTTCTGGGAAGGGATTATCAAGGGTGGTTGAAAGCACAGCAGTCTGTAAATCTGACAGACTCCGACTCCATCTTAAATCTATCTGGACCATCTTGTTTAGGGGCTTGCTCGGCGGACAAGTGTGACATGTCAAGGTTTGTTCATGGGGCCCGGGGCCAGGGGTGTCACACAGGGGGGACAAATGGGACTGAGTTACTAGGGCCCAAGGTGGAGGGACCTTCATTATTTTATACTTTAGCTATTGAAAAATAGCAGATATACAAGCTCACAGCGCGGCACCGAGTGCCGCGCTGCGAGCTTGTAGATCTGCTATTTTTTTAAAGTCATGAAAACGTGCAAATCTTTGAATACATGTGTTTTTAAGCGAACATTTGTAACTCAAATTTTGCTTCTGGGGGGTCCCTGGAACTAAATATTTTGAGATGGGGGTCCGTGGCGAAATACATGTCATATTGGGAGTGAAAAAGTTTGAGCACCACCGACATGGAAACATAGGTTTTTCATAAAACCTGAGAAGGATTTGAAATATCCAAAGATTTACATTTTCACGATTTTTCAAAAATAGCAGATCTACAAGCTGTGAGCTTGTATATCTGCTATTCTTCAATAGTTAAAGCATCCAGGGCCCAGAATTTGGTGCGACACCCCTGTCCCCATGCATCCTCTATTTAGAGATGAGACAGCCTCGTTGACTTTGGCCATGTCTCCCAGACAAATTCCTCAATTCTTGAACACCTTTACGTGTCTGCGAGCCCTCCCAGAATTTGGTTTGAGGAGGACGCAAATCCGTTGCATGGGATTGGCAGTCATGCCCCGGTCTCTCTCGGCCCAACACGCCTGGGATGTAAAGTGGCCGTCAGTGGCGCGACCCCCGGTCGAGAGGGCTCAGGCGGATTTGGAGATAATGACATTGCCAGCCCCTGTTAAGATTCACATTAACCATTTCACGACACGACCCCGGTCTCCCTTTGTCTTAGCCCTCCGTGTCAGAAGCCCGCCCCGGCTTTGGGGTGCGTACACGGCGATATTCAAAGCAGGGCCAAACACCACTGGCTCCCCACAACCTTTATCCCCGGAAAGGACAAAGGAGGGCGGGTGGGGGTGAAAAGACAGCCAGGCTCTCTATATGCAGAGAATAAAAGCAGCAGAAAAATATGGCACTTGTTGAAAGTAAGCTCCTTAACATTCATGGAACAGATAGATCCCTCTACGCCTGCATCTGACATTTTACATATTTGAACACAAACCTGCTCTCAGCAATATGACTTGTATGAGACTTTTCATATTCATTGAAAGGACACCTACACAAACTCACCCCTCTCTCTCTCTCTCTCTATCTATATTACACACACACGCGCATGCACATGCGCGCACACACACGCACATGCATGCACACACACATACACTCCCATCCACTAGTTCAAGCGTCTTCAACAGGGGGTCCGGGACCCCTAGGGGGTCCTCAGAGTCACTAAAGGTGACTCTTTTCTCCTTTTTTATACTGTATTAACTACTTGGACCCTAGCGTCCATATTCAAAGAAACTTAGCCAAAAATAGGCATAGCAGATCTACAAGCTTGTAGATCGACTAAGAGGTTTGATGTAGAGGGGAAAAAAAGTACAGAGTGAAAGAAAGATCAACTTTATTAATTATTGATGGTTCAAGGTTAAATATCCGAAAACACAAATTGACATGAATCCAAAATAGACTGATGATTGTGCTGTCAAACAATGAAACTACATGGAATCTATGAAAAGGTTGTGGGGGTCCCTGCTTCATCTCTCTCTCAACTAAGGGGTCCTTTGCCCTGAAAACGTTGAAGACCCCTACCCTAGTTGCTTCTCCTGCTGGTGGTGGCTGTGGGAGGAGAGGGGAGGGGGAGGGGGGGGAATGGTTTGTCTATCCCTGTGTGATGGCTCTACGTGGGGATGAGACCACGAGAGGAACTGTTACCTGTACGGCTTCTGGCTGATGACTCCATCAGCTCAGAAACACAGGGGGTCTGGTATTCAGCTTGTATGGTGTGTGTGTGCGTGCGTGCCTGCCTGCGTGTGTGTGAGTGATACAGTCTTGAGAGAGAGAGAGAGAGAGAGCATATTTGAGACACTGTCTACATGAGATGAGTTAGAGCAGTGGTTCTCAAATTATTTTGTGGGGTCCCCAGATGATTAGCTTAATGTAATCCTTTTCTCACTCAATGGTAAAAAGAAAAAAACAGCACACAGTATAAGTGTATACAGGGTATCTGCACATTTATAAAGTGACAATTTAAGGACTTTCGAGACTGTTTTAATACCAAACTGGACAAACTGTCAAATATGAAGTAAGCAAGAGGCGAACATTGTGGAAATAGCTGATCTACATGCTCACAACGCCTTGCGTTGCGAGGCGTTGTGAGCATTTAGATCTGCTATTTTCACAATATATCTGTGGAACCGAGTCACATTAAATGTAATACCTACAATTCCAAGTGCTTGTCAGGGTGGGGTTCCCCAGTTCAAATATGTTTATTTTGGGGGTCACGGCCTAAAAAGGTTTGAGAACCACTGAGATAGAGGGCACCCGGGCCATGAGGTTGGTGATGTGTATATGCTGAGAGGCAGAGGTCAAAGTTGATGCCACATGCCCAAGAAGTGTCAGGTTTTTGTGTGTTGTTGATTTGTGCTCTCCCCTACTGTTCTCTTTCAATCAATTATCACAGGTCTCCCATCATTGGTCCAGTCACTTCGTATACCAATAATCATCCAATCAGTTTCAAACCGGGTGCCATCCATCCTCCACTATATATAACTCACCTGTATCAGCCAAGCAACGAGTGCGTCGATCCCCCTTACAACGCGCCAGACCAGGGAGATGGATTGCTGTGGTGGAGGAGGCTGTGGAGCTCCGCCTACCATCAGCTCCCAGTAGCCTACTTCATGTCTCGGTTACCCAAGCTGCAATCTGGCTTACCATCGTCAAAGAAAAGTTCCTCTTCCTCTCTCGCGTAGAGACTACCCAAGCTTCGCTATAGTTAGCAATGTTCAGGCTCAGAAACCAGAACTTTGTGGTTCAAAGTCGAGTGTTTGGGCAACCTCAATACAATTTCTAAGATGAAGACTGCAACATACTGACCCTGAAGGGGGAACTTGATCGCTGCAGCAGAGGTCTCTGGCTATTGATACTAATGTTGGGGCTAAAACTGGATGGAAACAAATTACAAAAATAACATTACAGAACCAATGCAAATATTTTAGCTCCTTCATATTAGGACATATCAGGTAGTATTCAAAGTAGTATGTGTAGAATGAATGAAACTTTATTAGAGTTTAGCAGAGGTTTTCTCTGCTGCATTGAATCTGGATTTCTTCAGATGATCGATAGGTGGAGATCGCCTATCGTCTGGCTATGCAAGACTATAGCAAAAATACATAACAGCACAAATGTGGACACATTAATGGTCAATATAAAACACAGAAGGATCTGATTATCAACCACGGGTATACAGTCGTACACTGAACAAACAGAAACACTGTTGATTCTGGTGGAGCTCATTGATTCAGATAGCAAATTTCCCCCACGGTATCAAGTCAAGTATTAGTTTTCAAGTGAGTGGACTTCAAGCAGCAGTGGCAAGTAAAAAGAAACAGGTTTATTTATGGCATATCTCCCAGGATCTGGACATTACCCCATTTAGGTTTTCTGAAAAACATCAAATATTATTCAAAAAATTAAAAAAAACTAAAAATGTTGCTACATACTGTACATGTACTGTACTACACTAAAATGTGTTCCCGGCCTGAATGGCTGCGGAAACCACGAGCTATGAACTTCACCACTTTCAACCTGGCATCCATTTTGGGCATAATGATGGGTTACAACATCAACAATCTTCAAGAATTTTCAAAAAAACGTTAAATATTTGACAGGTTGTGGTGAAAGTGCTGCGAGTGCATAGTGGATATAGTGGAGGATGGTGAAGGTATTTATGCCAGAGCATGGAGCCTGGTGCTCAGCTCCAGCCTGTTCTGCCTGCAGATGAGTTGAAAAGGTGAGGAGGTCGCAACCCTCTGTGGAGGGTAGAGGGTGGAGGGCGGGGGTGGGCTGGATGTTTTACGACGACACGGATGGGGGGGGGGGGGGGGGGGGGCTCTGATTTGTCTCTGCTGAAGCATGCCACTGGCACCCAGGGGTGTCGCACCAAATTCTGGGCCCTGGGTCCAAGGATTCACTGCGGGCCCCCCATGAATGTTCTTCCATTTAGACTGGGAAGGCATTATTACGCATTATTTTGTGCTTTAACTATCGAAAAATAGCAGATATACAAGCTCACGGCGCGGCACCGAGTGCCGCGCTGCGAGCTTGTAGATCTGCTATTTTTGAAAAATTGTGATTTTTTTTTTTCTTTTTGAAAAATTGTGAAAGTTTTGTTTTTTGAAAAACCTATGTTTCTATGTCAGTGGTGCTCAAACCTTTTCATGTGAAGGACCCCCAAAATGATATATATTTGGCCACGGACCCCAGAAGCTAAATTTGAGTTACATGTTCACTTCAAAATTACATATATTCAATGATTTGCACACATTTTCACGACTTTTCAAAAAATAGCAGATCTACAAGCTCGCAGCGCGGCACTCGGTGCCACGCTGTGAGCTTGTATATCTGCTATTTTTCAATAGCTAAAGTACCGGTATAACATAATTAAGGCCCCTCCACCTTGGGCCCTAGTAACTCAGTCACACTTCTCCCCGCCTTGTGACGCCCCTGCTGGCACCTTCACACCCTTGAGCTGTGCACGGCACGCACATGCACAGACACGCACGGGAGCCACGCCACAAACGCAAGCACGTTTGTGATTGACGTCGTACAGGCAAAGAAGTATTGAGTGACCCAAGTGAATGAATGAAAACCTGGCAGCGATCGTGACATACTGTATAACCAACCACAGGTTTGGACCGATTGTTGACAGGGGGGGCATCTAGAAAGATGAAAAGACAAAGTTCCTTCCACACAGAAAGAAGGCCCAACACTGTCTATTTGCCCTCCGCAGTGCCCCCAAACGTTACTTTGAAGGGAGTATGCTGCCTGTAATGGAAATAGGTGCTGGCGAGAGAGAGAGAAATAGAGAGAGGGGGGTGGGAGGGGTTGTTGTAAATTAGCCAGCTCGACAGGCTGACCGTCAGCAGTGTTCTCGGGGAACGCCACCCCACCTTGACCCCTGCTCACGGCCCACCAGCTGAGCCCTCCTGGGGGGAGGCGGCGAGCCGTACCCAAGCCCTGGACATTACAACCTCAACCTTACAACCTATGCTAGACAAACACTGACTGGTTCTAGTCCCATATCTAAATACAAATATGGATATGGAATGGATTAACAAGGAATATTCCTTTTCAATGGTTATAAGTCCTCTAATGCTTTGTATTAGCCTTTCCTTTAATTCATTTATATATTCTGTTTAGTTATAGGAGTACATGTTTTGATTGACTAAAAGATTGTAAAATGAATTCAAACAAATCAGTCACATCAACCTTTGTTCACTGTTCTTGTTGCAGTACTCTTAAGATGTCCATAAATGTGTAGAGCTGGTTTTGTTGCTCATGTCTGTGAACGTGAATGTAGAAAACCAGACCTACATAAGTGTTTTTCAACTAGTGGCTTGGGACCCAAAAGCGTGTGACAAGAAAATGATAATTTGTTTGACCAGTGTCCCCCAGCTGGGGTCAATACTAGGCCCCCTCTCTACCAAATCTCATTGGGAAAAATAGAAGATCTACAAGCTCACATTGCGTCATGTAGCGACGTGCCTATAGCTTATAGATCTGTTATTTTCACTGAATGTTTGCCCAAGAATAGGGTTCATGTGGTTAATTGATCCTCTTCTGTGTTAACACCTGAGCTTATCAACAAAAAACACTAACCGCCCAACCACACAGCAGGCCATCGTTGGCGACGCGATTGCAGAGTTTGAAGTCGGACAGACGGATGGACATACAGAGATTTTGTGTATTAATTGTACATTTTGCTGCCTCCATCCAAATAAACAAATTAAGTAAAGTTGAGAAAGAAACACCAGATACAATTGGGCTGATTATTTTTTCTTGGTGAAAACATTATGTGACCATGAGAGAGACGGTACGACTTATTTTACACTTTGCTGTAGCGTAATAGTGAAAAGATCAACAGCAAAAATAAAAAGATAGCTGCTTTAAAACACACTGCAATGTGTTGTTGTGTTCTGCTATTTTAGGTACTAGTACTTGAAAATCTGTGAAATGTTTTTGGAAAATCTGCCCTGCTCAAAATAGCGACACCAGATTGAAAGTGGTTAACCACTTAAACCCCAGCTTTCGCAGAAAACAGCAGCTCGATAAGCTTGTCAATCGGCTATTTTCAGCAAGCGCTTTCTCCACAATAACAAAAAAACAGAAGAGTCACTAGCACAGAGCCCTGAGGGACTACGCTCAACCATATGGGGTTTAAGTGGTTAATATATGCATGGAGTTTGCTGGAATGCGCTCCCCTACAGGCTGTGGGAGGGAGGGTTAGCACCCTGTGCCATGGAGCCCTAACACACTCTAATAAATCATGTAATCCCTGATACTGGAAGACAAACATGGGAGCAGATCTAATCTAGTTGGGAGAATCCTCTTATCTAGGCCCATCACTGCAAGGTCTCTCTCTCTCTGACACACACACACACACAGCACAACAAACACTCCCGCGCTCCTGCAATGACGAATAATACTAGAATGCCTGAAGATAGCCATCAATGGGGAAAGACCGGGAGGGCATTTGGAGCAATTATGTTTTCCCAACCGACCGACCGACCGATAGACAGACCGACACACAGACCGACACACAGACAGGCAGAAAGACAGATAGGTATAGACAGACAGGCAATTGGAGCTAAGGACGTAGAACAGCCGCTTATAGAACTGGAAGGTTCCCGTTGCGATACCTGGCTCTTTCTGGCTTCATGTCAAAGTGTCATTGAGCAAGGCACTGAACCCCTAACTGCTCCCGATGAGCAGGTTGGTGCCTTGCATGGTACACACGCACGCACGCATGCACGCACAAGTTAACAGTAATAGTAGCAAGGTAGCAAGGCAGATACAAGGCATGTCTCCCTGCAACAGAGTGGCCCTCCGTGAATCAAGCTCAGTACAGTTCACCAGGGAACACTGGAATATATGATATACATACAGTATACTGCAGCTGCTGGGTTATTTTGTATTGTAATGGATGCAACGTGTCAGTGAAGAATATCCTCGTTTGCATTCAATCTGAATGAAAAAAGGGAATCAGAAGAAAGAGTGTTGAGGAGTTTGTAGGGGAAGAGAGATTGTGGTGGTGGGGTGGGGGGGTTTGTAGGTATAATTAGAGGAGATACGGGATAGTGGGAGGTTTAGTTGCTTTAGATGTGAAATCAAATTTCTATACAATGTCATTTAAATCCTGTCATCCAGGAGTTGTATTTGAACTCGGATTATCGGAATCATCAGCCTGTGAATGCACAAGATCCCAGTGCCTTATTTTTTTCTCCTTCTTTATTCTTTTTTGGAGGGGGTAGGTGGGGGGGGGGGGAGACCCATGCAGCATTCTCCAAGTTCAGAAGTTTGCTGGCTCTCTCTCGGGATGATCACAGCATTGGAAAGAAAAGAGGAAATCCATTTAAAGCTGAATAAAATGAGAGCGAGTGTGAGGGGAGAGAGGGAGTTTTTGAGGGTGCAGCGAAGGGGGCACATAATAGGAAAACCTAAATGTATTCACAGACAAAAGCCAAGCATGCTCTCATTTGAAATGAAAACTGGATTTTAAAAGCAATTTCTGTTTTGCCCGCACTCACCCAGAACCTGGATCGATACAATACACACACATCATGCATCTATTGACTGCCCTTTGAGACAATGTAGTGATTATAATGTTGGAAAGGCCAAAGGAATATTGTTGGTATTCCAGGTATCGTCCGGCATGCATAAAGAGGAAAACAAATGCACAATCTCATCTCAAATGGAACCCAGACAGGAGAAGCCATGAGAAAATGAATATGGAAGTTTCATAATTAATCTCCAACTTCTGCAGTTCTTCTGCAAACAGGACTTCACTAAGGTCAAGATGCAATATTCTGACTACTGCTTCACATATTGTCGTTGTAGGGTGGAAACCTTGTTTCTCCAAGTTTCAAACAAGGTTTTCACCCGACAACTCACCCAACAACGACGATATGTTGAAATGATGCTACTGCTCTGTTAGTAGTAGTTACATTTTTCACGTCTCCCCCCTTCCCCGTTCCATCCATTGGCTCCCAGTTACTGCCCACACAGAGTACAAAAACAAAACAAAATTTTGAACCACAAAGCAACCAAAGGTACATGGCACCCCATATATTCAAAACCTAGCTGATCCAAACCCTCCCACTCACTCAGATCAGCTAACTCAGGGAAGCTGTCAGAACCTTCTCTAAAACATCTGGGACAACGCTCCACACGTCCCAGTCCCTCCCTTCTGGCTTCCAAACTGTGGAACAAACTCCCCATTGCACTTACTAGAAGCTGGGCCGCCCTCCCAGCGTCTAGTCGGCGACCTGGCCAACTCGGAACAATGTAAATAGGGAATGAATGCCCCGCCCTTTAGGACCCGTTTTGACTATCTGTCTGCCTGTGTCCATTTATGCCCATATATGGAGATATCTGTATCTGTCTGTCTGTCTGTCGGCGTCCATTTTATGTCCATATATGGAGATCACTGCAGTTATAGTTCTGGGTCCATTTTATGCCCAGATATGGAGATATCTGTCTATCTGCGTCCATTTTATGCCCATATATGGAGTATCTGTCTGTGCCTCCAACTGTGTTGCAGACACAGTGCCGGTTCCCCCTTTAATGCAAACCTCATTATACCTGTTGTCATAGGACCCGTTTTGAACATCTGTTTGCCTGTGTCCATTTATGCCCATATATGGAGATATCTGTATCTGTCTGTCTGCGTCCATTTTATGCCCATATATGGAGATCTTTGACCATCTGTTTGCCTCTGTCCATTTATGTCCATATATGGAGATATCTGTATCTGTCTGTCTGCAATCCATTTTATGCCCATATATGGGGGCATTCATTTTATGCCCATATATGGAGAACGCGCGTGCCCGTGGGACGAACGGTTCTCGAGATACGCGGATTACATACATACATACACACTCACAGAGATTTTTTGTTGACTCATGTGGCGTATGTGATGTCAGAGCCTTTTATGAAGTGATGTCACAATAAGTCAGAGCTTTCGCCGATTTCCTCCGGAACAGCCTGATGTCAACAACCCCGCATAAGGAGATTCCGAACGTTTCTCGCCGGTTCGGGAAAACCGCGCGTCGGGTCGGGTCGAGACCCGGCACTGCACTCCGTGCCGCGGCGGGGAACGCGCGTGCCGAATCTGAAGCCGGTGGGACGAACGGTTCTCGAGATACGCGGATTACAGACACACACACAGACAGACAGACAGACAGACAGACAGACACGCAGAGACTTCTCGCATTTATAGATAGATTACAGACTCTCTCCCAATCTTCTGCCGTAATCTGAAGACTCACCTCTTCAGACTCCACCTTGGCCAATTATAGCACTTGCCGACCGTAATACTGGCCCTAGTCTTGACCTGGCAGGCTTATGCAAAGGTTTAGCATGTTATGTTTACAGATGCCAGGTTCATTTGTTGACCTGGCATCCTATAGTTTATACAGATTTATAACAAAATATAGACCTATTCAATATACCAGTAAGACACCTAAGGGCGAAAAGCGACCTCACCCTAGGGGATGTCTTGGCCATCTGGTCAAAGGGATTTTGTTCCCCTGGCATGACAGAGATCTCCATATCTCCATATATGGGCATAACAGGGATTTGGTTCCCCTGGCATCACAGGGATCTCCATATCTTTACCTATAATCCTAGATGACTATTTCTAGGCATTTGATGTATTACCTTGTGTTTACCTACTGTAAAACGCTCTGGATTAAATGACTAAAATGTAAATAATAATCCACTGCTTGACAACTATCCTCCGGGTATGGTTTGGTCACAGTCTGTTCATTTGTTTGTTCAGTGAGTGTTTGTTCATTACACTGACTGCACTACAACCAATACAGTATATATTTTGTAATCATGTGACATGCAGTAAGGAAAAGGGTCATTCATAATCATAAATGCACACAGAACTAGAATGCTCATACAACTTATCTTATTTCACATAAACATTTAGTCAATGCAGTAGTGTAGCTGAATCATGATTAATATTTGATCTGCAATACCTAGTTTGACAAATGGAAATTTCACTTGGCAATTCCACTTGGCTACAAACCATTCCGTCAAGGCTTTTTTCTAGTTGGACCCAAACGTAAAGAAGACCATCTTGATGTGGAAGACGTTTATTGAAACTAGATTGAACTAAATGCTTGATTTTAAATCTTTTAAGGCTTAGAAATCTTCTTGAATTCTGTGCCATTGTTTGGGGATATGTCTACTACTTGCTCGAGTCACAGTCACACCTCATCACAACACTCTTTCCACCTCTTGTCCCATCACAGAACAGAACATGTAGATATTCCTGAATGTTCTAGATCACTGCTATCCCAAACAGTGGGTCACAGACCAATTTTTATGGGTCGCGACTCGAGTAAAAAAACAAATTTCTTTTCCTACAAAAAAATTCAAATATATCTTTCAAAATATGGAAAATCTTTTGAAACATATCATTTTATTTTTAGAAATACAAATAATTGAGAATTGTATAAATGTTCAAACAAACAAACAAAAAAACAAACAAATAAAGTATTATAATAATGAAGAAGTAGTGAAAATAGCCGATCTACAAGTTCTAAAGGCGGCGCGAAGCGTTGTGAGCTTGTAGATCTGCTATTTTCACTAGTTTTGGTCTCGGGCGAATGTCTAAATGGCTTTGCACACAGGACCGTTGCGTTTTTTTTCCCCCGTTTGCTGCATGATTAAAACGCATTGGATTTGGTGTGCAAGGCTGTGCGGAATCCACACTGCGGATCCAAAAAGGAGTCATAAAAGGAGTCAATGAGTTTTCACCACATGCGACAAGACGCACAAATTGAACTGGGTTTGAGCGGGAAAAAAACGCACTGCCGCAGCCACCTGCCGCATGGCAAATTCGGAGCCGGTGTGCATGAGGTCACAGAGAATCATTGTTTTCTTCTTTGTCTGTTTTTTCTGTGCGAAAAAAACGCGTCAGTGTGCAAAGCCCTTCATTTCTCTTTTGGGTCACGGGCTAAACGTTTGGGAACCACTGTTCTAGACAGACGCTTTCCAATATTTCTCAAAAACAAGTGGAATATATTAAATATGGATATTTAAAGACTGACTGTCATGTAATAATCAAGGAGCTTCCTCCCTGCCCCATGTGGGTCTCAGTGGCCGTTAGAAGACTGCAGTGATACTGGGCAGTTTAAAGGTGTGAAGGTGTGCAGGAGCTTGAAACGCTCTTTTGACATATTGAGTTTCCATGGATGGATAAGAGTTCAAAATACTTGAATGAATGATTACTGTCGTGCACAGAACATAGCTGATCTATGAGCTCATAACACTTTGAAGTGTGATTCGTTGTGAGCTTTTTGTCAGCATGCACTCAAGCATAACAGTTTCAACACACTGTAACTTCTTTTACATTGCCACCGTTTTGATCCTTTTCCTTGAACCCAAATAAAATCTTAACGACTTCTCCAATGTCGTCAGATTTTGCAACACTGCATCGGACAAAGGGACGAGCCTGTGCGCTGTGTCTGTCGAAAGAGAAAACATCTGAGCCCCTTTCTCAGACGGTAGAAAAGAGCACCGGTGGAGTCTAGCAGGGAGACGCCTCTATCCCGCTGAGGCGTGTTGACAATAAGCCAGAGAGACCTCTCAGTGCACCCTACAGGTGCTGCTGCATTGTCTTTCCTCTGTGACAGGCCTGAAAGGAGAACACGCTACTCACTGTGGCGAGCCTGATTGTAGTGGCGTTATCGACCAGCTCCCCTGTGTAATTCCCAGATACAGCGCTGGCTGGAGAGAGAAATGCCGCCGAAGAGAACACTTGGAATCTTTTATCTCCAACCTGCAGCAGAGGGAAGGGGTGAGAGTTCGCTTTTCCCTGAGACAAAACGCTGAATGTTGGCAAAGATGCGGGGGAATCCCGCTATACTCATTATACACACCTTAATGTTGACACATCTGGCGGACAAGTGGATAAGACAGGTAGGGACAGTAAGATGGCCTTCAGATTCCTTATTCCTCAACCACTTTCAAGGTGGTGTCCCTATTTTGGGCACGGAATTATAGGCGAAATCTTTCGAAACGTGTCAGGATTTGTCGAAACTAGCAGAACTACAGGCTTGCAATGCCTTGCATGGTGTTGCTAGTTTGGCTATTTTTTTGTTTGTTTGGATGCGGCAACACCATTATATGATGAAGTATAAAATAGGGCTTAAGTGGTAAGGGAAATGCTCCATTAGAGCTGGTAATATAGACTGCCTTTTTATGTAGGCCTATGTCCTTTCAATATGCATTTGCATATTGTGTAATTTGGCCGAAGACGCAGTCATCTTGTTGCTGGGAGTAATTTTGTATTACTTGCATTACGAGTTTTTGATCAAAACTGTATTAGTTCAATAATAACCACTGTACAGTGGGACATTTTAATCTTCAAAATCGTTTATGACAAGATTAAGTCAGTCAGTCAGTCAGTCAGTCAGTCAGTCAGTCAGTCAGTCAGTCAGTCAGTCAGTCAGTCAGTCCATATACCCTAAAGGAAATGAACCTCCCTCACCTCAGAATAAAAGTCACTCATAAACCAACATCCCTTCCCCTGACACAGAAACATAAACACAGTGACACTGGGCTCTATACCCTCACATCACGTGGCCGGACTGCATGAATGGAAGTGAAGTGGAGAGATCTCACTGTCCAGGCCAGGGGAAAGATACAACACCGTGCATGCTTGGGGGCCACAGGGAGGGAGCTCTTTACCTGAGAGATAAGACAATAATGAGGCACAGAGAGTCTGCCACTGATTGAAACAGAACATCAAGCTGTACAGCTTCACGGCTGCAACCTCTGAGGTGAGGAGTGGAGAGGAGAGAGGAGGAGAGAGACACACCAGGGTCCAGAGGTGAGCGCAGGGGTAATGAAGTGACCTGAATATCAACTTCTCTCATCAACCTGGACTGCTTCCTATTCTTTTTTTTCTCTCCTCCATCTCGTCTTCTCGATGCTAGCTCCCTCTCCCTCCCTCTCGCTTTCTCTCGCTCTGTTGCACTCTTTCTTTTCCTTCTCCGCCTCAACCTCTTTTGTTTGCCATCCCGCTCCTCTGTTCTTCGCCACACTTGTCTCTTCTCCTTTTCTTTGTGCATGCTCTCTCTCTTCTCTCTCTCTCTCTCTCTCTCACACACACACACACACACACACACACACACACACACACACACACACACACACACACACACACACACACACACACACACACACACACACACACACACACACACACACACACACACACACACACACACACACACACACACACACACACACACAATCACTCTTCTTCTCTCTCCTCTATCGTACTCATTGTTGAGCTCCAAATACTTCTTCCCAGCTCTCTCACTCCACCCAGGAGAAGGAGAAAAAAAGAAAAAAAAAACCCAAACAAACAAGAAACTGGGGAAAACGTCAAAATCCAGAGCCTCTTATAGCATCCGTGTTTACCAGCCCATAATGCCGCTCTCAGATTTGTTCGGAGCCTGAGATCGCTCCTTCTGTGCCGTGTAGCCTATACCACCCCCCACCCTCACGGCAACACCACAACCGCGCCTGCCCCCCACCCTCCTCCCTTATCGACGCGCCGACAAAGGAGGGTTGCCATATCTTCCAGCCGCGTGAAGCTTCAGCAACCTTGCCCCCCCCACCCCCCCCCCCCCCACACACACACACACCGCCATCTCCATCACCCCCCACCCCTGTCCTTCGATTGTCGCTGCAGAGGAGGCGTTCTTCTGTTCTCCTAAAGCTGAAACCTGTAGTGTATACTGAGTGTCTCGCTCAAGATGGCTGTCAATGTTCTAGCTTCACACACAACCTCCAACTCAGATTAAACCCCCACCCCTCCCTCCTCACTCCCTGCTTGAGGTGGGGTGGGAGGAATTATCGTAGACAGTATAGGGGAAATAAAACGAACGCGCAAAAGGAAACATAATCTGTGTGTGTTCGGTATTAAGAGCAGCGCGGGAAAAAGTTGTGGATGTCAACAATGGGTTTGCTTGGCTGATGCCTTGCTTAGTGTAGGAGGGATAATTGAAGTCTGAGCCATTCAAAAGAAGAGAAGGTGTGTGTGTGTGTGTGTGTGTATGTGTGTGTGTGTGTGTGTGTGTGTGTGTGTGAGTGTGTGTGCGTGAGCACGTGTGTGTGTGTTCTGTCTGCCAAAACATGCAAGTCAGTCTTCAGTCAGTCTCTTGGCACAGTGAACTAACAATACAAAGTTAGGATTGTTGCATGTTATGTCTCTCCAGACAGATCCAGCCGGTCCAAACATTAAAATTAATACAAATAAAAGGAAAACAGATCTGGATATATCAATTTATAGACTAAAGGTGTGCTGATGCTGCATACAATGTTTCCACTTTAAAACGTATGACTTTGATGGTCTAAAATGTTAATTGCTTTGGTCCAAATGACTTACTTCACATTCTATAACTTAGAAACTGGGTTTTCTTTCAGTGCAGTCTGACATCATGTCACCGTGTCCTTTCCTGTACAACCACCCCAAATATGAGGGCAGCTACACAGTCTCCCGACACCCAAACTAAAGCAAAGGCGGTGTATTTTAATAGAGTATGGTATAAGGCTATAGATGCTTCAACGACTTCTGTTTATTTTGCTCCTTCTCCCTTGTTTACAGCTGTCTCATTTCCTGGCAATCTTCCCTGCGTGAGATTACTCTGTGCACCCAGCACGCCGTCTGCTTCCTCAGACCCCAAACAACACGCGTCGCCGGCTGAATTTCAATTAATACACCTCTGGGATTTTCCTCACTTAATAGGAAGGTCTGTAAAACAAATTGGTTATAGGCAACACGCTCTGGAAACAGGAGAGATGCTATGGATCTAGGTGGGAATGTCTGGAATGAAAAAACCTTGACTGGTAAATCTTTTGTGTGTGTGTCGGGATGCTTGTTTTATTGGGTTAGTATAATAAGGCAGCTAAAACTGACAGACTCACACATAATACTGCATTTAAACGCACACACACACGCACGCACGCACGCACGCACGCACGCATGCACACACACACACACGCTCACACACACACACACACACACACACACACACACACACACACACACACACACACACACACACACACGGTCACTCCAGGTTCGGCCGTGCTGGGGGAAACGGGCAACAGCCTGCGCGCACACACACTGTTTGTTTTGGACTCAGTGCCGTCTCATTTACACGTGTTAATTGCAGCTAATTGGTTCTAATTAGATGAACAGGAAACCCTCTGGGACCACTCATACCTTTAATTTGAAGTAAATATCATTAATTAACATATGCTAATTCAAAGCCAATTAACATTGATTAAGAGATGGCAGTAATGAGGGGAAAAGCTAGCAACTATCAAAAATTACTAATGAGTCAGCACGAGGCTGAAGAGAACAACACATGTTGTTGAAACGTCAGGGAAGAAGAGAGATGGGTCTGCATGTTGGTGACCACTAACACCCTTGGGCTGCCATCCAATCGGAATGGAGGTTTTGGATCAACTCTCATTTGAAACAGTGCATGTGAGAGCAGCTCACACGCTGTGGTTTGGCAAAAACTGTGATGAGAGGTGACGGGGACCAGAGCCTGTCTTGTTTCCCCCGACTGGGTCGGATCAAAAACTTTGATCAAACAATTCTACAGCAGAATTGGGAGAGATATGTGTTAATATGTTACCTGAGGTATAGGCACACTGCGCAATATAAACATACATACATGGCACACATCAACAGCTTTGTTAGGCTTAAACTTGGGGTCGGAACCCCAAGTGGGGTCCCCAAATTATTTTGTGGGGTCCCCAAATGATTAGCTTAATGCTTAATACCGAACTGGCAGCGGCGGCTCCAGAGAATTGTGACTGGGTGGGTATGGTGGAGCTGGCTTTTTTAGAGCAGGGGTAATAATCATGTTGGCAACAAACAATAATGAATAGTAATAATATGACAAACGAGATTCTCTCACTTAGATCGAGTATGGATAACGGAACAGACCAGATCATTGGCAGTTTTCAGCTCCAAATCTGAGCCTACTGTATAGGTGATCGAATAGGGTTTTTGTGAGGCTGAAGATGCTTTCCAGCATAAAAAGTACAGTTTTATACTATGGTTTACATAGAAGTCAGTCAATTGTCGTTATTCATATATATATTATTTATTTGATTTGTTCCTTAAATACTTTTCCTCACAATTGGGTGTGTGGGGTGGCGGGGCTTAGGGGGTGCTATGCCTTCACCGGGGGGGCTAAAGCCCCCTCTAGCCCCCCCCCTGGAGCCGCCCCTACATTATGATAATAGCTGATCTACAATATTGATCTGTGGAACCGAATCACAATAAATGTAATACCTACAATTCCAAGTGCTTGTCAGGGTGGGGGTCCCCAGTTCAAATATGTTTATTTTGGGGGTCACAGCCTAAAAAGGTTTGAGAACCCCTGGCTTAACCTACTTGTTGCAGTCTGCAAGCTTGTTTTACGAGCGAGCTCGAATCCTGCCATATAGAACAGCTTCCTTCTACCCACTTTTCACTTAAATAGTCACCCACAGCAACCAACCAACCCACCCATCAACAATACCAACACCTCCACCTCCACCAACCCTACCATCACCACTACCACTACAATCACCAACACAACCCTGTCCTGTCTACATATTCAAGCCCCCTACAGCCACATCTACCATCACCATCTCTCACCCCCATAACCTCCAGGCCACCCCTGATCCACGGCTTGCCTCGCCGCATGGAGCGAACCCCGTGCCCGCCATGCACCCCGTGGCACACCTGCGCAGGAAGGACCCCTGCTGGCGGCGCGGACAGAGGGCATCTGTGTGCCGGGCGAGAGGCCGGCGTGTGCCACGCAGTCTGAGCAGCGGATTAGGAGGCTCACCGCTGAGAGAGAGAGAGAGAGAGAGAGAGAGAGAGAGTGAAGGGAGAGCAAGCCTTAACAGTGCAACCAAACAGGGGCGTCGCACCAAATTCTGGGCCCTGGGTACAAGAATTCACTGTGGGCCCCCCATGAATGTTCTTCATAGGGGAGGGGGTTTAACCCATTTAGACTGGGAACGCATTATTTTGTGCTTTAACTATTGAAAAATAGTTTTTTCTGGGGGGGTTCCAGGGACCCCCCCAGAAGCAAAATTTGAGTTACAAATGTTCGCTTAAAAAAATACATATATTCAAAGATTTGCACACATTTTCACAACTTTTTCAAAAATAGCAGATATCTGCTATTTTTTCAATATAACTAAAGCATCAAATTATTAAGGCCCCTTGCACCTTGGGCCCTAGTAACTCAGTCCCACTCCCCCCCCCCCCTTGTGACGCCCCTGCAACCAAGAGAGGGAACAGAGAGAGTGGCAGAGAGAGAGAGAGAGAGAGAGAGAGATAGAGAGAGAGAGAGGGAGAGAGAGATGGAGAGCTAGAGAGAGAGAACACAGAGAAAGGGAGAGAGGCAAGCCTGAATGGGAGATAACACAGACGGAAAACGAGGAGGGGGGCGAGACTGGAGCGGCGGGGAGAAAAGGGGAGTCAAACAGATAGCGGTGGTAGAACGAGACAGCTGAAAAGGAGGAACGTGGGAGGGAGGGAGGGGGGGAGCAGAGAGGACAGCTGACTTAGAGAGATGGCTGCATATGATTAGCCACGTTTAAACAGCTAGCAAATCGCTAACAAAGAGCCACATGAGGCAGGGCCACGTTCAGACTGTGGGCATATGGACAGGCAGACTGTCAGAAAGAGAGGGAGAGAGAGAGAGAGAGAGAGAGAGAGAGAGAGAGAGAGAGAGAGAGAGAGAGAGAGAGAGAGAAGACTACGTCAGCAAGCAATGGTGATTCCCAGTCGAGCGAGAGGGCAAGAGATAAACAGAGACGTGGGGGCAGAGAGTGTAAGAGGGAGAACGTGCATGCGTGTGTGCGCATGCGCGAGCGATGACACTGATGAGTGTGTGTGTGCGTGTGTGTGTGTGTGTGTGTGTGTGTGTGGAGGGTGGGGGTGTGTGTGTGTGATAAAAAGGAATAGAGGAAGGTCATTAAGGTTCAACAGTTCAGTAGTTCAACATGCTGCGCGTCACCGATGCTGTGATGAATACAGGTGGCGTGTGAGAAACTGTTACAAGGAGACACCGTTATGCTCCTCAGAAAGTAGCCCCATATAGAACCTCACCCGTCGCTGCGTCCTGTTGTGCTCCGAGATGAGGTCCTAGAAACATGGCCACCGGAATCTTGCGACAGCCTCCACATCACAGTTGGAAAACACACAAAACGAAATTTTGTCCAAAAAGTAACGGCAGTTCCGAGCTCCCAGAACGTAGCCCCAACCGTCGCTGCATTCGAACAGACATTCGACCAGAGAGGGCGCTAATGCTGCCATTCCGGCTGCAACTTCCAGGCTTGTAAACATTACCGGCTGACAAAACTAGCGATTTTAAGGGGTTGTTTCATGCCGCGGTTCAAGTTTTATGTACCGCTGTTAGGTTTTCACAACCTGGGAGCTCGGAACTGCTGTTACTTTTTGGACAAAATTTAGTTTTGTGTGTTTTCCAACTGTGATGTGGAGGCTGTCGCAAGATTCCGGTGGCCATGTTTTTAGGACCTCATCTCGGAGCACAACAGGACGCAGCGACGGGTGAGGTTCTATATGGGGCTAGTCAGAAAGTAACATTTTCACATACTGTATGTAGTACTGGCATGTCCACAGACCTACTGTATGTGTCACTGTACATACACAGACACACACACACACACAAACACACACACACACGCACATGTACAAGCACACATGCCTGCGTGCGTGGTGTCTCTGTAAACGCGTTTTAAACGCGTATAGTGAACGTCTTCAATTCATTACGCTAAGTGTGGTAAACAACCTGCTAACATACCGTCTGCAGAAAGGTATGTACTGTGTATGTGAGTGTGCGTGCGCGTGTGCGTGGCGTGCGAGTGTGCGTGTGCCCAGAGCCACATGCTCCTGGGCAGGGTGGCAGAGCCTGGCGGAGCCTTCCAGGGTGAGGTGTGAATGTGTGTCAGATGATAGTTCGGCGGGCAGCCTGGCACCGGGCAGCGCGGCCGCGCCCGCTGCCCGGCGGGAGCGTGGCTGCAGCCAAGGCCCAAGCTGAGAGGCCCCTCCTTTGGCAGCCCGGCCCCAACCTCCAACCCTCACCTCTCGGCCTGGGTGAATGTGACACATGCACACATGCATGCAGGGCAGGCAGGGTAATATGCCCGCAATCACACACACTGATAACTAAGCAATGGTTCCTGGGTTAGGGATGTCTGATTATTATCGGCCTCCCGGTATTATCCGCAGATAATCGTATTACATTTTATATTGGAAAATATTGGCATAATCATTTATTTTTTATGAATGCTATTTTACGGTCTAAAGAAAAATCTACAGCAGACGATGCAACCTGGTTGTTTTACTGTCTGTTAAGCATCTGTGATCTGGACTGATTAATATGTTATAATTCACTGTGCACTATTTGTACATAACAACCACTATTAGAAATTATATTGATATTATAGATTTTTGTATTTTATTGGATACATGATAGTTTACTTTTGGTCCAAAAAGTTTGCATATATCGTTATCGGTTAATATCTGAATCGAAGTTGGACAATATTGGAAAAAGGGATGTGAGACCCAACTTCTCTCCAATATGGCTGCTGTGCATATAGCCTATTTATCTATCATCATCATCACAAATATGTGATGTGAGTCCATTCGCTGAGCTGCCATGTTGAACCGAAGAATAAACATCAACAACCCAATGGCGACGACCTGGAAGACCCGTGACCACAGTGTGGTTGGAAGGGGTCAAATGTGGGTTCAACCGTGTTCAATATCCTGTGTCAATCACCTGGCTGTGTGTTTGTGAAAGGGATATAATCTGTGATCACACGTGTTTAGGTAATACTTGACTCGATTCCAACACAGAACCAAATACAGTTGAGATCAGCAATGTTGCAGCAAATGTATTTTGTTTTGTGAGGATGTATTCACTTACTTAGGCCTTGCTGATCAGCTGTTCAGTTTAAAGATGCACATTATTCAGTGGTTCATTCTAGTGTTAACAATTTAGCATGCTTTAAAAATGGCATTATAATGACGGGGACTGCCCATAAGTCAGAAAGCTCATTAGTCAGAAAGCTTATCAGTCAGAATTTAGTTAGGGTTAGGTTTTAGGGTTAGGTTTAAGCATAGTTTTACTGAGGTTAGGGTTTGGGTTAGGTTTAGGCATCGTTTTACATGGCACCTATAATGACTAATGAGCACATGGATAAAAGTGCACAAATTGAGTTTTGAGCGCAGTTCATCCACCACATGCTGTTTCCACTTGTAGATCTGTATTTCTGACTTTAGAGAGGATGTTGTCCATCACACTAATCTTGATCTGCACCCATTAGCCATTTTTGAGTGGATTTTGGATGTTTTCCAGGTTCCCCATCTTCATCCACCTATAGGTTTTACACGTTATGTTACTTTCAGTCACTCAATAGTGTCCTGTGCTGAATGATGCTCACTCTCTCAACTGATGACAAGCCCGGTGCTTTTTTTCTTTTCTTCAAACGAACATGTAAGCCTGCCCTCACTACTTTTCTCACAAAGACGCTTCCATGCCAGGGACCCATGCACAGAACACACTGACTTAACTACTTAATTTCAAACTCAAAACCTGTGCTGCACTATAAAGGACGGACACAGTAATGCATGAATACAGTATGAAGCATGCCCTAATGAGGTGGTCCTTACTCCTTGCTACTGAATGGACAACAAGTGGGTCAAATGGTAAACAATGAACATGTTATCAATTTCACACTTGTGGCCCCCAACTTCAAGTAATTGAACTGTGGTCGCCTGCCTAATCAAGTTGAATACCTCTGCAGTATTATCATGATTTTATATATTGGTTTTGTTAGCACAGCACCTGTATGAGTGAGGGACCAAAAATACGCCATGACTGTCTGTGTGTGGGTGCATGTGCATGCATGCGTGCTTGACAGACAGACAGACAGACAGACAGACAGACAGACAGACAGACAGACAGACAGAGAGACAGAGAGACAGACAGACAGACAGACAGACAGACAGACAGACAGACAGACAGAGAGACAGAGAGACAGACAGACATACAGGGAAGAGAGGCAAGGAAGAGAGGCAAGAAGACAGGGCAGGAATTGAGGGAGGAAGAGGAGTCAGAGTTCCTTGTAGTCCTTCATCATGAATATTCATCAGGACAGGATATGCTGTGTGTGCAAGCGTGCGTGCTTGCGTGTACTATATGTGCACACACAACTGGATGTTGAGTAAATGTGTGTGTGTGTGCGTTTGTGTGAGTGGGCGCGTGTCTGCGTGCGTGTGTGCGCGCGGGTGTGTGTGGTTATGTGTGTGTGTGTGTGTGCATGTGAACATGTGTATAGGGGTCAGCTGTTCCCATGGTAACAATGCATCAGGTAGTGTGGACACAAGGTGTGGGACAACCCCCTCCCCCCAACACTCCCCAGAGGAGGGGTGGTGTGTGTGTGTGTGTGTGTGTGTGTGTGTGTGTGTGTGTGTGTGTGTGTGTGTGTGTGTGTGTGTGTGTGTGTGTGTGAGTCTGGTGGGTGAGCAGAGGTATGGGGGGGTGCAGGGGGGGGGGGGATTGCATTTTGTCGCTGCACACTTGACAAAACAAAAGACAACTCACTCCTCTGGTCCTGAGCCACATTTGGTATTCATAAACAAGCCGGGGCCGGGCTGCGGGGACCCGATAAAGCCTCTTGCGCGCGCGGGGGGCCCCCTCTGCTCAAGACGGACCCCGCCATTCGAATGCAAAGCCTCAGCTGCCGCAAATCCCCCCCCCCCCCCCCCCACATCCCCTCCGTCCGCCTCCTCTCCCTCTTCTTCTCTCCTCCTTTCTATTATTCGCTGGGATTTCGCCGCTATTTTTGGACGGAGGCGAGCTAATGCCTGATTTGTGCTCTGTCGCGCGGCGGTGTCGCGCGCGGAAAATGGCCGATCTGCAAGCTAACGGCACGTGGCCACCGCCATGCGCTGTGAGTTTGTAGATCGGCCGTTTCGGCCTGCGACACCCGCGCTGCCGTGCCGCGAAGCGGCACTTACGCCTGCAAGGAGACCCCCATAAAAGTTTAAGAATTATATTACAGGGAATGAATAAATAAATGAAAGAAATTAATAGAAAAATAAATAGAAAATATACCCACCATCCTTTGCTCCATTTCTCTCCGCATAATTAAAGAATGGGGATGAGGCTGCTCTTTGCTCATTGGATTATTTGTTTAGACTGCAGACTAACACATAATGTTTACTGTTGACACCAGCGAGAGGAGGGAGGGGAAAGCGTGTGTGTGTGTGTGTGTGTGTGTGTGTGTGTGTGTGTGTGTGTGTGTGTGTGTGCGTGTGTGTGTGTGTGTGTGAGAGAGAGAGAGAGAGAGAGAGAGAGAGAGAGAGAGAGAGGGAGAGGTTGGTGCATTTGGGGGTGTAAAGGTTTGGGTGGGGGTGCTGGCTGGGGATGAACTGATAACACGAGGGATGAAGGGAGAGAGGGAGGGAGAGGGGGAGAGAGGTGGATGAGTGGGGCTACGACAGGAGTGGACGGATGTGACAAGATTTATTAACTAGTTTATCAGGGATTTTCTGGAGCGGCTACACAGGCAGACAGATAAACACAATGCAACCTCTGGCAGGCACACACGCGCACACGCACGCACACATACAACATTTGAATCACAACACATGCAAATATAAGTGTGTGTGTGTGTGTGTGTGTGTGTGCGTGTGTGTGTGTGTGTGTGTTTGTGTGTGTGTGTGTGTGTGTGTGTGTGTGTGCGAGCGAGCGAGCGAGCACACACACACACACAAAAACACCAAAATAAATCTATAATCACTACTAGACACACAAATACACTTTCTCCCTCTCTCACACGTGCCCGCACAGGCGTGCGCGTGCGCACACACACACACACACACACACACACACACACACACACACACACACACACACACACACACACACACACACACACACACATACTATTATCCAACTAAGACCACCCAGGGAGCATATGGAGGCCAGCCAACGGGACAGTTCCACCGCCTGGAGAAACATCAACTGTTGAGTCTATCCCTGTTCACAGCACAGTCATCATGAGTTACCAGTAGCTACCCAGACCAGACTATAGCTGTATGTGGGTCTCTCGCATGGTAAACCAACGTGTTGCTTATCCAAAAGGGCGGTGGCTCCAAAAACCTTTAGCTCAAGACCCGAAAGAGAAATGTGATGTCTCTACGCGAACCAAATTATGCGACGCAGCGTGTTGTGAGCTTTTGGACCGGTCGGTTATTACCGCTACTTCTTCAATATGAAAGACTTTGGAAAAATGTTGGATTGTTTTGCATTTATTTTATTTGCATAAAATCTTTTGAAGTAATAATATATAAATTAGGGATATTTACTTGCGACCCATAAAAATGGGTCCGCGACCCAACACTGGGTCCAGACCCACTGTTTGGGAAACACTGCAGTAGGGGAATTCCCCCCTGGCCAGTGGAGATAGGCTGATTAGCAGGCAAGGCCTGTTACACTCACCCTGTTTGACCTCCATCCAGGGAACAGCACCATTGTAACACCTTATTCGAACCCTGGTCTCTTGCATGGGAGACACATCTACTGCACGGCCAAAGGGAATTTCTTCTTAGCTAGGGTGAGATATTAGACGTATGAGCTGGCAGGACTACTCTGCTAGACCCCTCTTCAACCGTGGGCATGGCCTAGGCGTTACATCCACCCACCCATGAACCCCTAAATCCCATTATGTCGTCAGTATTAAACCCGTATATGGGAATGCCCTTATATGGACATATTGTGTCAGTCTCATGTGGTCTCAGCGTGACCTCGCCTCTCGCCCTTAGGGTGTCTTACTATTTTATAGGGACTGAAGCATAGCGTTAGTTTATGCAGGACACGTGAGTCAGCTGTAATCAGCTGTAGTCAGTCAGATCCTTTCCTATTCACAGATCTGCTAATCATTACATCACTCTGTCTAATCCAATCAGAGCTCTCACTCAGTAAGGGAGGCTCCTTTAAATATGGCTTGAATTCACTATATAGCTCCGCTTGTCTTTCATCTGAAGCTTCGGATCTGCTGCTGCTTAGCTACCTCCTCCACCCCAGCCTCCACCTTTTGATCAGAGTCTGGCATAGGCTCAAATACTTGCAATGTTATGTCTGCTGATTCAAGCTAATATGTCAATGTATTGCTATTGTACTACTATTGTATCCCTATGGGGGGTTTTGCTTAAAGTTCCCTGATTTTGCTTAGCAAGCATGCATGTACAAAATTCAGGGAACATCTCTGAACGTGGAGACCTTTAACGCCAAGTCTAACTGTATTATGGTTAAATCTACTTTGAAGTGAGTGTTCCTGACTAAAGTAAAGAAGTTGGAAAGACTGCAAATGTATTCTGCAATAAACAAGCTAACATATAGAGACTCAAGCTAATGTACCAAGGCAATAGGCTAAGGGATTAATTAAATAAAGTATATACTGTACTTTGTCATGCACCATTGGTCAGCCCTATTCTTGGGTCTGCTAGAAAAAGGCAGGCTACATTATTTCGTTTTTTCTACACTATGCCCCATGTCACATTTACATTGTGCAAGCTCATCCTTGCACACTTTCAACATTGTAATCTAATCTGACGTAATTGATACATTCAGTTTACACTCAGTATTTCAGGGTAGCAATGCAAGGGCTACCCTGAATGCTGTGTGCGTGTTGTTAGGGTTTGCCAGTTTAGGAATTGCAGATGTCTCCAAGAAATGTCAATGAATTCAATCCAGGAGATTTTGCTCTTTTATTAAGAATAAATGTGTTCAAAACACATTGGCCATTCAAGTCTCAAGTCTGGTTCTGAATACACCATTGCAATACTGTGCCAGTGAATATATTACAGGTATAAACCAGTTCATGTAGTATAGTCATTTGACACCATTGACAAGCACAAAGTAACCCAATAGTTAATCAGCTGCAAGTATCTGGTCGAGTCAATTAGATTAGTCGACTATTAAAACCAATTAGAGGCACCACTCTCTCCCTCTCCCTTCAGGAATACATATTTATATGGTTTCAATGATGAAAGGGGGGCAAATAAAAGTGTATATTTATTCAACAAAGTTGTTCCACAGCAGAGGCGAGAAAAAAGTAGGGATGGCTGTTAATCCAGATGACATACCTCAGAATCAGAATCTGTATTTTCACATCACAGGTTTACAAGTGTAAAATGGGTGAATTTTCTTGATAATGGGCAAGTTGTTAGGCGAGATCAGGCAGGAGGCACCGTGGACTATTATGTCCGCAGACTGCTTGAGCAGACTGCCGACCACATAATCTCCAGGCCCCTGTATAGACTGCCATCTGAGGCCAGCCTCTTTTTATGAGGGATCTGAGATGAGGGGCGTGGTTGCACGCCACTAGGGCATCTTATGATGATACTTACATAAAAGAAGAAAGTTGAAAAGAGTATGGAAAGGTGGAGGTATGAGAGAAGAAGAAGTCAGCAAGAGTAAGACAGAATATGCAGGTGTGAACGATAGGGAGCACACAGTGGAACAGTGAGGAGGCAAGGAGTAGCAGAGGTGGCGAAGGTGAAGGAGTTTAAGTACCTGGGGTCAACTATCTAAACTAAAGTATGGGGAGTGTGGATGAGAGGTGAAGAAGAGAACGCAGGCACAGATGGAGTTAAGTGTCAGGAGTGATTTGTGACAGAAAGGGCACCAGCAAGAGTGAGACCAGCCATGCATGTGTGGCTTGGAAACGGTGGCACTGACAAAAAGATAGACTAGGTCAGATTTCCAAAAATCATAATCACGAATGTATCACAAACATGATTTCTAGGGGTATTACATCACAATAATAAACAAGAGAATATGTCAGTACATCAACAGCAATATAACAAATGCAAATGAATATCTATCTAGAAAAAAAAAAAACAATATAATCAGTAAAGAAAACAAAAGGTTTCTAAAAAAAAAACTAAAAACAAATGCTAACTAGCTTCATGTATATGGTCATTGATTTTTTCAGTAGTGCTAAGGGTTTAGGTGGAGTCTGAAAAGGTGAGTCTTCAGTCCAGCGAGTGAGTCCGTTGTTCTAAGTGCGACAGGGAGTTTATTCCACAACTTGGGGGCCAGGAGGGCAAACTGTCTCGGACGAGTGGATTTTTGCCCTGGGGTTTTTAGCGAGGGTTCTGTCAGCATCCCTCTGTTGGCTTATCTAAGTGAACGGGTGGGGGTGTAGGGGTTGATCAGGTTTTGGAGGTATGGAGGAGCCATACCTTTGGCTGCTTTGAAGGTCAGCATCAGTGTTTTGTATTCAGTGCGGGCCGAAACCGGGAGCCAGTGGAGGCTGCGGAGAAGGGGAGAGACATGTGAGAACTTAGGCTGGTTGAAGACCAGTCGTGCCGCAGCATTTTGGATCAGTTGGAGAGGTTTAAGTGCACATGCCGGGTGAGGAGAGAGTTACAATAGTCAAGTTTTGATATGACATATGTCTGGATGAGGAGCTGGGCTGCCTCCTGGGTGAGGA
>NC_137817.1:40327589-40340089 GCF_963921795.1 Nannobrachium achirus
TATGTAATTTGTCTGTTTATTCAGCATCTTGCACGTTTTGTGCACCAATACAATAAGCCAATTTCCTTGCATTTGTAAATGTACCCGGCAATTACATTCATGGCTCCGACAGTTTTGTGTTTGGACCCACAAAACAGTGTTTGATCTACCGAGTGGAGCGAATGAGGACACACGGGAGGGAATAACTGCATAGAACAAACCCTGGATGGAGAGAGAGAGGGAGAGAGAGTGAGAGAGAGAGGGAAAGAGAGAGAGAGAGAGAGAGAGAGGAACCGCAGAGCCCGCTGATGTATTCTGAGCCGTGCTGTGCCGTCTCTGCCTCTATTTGCAAGGTGTTTATTCTGTCAACAACTTGAGTGTTTGCCCAGCTGGCACAGGAGCTGGGCCTGGCAGTGCCAACGTGCCACCTCCCAGGGGGTGGAGGAATCGAGGGCCTGGGGGGAAGAGGGGGGGTGGAGCGAGAGAGAGAGAGAGAGAGAGAGAGAGTAGGAGAGGAAAAAAAGAGGGACCGACGTGGCACGACGCCCAGTCTCCCTCCGCCACCGCCTCCCCCCCCCATCCGTCCTCCCTTTCTCCACCCCTTTATGCCATCTCCACCTCCTGTCTCTCCCTCTCGCCTCATCCTTATCCACTCAAACGCCCCCCCCAACCCCCACCATACCCCTCTCCGCACTCAGGCAGAGAGCGTGTGATTCCAGCATGTGTAGCGGCCGGGTGTACCTGTGTGTGCGCGTGCGTGGCTGTGTGTGTGTGTGTGTGTACGTGCACGTGAGATGGTGGTGGTGAAGTCGACCTGTGTGAGTGTGTATCGATGCCAGTCCAAAGCTGCCACTGTCGCTTCCCCTAGCCAAAGTGGGGCGGCTTAGCCCCGCATAATCCCTATTGACTGCCTCTTGCTTTGTCTGCCAATTCCCAGCATTGGATTTGTCTCACTCGATGATGCGCTCCACTCCACTTCTCTCACATTAATCCATACTGTTATTACTTTTCAATACCGACGCTAATTGCCCCCCAACCCCGCCCCGCACCCGCACCCCCAACCCCAAACTCCAACACACACACACACACACACACACACACACACACACACACACACACACACACACACACACACACACACGTGCACACCGTTTGGACAGAGGTGAGAAGGTGTGGGGTGGGGGGGTGGAGAGAATTAAAAAACAAAGACGAACCATAATAGCAAAATGAACAAACAGGTGAGTTGAGAGCCATTGAGCGGATGCCAGTCTGGCCGACAGCGGAGGTAAATCCATGGTTTTGGTGTGGGTGGCCGTGGGGACTCGACTGGCACCTGTGTGTGCAAAGACAGTGTGAAATAAAACATTGCACATGGCACCCGGCGAGCTGGCATAGCACGATGAGGTGGTCCTGTTTACTGTGCCCCAATCAGAGGCGTGCCTGTGGAATATATGGGAGTGTGCCTGTGTGTGTGTGTGTGTGTGTGTGTGTGTGTGTGTGTGCGTGTGTGTGTGCGCGCGTGTGCGCGTGTGTGTGTGCCTGCTTTTAGTCCCACTAGCAGTGGGAATCTAACTCTGGCAATGTCGGTCCATTCGTCCACACTTCTATCCCAAACAAGATATCTTGAAAACGAATGGCTTCCACTGACATATAACTTTCGGTGCACCTTAATGCACACTGTAGGATAAACTCTACTGATGTTTTAGATGTTCTCGTAGGTCCACCTTTAGGCCAAAATGTCCACATATATAAAAGATATCATGAAATGAAATGAGTGGATTCACTATGAACTGCAGTATGAACCCTTCTGATTTCAGTGATTTGTGTGACTCTATTGCCTTTCCTGTTTCCTATAGTGCCACCCATAGGTAAACATTTCCACTTGTTGAATGAATTAAAGGTACTTTGTAGCCTTTTCAGTTTAAAGCTTTTGCCAACAATGTATCTGAATCATTTAGTTAACATATAATTATACTTTTTTAGCTTCGCTACTACAGTGACAGTGTGGATATCTAAGGATGTTGTTGGTTGGTTCAAATGGTTGGTTCTAAGATGCAATATGGCCTCAAGGGGGCGCTAGTGGGGCTTTTAGACTCATGTTGACACTGCATGTGTGTGGTAGGAGCACAATTGCCAGAAAATGTGTGTCATCATCATAGCATGTGTATACTGTAACAACTAGTGCTTGTGTGCGTGTGTGCGTGTGTGCGTGTGTGTGTGTGTGTGTATGTGTGTGCTTGCGTGTGTGTGTACGTGTGTGTGTGCGCGTCCGTGTGTGCGTGTGACGTGTGTGTGTTTGTGCAACTGTGTGAAATCCCCCCACTGCTAAATCTTCCGATTAGCCTCTGAGCATCCTGTAGCCTCTCTCCGCCCAGCTTTGACCGGGTCTACCTGTATCCTGGAGCTCCGGCCTTGCCCGGGCCTCCAGGACAGGTTGTCCATCTGTCACTGATCCCAGATGAGTCCCCCGTTAAGCAGCTTTTCATCAGACCTGGCGAGTTGCAGCCCAAGAGTCACACGGGCCACGGCTGCTGCCTACAGCCAAGCTCTCCGCTGTGCCACCGCTGAGGTCTGGTTAGAAGTCACTCCATTCCCCCTGTGGCTGCTTAACACCGAGGAAATGTCATGAAGAGACAGTTTTTTAGCCGGTTCAGTGATACCTGGGGCCTCATCGATGAAAACATTCTTTGGACTTCACACGAAATTGTGACGAATGAAGAAAGTCTATTGCATCTGGATGTGTTACTGTGCATCATCGTAGTTATAGAGAAGTGTGTAACTATGTAAGCCTATATTTCTAATGAGTGTATTTGGTTTCATTTTACGCTCTCAAGAGTAGCATTTCTTAATTTATTTTTGATCAAGGTTTGCCTGTTATATACCACATCAATCAATACAGCATGGAATTGAGGACAACATCTGATCAAACGACACCTGAATATTCCAAGTCTTGGTTCTGAGAGGCTAAATCTCACCTGATGGTGGTCCGTGGCTCAAATGCCATGGGTTGGAAACCAATGCTATACGTCCTACAAGAGGCATTCAATTGTACCTTCCAGAGAGTGTTTGCTTTGCCAGGTGACCGTGTCTATGACTGGTGCCATGCATGCCATCAGACAGACAGTGACAGCTGCCATGGGCACAGGAGGAGTGGAAACTGTCTTACCTTCACCATTAGTGAAAAGATTGTACTCTTGTTTGAGGTGTAATTAATAAAATCGTGGAAGAAGCAAATTAATTATTTCAATGAACAAAAAACATATTTTAATCAGTCTATATAGTGACATATTTGTATATAATATAATCGAGTAGAGAACTATTAGCAGAGGTTGTCATAGGTAAATGTTCACCCTGGTGTTGGGGAGGTATAGACACCTACCGTTTGACAAGTAGCCCCGACTGAAGCTCAAAAGCTCAATATCTCTCCATGCCTGTCACTGTCTGTCTACAGCAGTGGTCCACAAAACCTTTTAGCTCGAGACCCAAAACATACATTTGACGTCTCCCCAAACTAGTGAAAATAGCCGACCTACAAGCTCGCGTTGTCTTCATGACATTTCTTTGATTGCTGTATTTATTTATGAAATTCTTTTGAAAAATGTTTGAATTAACTCTGAGTTTGGTAGATCTGCTTTCAGCTTCTGTGGCCCTACCACATGGAATGACTTGCAGACTACATTGAAGCACTTGAATCGTTTTAGATCTCTATAGTGACCAAACCCAATTACATGTGGTGACATGTAATTGTTTTTAATTTGGCCTTAGTTTCTATAATAACTTTTATATGAATTTTTTTTTTTTTTTTTTCAAAAGTGATGTTGTTGACGTTAAATTGCTTGTACTAACTCGCCGGCACTGTAAATAAGTTTAACCACTCAGTGTAATTTCAAGAATAAATAAATCTTGAATCGCGAGTCGCGACCCATAAACATGGTTCCGTGACCCACAAATGGGGTCACAACCCACTGTTTGGGAAACACTGGTCTACAGGCATGAAACTGTGATGGTTGGGGAACCACATTTACATGGCTGCATGTGTGCCTATTACAGCAGGTGGAGGGGGGACTCGAATTAGAATCTTTCCATTTTATTACTCCTGAATGTTAGGTGTTATTCAATATGTTATACATATTGCATATATATGATTGAATGTTATATCTGTCTAAGCCTACTGGGTAGAGCTCCCGGAGCAGCCAGCTCCAGAACACAATAGATCCCCAATCAACAGGAACAAGACACAGCAATCCAGCAGAGGCCTAGCAGTCTCTGCGCTCCACTGACTGCATACAGTATAGACACACACGCGCACACACACACACACACACACACACACACACACACGCGCACGCGCACACGCACACGCACACGCACACACACACACACACACACACACACACACACACACACACACAATCACACAGTGCTTTGCATGCACGCACACACGGTTGCACGTCTGTGCATACACAAACATGCATGCGCATGCGTGCGTACACAAATGCACTACCAATTACACACTTTATGCACAAACATGCATGCACATGGGTGCGCACACACATGCATTACCCATTACACACACGCTAAGATGCGCTGATACAGCTAGTGTGAGGCAACAGCAGAGACTGGTATTGAGCAGACACTGTCGCGCGTAGAAATACAGTACACGCACGCACGCACACATTTTTACGCGCAATGCGTGCACGCACCATCCTGCTGGCCAGTCAGCCTACATCAGATAACTGGTCACCTTTAATGGCCAAACAGCGTTGACAGAGACAGCAAACACACAGCAGCTTTGTCTTATCTATACGCCTCTGGCTGCTGGCTGCTAACAAACAGTGCTGTGGTCTCCTCTCTCCCCTCTACTTTCTCTTCTTTCCTCTTTCCTCTTGTCTCTCCTCCATGTTCTCTTTCATTATATTTCTTCTTAATTATATTATATTCAATGTGTGTATTTTGCTCTGTGTCTTGGTGTCTTAATGCTTAAGGTAACCTTAAGCTGATTTATATATGTATATAAATACAGTATTTTAGCATTAATTTCTTAGCAATTTTTTAGCAACTGTAACTGGCCCACAACTACAAAAGATTATTAAAAAAGGAAGCTCCTTGAATGCAGGGGGAAATAAATAATGGTGCTATTCAACAAGCCACCAAGCACTTTACCAAGCACTTTAAAAGTAGGGAACACCAGAAGCTTGACAACATACTGTTTTGTCTGTACATGCAACAACAATGCATTTTAGACTAGATATATTTTTTCATATTTTTATACTCAGAAAGGACACATTATATTTGGCCTTGAATACATTAAGGGGTAACTTAAAATGACTATCTGATAGTTCTATGCCAGTGGCATGAGAAGGAGAGATTGTAGTCTATCAAGAACACCGCTGGTCTCAGAGCTGTTTATGATGGAAGATTTCTTTAATGAGTTGGACGTTCATACTGTCAGCTCCACAACAACTGATGCATTTAGAGTCTCTCCCTGTCCGTCTCCCTGTTACAGACTAATAGAATGCACACACACCTGCACAGCACATGCACACACATACACACACAGGAATGCTCGTATGCACGTATACCTGCCTAGTAAACAGAGTAAACACATGCAAATACAGAAACACGCACGCACGCATGCACGCACACGCACACACACACGCACGCACACACGCACGCACGCACTCACACACACACGCCAATTCCCATTTGAGCGGCACATCCAGCAGATAGCAGTTTTCTCCCAGTTCTATTATCACTGAACCTTACCTCCAGAGAGAGAGAGAGAGAGAGAGAGAGAGAGAGAGAGAGAGAGAGAGAGAGAGAGGAGAGAGAGAGAGAGAGGAAGAAGTATGGATACAGATTTGAGAGAGATGCAAAGTGACAGACAGACAGACAGACAGACAGACAGACAGACAGACAGACAGACAGACAGACAGACAGACAGACAGACAGACAGACAGACAGACAGACAGACAGACAGACAGACAGACAGACAAAAGCAGGATGACGAGGCTGTTATTATTTCACATGGTTAGTCCTGAGTGAACCACAACTCACTTATTATAAACATGCAGCTCCTGACTGAAATACTGTACACTTCAGGAAGAAGCTAACCTGGCATAGCCAGACAATGTCACTTCTCAGTGTCATTTCTTTTTCCAAGGGGTGGTTACAAATAGATTCAAACAGACTCTATTGGTTAGACCTCCCACTGAGCACGCCGTCTAAAAGTGGTCTAATAGACGTATAGATTTGGACATTTATTAGTGGTCTAAACTTAGACTAGACGACTAATAGACTTCTAATAGTCGTCTAAATGTAGACCGTCTACATTTAGACGACTATTAGAAGTCTATTAGTCGTCTAGTCTAAGTTTAGACCACTAATAAATTTCCAAATCTATACGTCTATTAGACCACTTTTAGACGGCGTGCTCAGTGGGCTTCGACCAATCAGAGTAGCGCAAAAGTTATACACCTGCCCTACATTTGCATACTGGACCCTGGTTGGTTTCTCATGACCTAAAGCCCGGCCTTCATTTGCATACTGGGCCCCTGGTTGGTTCCTCATGACTTGTGAGCCGTGAAATAAACGTATGTTTTCTCATGCCAATAAAGCTCCTTTGAATTGAATTGAAAAATTGAAAATTGAAATATTTGAATAACTGAGCAGGGCTGGACCTAATCTGCCAAGGGCAATCTTTCTTTGCAATGGCAGATTCATCTGGCTATACGCGGGGCTAGGAAGAAGCAGGTGAAAAGAAGAAGCTGCTTGGACTACTCGTGAAGGAAGCATGAGGTCAGTCCGTTGCTCTCCCCAGGTTGGCAGAGGGAGTGTAGCGCTGAGGATTACATTAGACAATTGACACTGGGTGACATTGTCCGCATGCAAAGCATGGAAGTGAGCACTACCGGCGGAAACTGTAGGGGCCAGTTGTGATCCTCTGCTAGATCAATACATTGAACAGTACCAAGTGAAGTAGAAAGAAGGATATAGGTGGAGATAACACAGTGCTACATTGTTTTCACCAGATATCTTAATACAACAAGTCAAGTAAATTTTATTTGTATAGCATGTTTAAAAACAACCAAGGTTACTCAATCTTCAAAAAGTGCATCAGGCAAGAATGTAAATGTTACAGCAGATAAATTAATACAGTAATATCAGAACAAGAACAAGAGCATAAAAATCATAAAAGTGAGAACATTTCAAAAGGCCAGATATAGAACAGGTGTGTTTTTAGAGTCTGTCCAAAGATGTTCCACAGTTTTGGAGGAGCGACCGACAAGGCAGGGTCGCCTTTTAGCTTCAACCAGGCATGGGACCTTTAGTAGATCTAAGTGACCTAGTGGTTTGGAGTGGACGGAGTAACTCTGATATGTAGGGTGGTGCAAGTCCATGTAAGGCTTTAGAGATCAAAGAACAAGACTGAGCTAACAGTGAAGTTTTGCCGCTATGGACAGAATCTTCTTCCCCCCGACTTTCGGCACCTCCGCGTGGTCCAGCTGAAAACAGCGAAGTACTCCCCTACCTCCTTGCCCACCACTGGCCCTCACCGGTGTGCTTAGGGTCCTTGGGAAACGCCAGGTCGGTTGTCTTTGCACAACAGTCTGTAAAGAGCTACAACTGGCACGTTGTGAAAACAGGTGGAATTTACACACGGTCCGTGTGTAACAAACCGGTTTGTTTTGTGGGCTAACGCTATACAATGGACGTTAAGCGGCAGGGGAAAGTGTTAACTTGGAGGACGATGGACTAGAACGTCATAATTTATTCGCTTTTATTGGCTGACCCGTTTCCATTGCACTAATGCACATTTAGTTTTTGGAGCGGTGAAAGCGCTCCCAATAGACAGGTATGTCTGTGGCTGGCTGGCTGGCTATGTGGGTATGTCCGTAGCCTGACAGTACCTGTACCGACCACACATGTTAAAGGAGGGGCGCTGTTGTGCAGGCACACACACACACACACACACACACACACACACACACACACACACACACACACACACACACACACACACACACACACACACACACACACACACACACACACACACACACACACACAGGGTGTAGCTTCTCAGATTCACCGCTCCACTTCGAACCGAGGTTTGATTTTTTCGATAAAGCCTCAAAATCCACCTCCTCCAAGCGCATAAATGTTATGCGCAAAAGCCTTAATGCGCAAAAAAAGGCTTTAAACGCAACTATAGACACAGTACAGAGCAAATATGTGAATAAAACATGCATACTTTTGGAAGAGATTAGCACATTCACCTCCGTTCTGAACGTGAGTCAAATTTTACTTTTACATGTTAAATCAATCAAATGTCCTCACAAATAGCACAAGAATATGTTCATGTGTGTTTGCATATTAAAATGATGCTTTATGCGTATAGCTTCCGCTGTGATATTGTGTGTGTGTGTGTGTGTGTGTGTGTGTGTGTGTGTGTGTGTGTGTGTGTGTGTGTGTGTGTGTGTGTGTATGTGTGTGTGTGTGTGTGTGTGCGTGCGCGTGTGAAGTACACGTATACGTGCGCACATGCACCTGTGAGGGTGATGGTATACATGTGTGTGGAAGATGTGGTGTTTGTGTGTGTGTGTGTGTGTGGGAGGGGGGGGGGGAGTCAAGGTGCATTGAAGCAGATAGCTCAGCTCTATGCATACTAAACATACACACACATGCACACATGCCATCGCCAATGGCAAGCAGAAATGGAGGGGGTGGGGTATAGCTGCAGGGTGGGGAGAGGAGTGGAGAGGAGGAGGAGGAGGAGGAGGAGGAGGAGGAGGAGAAGGAGAAGGAGGAGAGATGGAGGAAGGGAGGGAGGCAGAGATGTAGAGGGGAGGAAGGGAGAGAGAGGTATAGGGAGGGACATAGCGCCCTAGGGCCCCCCTGCCTTATCACACCTCTCGGCTCACTTCATCTGATTACAGAAGCCAGCACCACGGAGGTAGAGAGAGAGAGAGAGAGAGAGAGAGAGAGAGAGAGAGAGAGAGAGAGAGAGAGAGAGAGAGAGAGAGAGAGAGAGAGAGAGAGAGAGACAGACAGACAGACAGACAGACAGACAGACAGACAGACAGACAGACAGACAGACAGACAGACAGAGAAAGAGAGAAGAAGCGGAGAGAGGGGGGAAATGAGGGCTATATCCACAACTTTCCAACATCCCATCGTGCATTGCGCAGAATGGGCAGGCAGCTTCCGGCACCGCAGCCAAGAATGATCTACAAACTCACAACGGTTGCATCTGCGACGCGACGTGAGCACGGTGAGCTTATGTCTGCTGTTAACCAGAAGTGTCCCGCAAATAATGCTACAGTAAATTCGTGCGGAAACAGGTGGATAGGGATAAAGCGAGGGGAAGGGCAATTGAAAGCAAAAATGAAAGAAAGAGAGAAAAGTTGAGAAACAGTGAGAGAGATGGGTGACAGACTTCTGACTGGCCGAAGGATGGTGTCACGTGATTGGATGGAAACTTGGTCTGGATCAGCATGCGATGACCTCGACTTCTGTGGATTATTGCCAGACCCATGAAATGGGTAGGCCTACATAAGCAAATGTCGGTCTGTCTGTCCGGGTTTTCTATATAAAGGGTATATATGATGATGACATGATGATGACATGCCTACAAAAGGCATGATGTCATAAATGATGATGACAGACAGGGGGTCTGGCACAACCAGGTTGACCTGGTCTAGTTATTAGTGTGGTTGCCTGAAGGGCGACACACTATTGTCCTCGTGCCCAGGTTACGGAGTAACATTTGGTCAACGAGGAACCAGCATTCTCATGACATCACCTTTATGCAGAGCTCTAGCAGTTTTTGCTGCTTCCTGATTGGCTAAATGTTATGTATAAGATATGGTGACGTTTGCCCACAACATCAAAAGCAGTTTTTGCTGCTTCCTCATTGGCTAAATGTTACTCTGTAAACTCATGAGGATTGGTCAAACTTCACATAACATTTTGCAAACTACAAAAATGTCCAAACTACAAAATACTGTAACCACACTTTTTTTTCCAGAATTCTACCTTTCTAGTTGTCACTTTCCAAGGGGTCGATCCAGAGTCAGCATGAACAGGGTCTCACAGTACACTGGTTCTACACACTCCAACTTTTGCACACAGATAGCTCAGATTTGTTCCTACGTTCTTAGCTGCTTTCCCCAACGTTACTGTACTTGCACAATGTACAGTTGTTCGAAACAACATTTCTCTGTAGAACCGCCGATCCAACCAATATGGCCATATTGGGCTGATGCCTTCAGGGATCTCCATACATGGGCGATCCAACCAATATGCCCATATTGGGCTGATGCCATCAGGGATCTCCACATATGGGCATAAAAGGGACAAGGACTGACAGATACAGAGATCTCCATATATGGGCATAAAAGGGACAGGAGGACTGACAGATACAGAGATCTCCATATACAGGCACATATTATGTGATTTACGTCACACTGACAGGCACAGACTTGGTCCTACTGATGCCATCAGGGATCTCCATATATGGGCATAAAAGGGACAAGGACTGACAGATACAGAGATCTCATATATGGGCACATACTGTATGCATTTTACGTCAGGTCCAAATTCCACCACACTACTTGATTAAGGATCTGAAATCTGAATACTCTGATTTCATACACCTTTCCTGACCTGCACAATCTGTTGCCATCAATAAGGGTCAGGGCCAAGAGAATGAACGAGTTGGCATCTACTTGCCTCAACCTGTGCTTGCTCTTGGCCAACTCTACACAGCCTTCTCCAGGGAAAGAGAGCCAGTGCCGTAAAAGTTTTCATTGTGGATAATGACAGGTGCATATACTGATTATTGTTTATAGCGAACTCCTTTAAAATGATCCCTGGCTAATATATTACGACAAATATGCCTTAATACATTATAATTGTCCTCTATAAGTACAATGTAAAATTAAAAACACCTAAATTATTTTATTTCTTCTAGAAATAGCTAATCTTTCACTCAATCAAAATCGTTAAAACCGCTAAAACGATAGAAAGCAGTCAATGAAAACATTTTAACACTCATCTTTTCTTTTCTCTCATTACAATCTAAAATATGAACCCTTGTTGTAAAATACCAAAGTTGTCCTTTAAGAACACAGACCGGCCTTAGATGAGGCTTTTATAAAAGGCTTCTTAAAACAGAAAACTTCTTCGATGTTTAACTCCAGCAGAGAGACGGGTCTATTTAGAGACTTGATTTGAGTTGCTGTGAGGTGTCATCTATTTGAAATATATTATGTCTACCTGACATATTGCTTGGTGTGAGCTGCCTGTGTCTTTCACGTGCAATAACATATCAGTGTCATGTCGCTGACGCGCCGACAAGCCCATCAAGTCGCTGACAAAATTCATACCGATCTCCCCCAGAATATAATTACCCTGGAAATATTAGCGGGTACACACACGGCACATTTGGAAGTCATCCAAATCCAATTAACAGAGCAGGTATGCACACGAACCCCCCAGAAATGGAAATGACTGTTTGCAATGCAAATACACACTGACTCAGAGGAAGAGCGTGATTCAAACACTATGAAGAAGATGGAGTGCAGGAAAAACTAAGAAGAATGCACAAGACAAAGATGAAGAGTTTAGTGGCTGTGGATGCACATACATACACATACACAATGATATCTCTGCTTGTACAGCCCGTGGTGGGCAACTCTAGTTGATTTTTATTTATTTTTCGTTCCTGTTGTTTGTTTCAACTTTATTCAACTCTGTGCTTCACTCAAACACACACACACACACACACACACCGGTACACACACGCACCCACACGCACGCAGACACACAACCTCAGTTTATAGGGTTAAGACTGCTCCTAATATTTGAATAATATTAAATATAGAGGATACATTTCACATATGCGCCAAATAAACAGTGACAAAAATACCTCAAAAGAGTGTGTACTAAATTATGAATGAATTATTTAAATTGTTAGCACGTTGCTCGAGGGCACTCCTGCAGTGGGCATTGAATGAGGGGTTTGTTCCTTCACTGAACCTGCACGCAGATTCTTCGAGGGAATCGAACTGGCAACCACTTATGTGCAGATGGGCATTCAAACTTCATGAAATTCAAAAAAGGAAGAAAGATAATTTCATGGTCAAGGGTTCTGGTCTGGTCTCATCAGCTGCACAGCCTAGAGGTGCTTAGAGATGCCTGGGTCAGTGTGTGTGTGTGTGTGTGTGTGTGTGTGTGTGTGTGTGTGTGTGTGTGTGTGTGTGTGTGTGTGTGTGTGTGTGTGTGTGTGTGTTTGAGTACGTATTGCTGGCGTAGATGCTTGAGGGGTGTGATAGGATTTTCCTGAATGAGAGTCTGTGTGAAAGAGGATGTGTGTGTGTGTGTGTGTGTGTGTGTGTGTGTGTGTGTGTGTGTGTGTGTGTGTGTGTGTGTGTGTGTGTGTGTGTGTTGGTGTGTGTGTGTGTGTGTGTGTGTGTGTGTGTGTGTGTGTGTGTGTGTGTGTGTGTGTGGTGGGGGAC
>NC_137817.1:40347589-40370089 GCF_963921795.1 Nannobrachium achirus
ATGGCAAAGTTAGAATTGATACACTGAGTCTATGGTGATTCAATTAGAGCAGGCGGGCATGAGGAGAAGACAGAGAGATGAGGGGCAGTTAGAAAGTCATTTAGCTCATGTTTCCTCCGCTCGGGGACACGGGGGACGCCGCGGGGCTCATGTGCAGGGGGATAATGTCCTCTGGGCTCCTGCTGGAGATAGATGGTCCTCTGTGGACGTCCTCGCATGGACGGCATGTCCAAGAACGAGCTGAGGATTTGATGGATTCTGGACACAACCTGGCAACCATTAAGATGGGGGGAGGAGACTGGCTGACTGACTGACTGACTGGCTGACTGACTGACTGTGGTGGACAAAGTACACAATTATTTTACTTAAGTAAAAGTATCAATATTGCAATGCAGAAGTACAAAGTACAAATAAAAGTCCAGAATTAAAACTATACTTGCAGAGTAAAAGTAATAAAGTGTTGGCATCAAAATGTACTTAAAGTACCAAAAGTAAAAGTGCCAAATGTTTGAAAATAGACGATTTACAAGCTTGTAGATCGGCTCTTTTCAAATAGCCTAAAATAGGGCTAAAGAGGTAAATGTATGTTTTGAATATTATAATGTATATCTGCAAAGTAACTAGTAACTAAAGTTTTCAAATAATTATAGTGGAGTAAAAGTACAATTTTTGGATCCGAGATGTAGTGGAGTAGAAGTAAAAATTGTACTCAAGTACATTATTTAAATAAATGTACTTTACACCACTGCTGACTGACTGACAGTCAGGGAGAGGGCCAGAGGCAACAGGAATATGGATGCAGCTGTCTGTATGCATGCCTGCATTCAGTATGCGTGCATGTGCGCACATGCGCGTGTCTGAAGTTTACGAGACAGAGAGGAGGCTGCCTGTGATTAAGAATAAATAGCCCAATAAATATTCAATCAGGACACAAAGAGCCCTGATTAAAAGGACTTGGGGCGCAGAGAGGAACAGGGCAACCTGGTTCCAGCCTGACCACCCAAACGTCTTTTTGATGTAGTTGTTTCTTAATAATGCACCACATAATAGAAATATGAGAGACGGTTTCATCCAGATATTTCAAATGTGTTATAGGCGTTTCAAAGGATTTTCTCTGTCAAATGGAATATTGGTTTCAATGGAACTCATGGTGGTGAGGCAGATGGCTGCTTGATTTGAGCAACAAAAGCGACTTAAAAATAATTCTGTAATTGTTACACAAATCATGGAATAAGTGAAGGAGCCAAAAGAAACATGACTGACAAGAAGGAAATAAACTATGGAGAGATGGACAACGCTCAGCGCTCAAACAGCAACTCTGTCCCTGTCTACCAAAACAAAAAGTGTCTGATACTGATTGGTACAAATCTAGGCCTACTTATTGTTTTGTTAAGCAAACACAGGGCAAAGTTACATCAACATACTCAAAGAGCTGAAGCATGAAATCCAGGCCAAAATAAAATAGACTGAGGGAAGCAGAAGCATGACTTGACTCTACTGTATGTTATATCCTACATTTTCTGAATATGGATTTGTTTTATTAATATTGTGATCTCACAGCTATTGCTATTTAGATTTTCTGCACAGAGTACACGCTGGACACACTGGCACACTTTACACTTACTTATTGCTGCTGTTTTTCTTACACATATTATACCTCGTTTTAATACCTCGCCTTTGTTATATCTTGTTTGTTTCTTTTTATTGTATTTTTTGCACAGTCTGGTAACGCCAACATTTCAATGTTCGATTCTATGTACCGGTAAATGGGATGAATAATGCACTTAAAACAAGCAAGGTCTAAATTGAAAGAGAGGAAAACAATAATGTGTAAAAAGAAAGAAACCTCAACAAGAGATATTCAAATTGTAGTTTTAGAATGGATTTTATATAGTTCTTACACACCTAACCAGAAGGGTCTGGCTATATCCTTATCACAAATGCAAGCCAAAGCCAATTTGAATGCCATAAGAGGGAAGGAATGTATTAATTAAAGAAAAGAAAGAAAAAAAGTGGTGACACTGATCAATTGTAAATTAGGTACCTCATTCAGTCTACGCCAGAATTGACTACTTTTTAATGAGTACTGTTGAAAGTCACATAGGGTCAAAGAGTGTAAAATCAGGGTGACAGATGTATCAGATCACAATGTGATCCATTTGACAATACAGCCAGGAGTGTCGCACCAAATTCTGGGCCCTGGGTACTTTAACTATTGACAAATAGCAGATATACAAGCTCACAAGGCGGCACCGAGTGCCGCACTGCGAGCTTCTAGATCTGCTATTTTTTTTTAAATCATGAAAGTTTGTGCAAGTCTTTGAAATTTTCAAAACCTTTTAAGGTTTTTGTCAGTGGTGCGCTGGTGCCCAAACTGAAGGATCCCAAAAATTATATGTATTTGGCCACAGACCCCCATCTCAAAATATTTAGTTCCGGGGATCCCCCAGAAGCAAAATTAGAGTTACAAATGTTTGCTTAAAAAATACATATTCAAAGATTTGCTAATTTTCACGACTTTTCAAAAATAGCATATCTACAAGTTCACAGCGCTGCACTCGGTGCTGCGCTGTGAGCTTGTATATCTGCTATTTTTCAATAGCTAAAGTATAAAATAATTCCAGACCCCTCCACCATGGGCCCTGGTAACTCAGCCCCACTTTCCCCCCTTGTGACGCCCCTGACAGTAGAATAATAAATACTTTATGGAGGCCCAATGTGTGAATTTAGCATAAGGTAAATGTGGAAGAGATAAGTGAAGAGATAAAAAGGTATGGAAGAAAATGATACGGGCCATATGTGCCTGTAATAATATGGGATGTTATGAAGACAGTTATTTGTATAAATCTGATGGGCCTGACAACAAGGTCCCAGCCAGCCACATAGCAACACAGAGGATCAGTTATGGAAACAAGGGGGAGATAGATGAGATCCTCAGGGGAGATGTAAAAGAAGCAGTTTTATCAGAGACACCTGGCCAGATGCCTACATAAACAGCAGGCCTGTAATGCAATTCATACGTGTCCACCACGCGTCCACCACTGCAGGGTCTTGGGCAATGTTTCTCAAACATTAAAATGTTAAAGTCTCCCCTTAGCTCTGACAGTGTACAAATGGAACCACATGGACACGTTAGGGTCCATTTGGTTTCATCTGTATACTGTTAGAGTTACAGACTTGTATGGGTCAATTTAGACCCCTCTAAATGAACCCACAGAATCCCTAGAATCCACTTTGAGAATCACTGGTCTAGGGCACAGAGCTACATGTTATCCACCTGTTTCCCGCGAGAATTTACTGTAGCATTATTTGCGGGACACTTCCGGTTAACAGCAGACATACAAGCTCACGTCGCGTTGCAGATGCAACCGTTGTGAGCTTGTAGATCACTCTCGGCTGCGGCGCCGGAAGCTGCCTGCACATTCTGCGCAATGCACGATGGGATGTTGGAAAGTTGTGGATACAATAATGCTAAAACGATTACACAAAAAGCCCTGGGTGGTGGTTTCCACTGTGGTCCTGTGTATTCAATTCATCAAGTTATACAAAGACAATACAATATTGTACAAGAAATCGTCAATACTAGGAGCTGTAAAAGCATATTTACAGAAAGACAGCTGAGGGTTAATTTGATAACATTTCATACGAACACAATTTGTCTGTGTTAAGTGGAGGGAATCTGGGCGAAGAGAGGTGAGCTTTGTCACTGCGCAGTGTAAGAACATGTACGCAATTGTCATAAAACCTGATCTTTAATCTTTATTATCTTTTACTATACAGTACAGGCGTCAGCTTTCAAAATTATACATTCTACGTTGTCTATTTTCATTTATATTTTCACACTCAAGAAGTGAGAGAGTGAGTGAATAGTGAACTTGAGAAATCGGTCTATCCACAAGTTTCCGAGGGAGTTTACTGGAGACTATCGGGACCAAACTTCCGGGTTTAACAGCAGACATACAAGCTCACGTCGCGTCGCAGATGCAACCCTTTGTGAGCTTGTAAATCGGCGCCGGAAGCTCGGTGCAGACGTCTGCGCAATGCACGCACGCGCGCACGCACGGACGCATGCACACTCTCATGCACACGCACACACATTGAAACTCAATCCAAACAGGGAGAAGGGAGCTGCAATAAGAGACATACATGAGATGTAGATTATAGAGCATTGAACAGACCCTTGCGCCCCCAGTAGTACTGGTGCATGTAATCAATGGATCAATAACACAACTGAAGCAGAACCACCAGGCTAGTGTGCTTTAGTCAAATACTCTGTGTGTATGGATGAATAACTGTACAGTCAGTGTATATTACCATTTTGCATGTGTGTGTGTGTGTGTGTGTGTGTGTGTGTGTGTGTGTGTGTGTGTGTGTGGTTGTTTGTGTTGCATGCATAAATCCTTATATTATTATAAGTGTATACAGTAACACCAGTGATGAATATGTGCATATGTAGCACATCTGTTGTATAATACCAACATGTGTGTGTGAGTGTGTGTGTGTGTGTGTGTGTGTGTGTGTGTGTGTGTGTGTGTGTGTGTGTGTGTGTGTGTGTGTGTGTGCGTGTGCGTGTGTGTTTGTGTGTGCGAGCATGCCATCTATGCTTGTGGCCAGCATGCATTAGTCAAATGTAGTGTGGGAGGTGTGAGTATTGGCAGGGCCAGGCCGATAGGACGCAGTGCAGACAGTAAGATGTATGTACTACACACAAACTCACTGTTATGGATCGGACGGTGTCCGTGTATCCCATGTCTCAGCAAATGTTCACCCATGTATTGTGGAGAAGGTTATTGGAGAGTGTGAGATATGTGGTTGAGCATGAACGTGTGTGTGTGTTGTGTGTTGTGTGCGTGCGTGCGTGCGTGCGTGCGTGCGTGCGTGCGTGCGTGCGTGCGTGCTTGCGTGCGTGCTTGCGTGTTGAGGTGGTGGTGGTGTATGCATGTGTTTGTAGTCATTCACATGCCATTTAAATGTCATACTAAAGTCTTGTAATACAACACGCCTTGGTGTGTGTGTGTGTGTGTGTGTGTGTGTGTGTGTGTGTGTGTGTGTGTGTGTGTGTGTGGCTGCCTTGATTGAGTTGTGGTTGTGTGTGTGTGTGTGTGTGTGTGTGTGTGTGTGTGTGTGTGTGTGTGTGTGTGTGTGTGTGTGTGTGTGTGTGTGTGTGTGTGCGTGCACATGTGTGTTTGTATTTGTTGTGCGCGTGTAAGGGAACAACTGTGCGAGAGAGAGCAGTGGCTGATTGGTGGCATGTGTTGTCTGTCTGGTATGCTAAGCACGTTGGCTAGCCCCTACAGAGATGGCTTATCAGCAGAGGTATGGAAGAACAGTCTGCTAACACAGCCTCATACCAACCCTGTCCCTGTCAGAGAGAGAGAGCGAGAGAGAGAGAGAGAGAGAGAGAGAGAGAGAGAGAGAGAGAGAGAGAGAGAGAGAGAGAGAGAGAGATGGAAGGCAGAGACAGAAATCCTTATCAGACAGCCCTCGTCTTTTCTTCCATTGCTTTCCCTCACTCTTTCTTCTTTCCCCCCTCTATCTCCGTCTCGTCTTGGAGATATGCTAATCGCTGTGTAAGTATATCCTGTCAAATAATTACCATATATTAAACTCTGCTCATCTCCTCATAATTTCCCCTTATGCATAATCGTATTTGGCTTCCTTCCTCCAAATAGTATGGACAGGAGGGGAGGGACATACAAGGCCTTACCTTCGCCAAGTTAATCTTCATTGATTGAATATCGCGCTCTTATTGCAGGCCGTTTTGTATGCGTGTGTGTGTGGACACTGCATCCTCAGGCTGTACTACAACAGCTCAGTTGAATTCGTTCTGTCCGGCTGTGTTACAGCCTGGTGTGGACACTGTACTGCCCGGGAAAAGAAAAGCGGCGCGATCAGCAGAGCGCACATTGTGAGGCGAGCTCCCCGTGCTAAAGGAACTGTACAAACAGCGGTGTGGAGTCAAAGCCCAGCGCATCATCAAGGACAAACCTTGCCTACAACGTCCGGGCAAGGAGGCCTACCCCTGTATCAAGAGCAGCGCAACGCCATGGTTCATGATCAGCTTCCACCCGGCTGGCGTCAGACTGCTGAACAGTACATGGTCACCGCCTGTCTTCAGGCGGGTCTAATGTTGCATTCAAACCTGGATAGTTTGAGTGGGGGGATTACATACAAAGTGGATGCAAAGACGAGACGATGTGCGACCGGGCGTGGCGCGAAGGATCCGAATGGGGCGGCGCGAACGACGCAAACGGTCACTTTGGTATCTTTCTCCCCAGCTGGAAATGTCCAACTGAAGTGACCTTTGCTTCCCCTTCCAACTCCACTCATTGCGTCCTGATAGCCAATCAGCATTGATGTTGTAGGGAAATGACAGGGAAGTGATCAACAACAACACCGCCCAGGACAGCCTCCTTTTTTTGAGCGGTGGTCACGCCGCTCCTATACGTGGCCGTGTGTGTAGAGGTACGTGTGTGTATGTGGGTGGGTCCGTATGTAGCCTCAAGCCTGTGGTGTAGTACCTTTTCTAACCACACATGTTAAGGGAGGGGCGTTGTTTTCAGGCCAGGCCAGGCCAGGCACACACACACACGCACGCACACACACACACCACACACACACACCACACACACACACAGGGGGGAAGGGGGAGGGGGGGGGGGGGGGGGGGGGGATAAACCACCGCTCAGTTCACACGGGTGTGATTTTTTACCAACACGGACCTGTGCGACCAAGTGAAGCGATAGAAGAGAGAGAGAAAGAAATAGCTTCAGTTAAAGGCACCATCAGACTTTTGCTCTTCGTCTTGGACCTATACCTACTGATTATATCAGGGACAGTGACTTGGACTTTTTTTTGCTGTCCTCATGTACATACCTACAGAATATGCCAGTGTCAGTTTACCTTAATTGGATTACGCGGAACGACAGTCACAGATTTTTCACCTTAATCCCATGTAGGCTACAACGGTGCTGACTTTAACATCCACAGCGTATCACGTACAGTATCTGCTGTATCTTTTTTTAATGGAAATAACAAGAAACAATGGAGCTTGCACAAAAAAAGAATTTCACCAATTGTTTTACACCAGTGAACCTGTGATGTGACAATATAGCTGATTCTGTGTGTGTGAGTGTGTGTGTGCGTGTGTGCATGTGTGTGTTACTTCTGGCCATGTGTTTATGTCTGTGTATGTTTTTGTGTTCGTTTGCCTTTTATTGCATTGGCATGCATGTGTGTGTGCGTGTGTCTTAATGTGCCCTCTAAACGACACCCAGGTGACATCCTAATCTAGCTGACTGATAAATGCATGGTACCCATTACAGCCACGAGTGGCTCTCATATCCCTCACCGGGGTATAACATCACAACAGACCTCTCTGAGCCGCCACGCACGCACGCACGCACACACGCACGCACGCACATAAGTCATTTAATATGCTGAAATTGAAATCAGCTGGAAAACCTTGGGTGCAACCATGATGTTAACCTGTTGTAGAGCAGTGGGTTGTATGGCCATGATATTGTTATCAGGGGCGTCAATTGGGTATGGCAGGGGTATGCAGCTGCATACCCTGCCATACCCTGGGTCCAGGGGGGGAACATAAAAGTTACTTTTAAATATAAATCCATGAATGTCTCTTTGTCTATCTGTGCTGGTTATTATGTTGGTAAATTACAGTAAATAACTACAAATGCAAAATTTTACAAAATGGTCACTTTAACAAGGTATTATAATTATATTCTCACAGTCCACACTTGTATTCTCCCCAGCTTGACAAAATGTTACAGGTGCAATTCATTATTAACTCATACCTCGCGATCCCCGTAGAGACCGTAGATTTCCCGCTGTACTGCGCTGCATGCCCGTAGAGCCCGCAAAGTTTAATTAGCTTTAATCATTATGAAAGGATAAAAGTATTAGCGCAGATTTTCGCTGATTCTGGCTCTTTAGGCCCGCCCCCCTAACTGTATCCGGTCATTTCCGGTCTGGACCGGATCCAGCTTTCCGTATCCAGTCTGAGCCTGGCCATAGTCCCGCCTCCATTGGTTTACTGTGTAACAGAAGTGGAAGCTACTGGGCGATGGAACGCTCGGTTTTCAATCGGATTTTTGCGTTTGGAAACTTTGATCCAGTCTCTACACGCCTGGATTATGATCCCCGCACATATCGTGCGTTTTGTGCGCGAACGTGTCCACGTGTTACCATAGCGCACAGTTGGCTTTTTTCAATGCTTTTTCATGTAAACACTGGCTGATAAGCAGAGATACAGCGTGGCAACGGATATGTCTTTTTCGATGGGGTTTTTTGTATTCGAAGCTTGTCACCTCTACTAGATGAGTCGCGCACAGATTGTGCACGATGCGTGCGCGTGCCCACGTTAAAAGGTAAGGACAATTTGGCAGCTGCTTACTACAGCTATGTTTAAAATGGCAGAGAAAAAGTTAATTGTGGCACGTTTACTATAGCCTATGCCAAGTTTAGCTGCACTTGAACAACCGTTCCGGCTGCCATATCCAGCCCAAGAAACCGTAGAAACGGGGGAAAGAAAAAAAAGTAATGTACTTAAAATTAATGTATCATGCCTGTTGCTAAGGTATGGCTACATGACTGGTCGTGCGCGTGCAAGACACCAGTCATGTTGCCATACCTTAGCTTTTTCTGAACTGACGCCACTGATTGTACTGTTAATATTGTTATCTGTTGCTTTTGGGCTCTGTTAGAGAGAAAACTCAAATCCAACCTTTTTTGCACATCAACAAACGTGAATAAAGTATATTCTGGCAGTTACTAAGAAAGTGTGTCCCTATACTCTTGAACTTATGGCTTCTTCTTTGTTGCCTGGGTCATCGGTGACCTGTCGATTTCAGCAGCACTAAAGAACTTTTATATTGTGAATACAGCCACTTCACTTCCCAATTAATAAGTACTGAAGATGTCTCATTGTGTTCGTTTATATTGTGATTATGAGACCTGTTCCAAGTGCTTGTCAGGGTGGGGGGTCCCCAGTTAAAATATCATTTTTCACAACCTAAAATGGTTGAGAACCACAGGTGTAATCAGAGCGCAGCATTATCAGTTGTGATTTGTGTACTTTGGAATCAGGGTGGTTAAAATCCAAATACTGAACTGATGTGGTGGGATCAGTTGTCATCACCATGGAGCAGATTTAGGGTCTGCCTTTGACAAATTGTAAAGTATGTATGTATTATCAGCGTGTAATCGCGTGCATGTGTGCGCGCATCGTGCATGAGTGCACGCGCGCAACAGTATACACAAACAATGACAGCGTGTGCACAGTCTGTGCACTCCAAAAGAGGCATCCGTCTCTCTTGGTTCTTTTGTGTTGCAGACTGGAGCCAAGGTCAGCAGCTGAAAGGGTCGTCTTTGTGTGTGTGTGTGTGTGTGTGTGTGTGTGTGTGTGTGTGTGTGTGTGTGTGTGTGTGTGTGTGTGTGTGTGTGTGTGTGCGCTTGTGCACATGCATGTGTGCGTGTGTGTGTGGGTGGCTGTGTGCGTGTGTGTGTGTGTCATATAGCCACGCGTCATAGATAGTCTTAACAATAGTCCATTCTGAAGGGGAATGGATGCTGTTTCAACCCCTCCCTCCTTGTTGCATCAGGCTTGACCTCTCCTTGACCCCTGACCTTGCTTACAGCCAGGTGATGACCCCTCCATGCAAGCGAGGGGTCAGCACCTCATTCAAGTCCCATTCAACTCCTATTCAATGTTTACTCTTTATGACGTACATGTACACACTCTATAATATAGAAGTTCACTTGCAAAAGGCACACATAGTACACACTTGTACACATGAACATGTGCTCTTTCTCTCTCTCTCTCTCTCTCTCTCTCTCTCTCTCTAACACACACACACACACACACACACACACACACGCATGCATGTGCGTGTGCACCCACACACGCACACCCATGCATAAACATCCTCAGAGGGCTTTGAAACAGTGTCCATTTGTCTTATTGGTAATATGAGTGCGGTTGTGCTGGAGACAAATAGCATCTCCTCCCATTTCCTTTATCACTGTCAGGCCAATTAATAGGCCAAGGACCCCGTTACTGAGTTACTATGTAGGCAGAGCACCCCTACACACACACACGCACACACAAACGCACGCACGCACGCACGCACGCACGCGCTTTTCCTCAGGCATTCACGAATACTGTCTCACTGATTCCATCTATGATCCAACAAGACCTGTTTTCCTAATAAGCTCACTATTGTTCCGGTGGTGTCTGTCTGCCTACTGCCACACACACACACACACACACACACACACACACACACACACACACACACACACACACACACACACACACACACACACACACACACACACACACACACACACACACACACACACACACACACACACACACTCAGTTATTCGTTATGTGAAAATCCTATGACGTCTATCACATCTGACATCATACATACAATCCCTTTTATGCCCATACATGGAGATCCCTGTCCATATGGGCATTCCCATATGATGTTCTGTTAGATATGGGCTTAATATTGATGACATCAGAGATCTCTATATATGGGCATAAAAGGAATTCTGGGGAATACTTTTATTTAATTTTATTCTTTATTAATATGTATCGGATCAGTTACCCATAATGGAGGTCCCTGATACCCATATATGGAGATCCATGTATATGGAGATATGCGCATATTGGTTAGATTAATATGTATAGTCTATAGGTTAGACTGACATGTATATATATATATATATATATATATATATATATATATATATATATATATATATATATTGGTATTCACAGATATGGGCTTTCACAGTGATGTCAGAGCATGATAGTCAACAATGTAATGTCAGGACATGCCCATATATGGATATTACCAAATATGGGCATTCCCAGATATGCGCTTATCGGGACAGGGATCTCCATATATGGGCATAAAACGGACAAGGATGTAATTAATTAAAGTGTGACTCGTGATGACATCAGCGATCTCCATATATGGGCATAAAAGAGAAATCAAGCCAAAGCGTGATGTCAGAGAGGCAAACCCATTCTGTTAAGAGTGGTTCCCCTGACATCACAGTGACATCAGAGCATGATGTCAGAGCTACACAAACCCATAGAACCACAGTGTCAGGCGTGACAGAGATACATACGGACAAGCTGTGACCGTTCACATACTAATCTGCGACCTACGGTCGCAATTATTTTATGTCACTGTCAGGCGGAAAGCTTGTATCTCCATATTTCAACTTGCCCTATACTTGCCCCTACTTTTGCCAATAAAGTTGTGAAAATAGCAGATCTACAAGATCACAATGCGTTGCTGTGTGAACCGTTGTGAGCTTGTAGATGGCTATTTTCACAATTTAGAAATACTTTAAAAGCAATAATAAAAAAGATACAGTTTCGGACATACAAGGTTTCCATCCGACAGCGACGATATACTGTACGTATATACAATATAATGTATAGTAAAGTCCTGTGAAACAACAAAGGCCTGAAACAAGATAAGAAAAAGTAGTTGCAACCTCATTACATAGATGTTATGAAATACTGTTTTGATGCACGCGCGCACACACACACACACACACACACACACACACACACACACACACACACACACACACACACACACACACACACACACACACACACACACACACACACACACACACACACACACACACACACACACACACACACACAAAACACACACACACACACACACACACACACACACACACACACACACACACACACACACATTTGAATGCGTGCAGCAACACACATGCAGGGGGAAGTGTATCCATGTTTAAGAGTGTGTAAGGTGTGATAAGGAAGGAATGGGATCTGATAGGCCGTGATAAAATACCTGGTCAGTGTGTCGGTGGATTTTTTTTATTTTTTTTGCCTGTTTGTTTCTCTGGCGACCGGGGCTGCATGGGGGGACGTTATCTCCTCGCCAGGAAGCCATGTTGTCCTCCCCCCCTCCTAGGAGCCCCCCCGCCACCCCCTCCCCTCCCCTCCCGTCGACTCCCTCGGGGCATTTGGCCCCCACCATCCCAAACCTCCACCCCCCACCCACCCATATATCCTTTTTTCCCCCTCTCTCCTCTCTGGTCTGTCCGAATCGCTCACGGACCATTTTTCAACCTCCCGCTTTTTTTTTTTTGTGTCAGTAAACAACTTTATCTCTTTGGAACGATATGGAGGCTATTTCTATTGCGGTATCTCTATATTACGTTATCGGCCGTCATTATCTTTCCTGGCTGAAACCGTGCGGCAACATGATAGTGAATTCTGTGCGTGTATTACTGCAAACTGCAGCCGCATATACCGGTATGGGTGCAAAACACAGGGTCTTGTTTTAGAGAGACTGTAGGAGATGTGCGGTAGTTGACTGAACGACGGGCCCCCGATAAGATCGCATGGCCTCAGGAATTGAAAATTAGTAATTAGATGCGACAATTAATCCAACAATATTTGTTGTAGTTCAACTGTGACCAGAACGTCTGGTTATTGAAATGCACCTCGGGGTCCCACAAGACTTTCCATGATGATAATGTAGTCCCATTGTAGGTTTATTTGGTTGCCTATTTGCAGTACTTTACTGTAGGTCTGACTCTGTGAACCCTTCATCAACCAGTAACAATGTTAGGAGCTGGATGTTTTCTGGTATAGCTTGTGTTGTATTCGTTGTCTCTTGCCGACAAGAATTGATCTCCAAGCTAACACGTTTGTCGTTTCTATTCTTGTTGGCAAGCGACACCTTTGTAAATGGTAAATTGTGAGTGTGTAAGTTTTATCCAAAGCACTTTACATAGATTGTGCTTTGCATTCACCCATTCACACCCACTCATATACTGTACCGTTGGTGGAGGAAACCATGCAAGGCACCAACCTGCACATCGGGAGCAATCTTTATGACAGAGTGTAATTTAGCCACTTAAACACTATACGCTGTATTTGGTTGGCTTTTTTTTTAACCTCTGCACCAAATCTTTCTGCCGAAAATAGCCAATCTACAAACTGATGACGCATTGCAAAGCAATGCATCACAGGCTTGTAGATCTGTATTATGGCACCTGAGTACGTATGCGTATACTCATCGACACATAGCACAAACACTCCTCTTCATTTTGAACATACACAGTATGCCCGTTTAATAAAGGCAGAAGTGTGAAACTGAAAAGAATCAAAAAAGAGAAAATCAGATTCTCAAATGACATAATGCAAAAATAGCCGATCTACAATTATTTGTTATCAAACACAAATGTTTTAACCAGCACGATACAAAGTGTTTTTAACTTGCAAAGCTTACAATGAAATAATAAAGTTACATGAAATGTTTTCTTTTTAACCAAAACATCATCACATAAACATGAAATGAAATACAGTCTAAGTGTACTCACACACAAAGCTTCCACAAGGTCCCAACAAGTAAAAGAAAGTACACTGGCAAAAGCAGCTCCTTTTATACACTGCTAAATCACAAAGGTGTGGCGTATGAGCCCTGATCAAAGCTGTACAGCAGGTTGAAAAGATGGTGACCTAGGTCAACAGGACCTGGGTCAATCTAACCTAGAGTTCAAAGACATAAGGTCACAATACCTTGTTAAGCCTGTAGAAGGCATTGAACATGAAAAGAAAGGCATGTAACATTACAATCTGCTATTTCCGGGAAATATCCGAAAGAATAGGGACACAATAGGTTCAACTGGTTGGGCGTTAGGGTGGCTGTGCTTGTGGACAAAACAGGAGATTAACCCGTTTGAATTCTATGGTCATCATTTGACATGCGGTGACGTGTTGCTCTGTCTGACATCAGTGTCATTAAGCATGCAGAAAGGTGCCAGGGAGCTGGGCCGTACAGTGAAGCTCATGGAACTCTATCGGAGCACGCAGGTCTGAGGTGGTGTCTCTGCTGTGTGGTCCGGCGGTGACCCCACTCCCTCTGTTATTCCTCCAGACTCCATGTCTCATTTAAATATATTGATTGGGCCATCTGTAAGCCATTTATCTCCTTCAAAAGACCGTTAAACGCGGGGCTGCCCGCCCCCCGGCCGGCCCACCAGCGTCTCAGGGAGGGAGAGAGAGAGGGGAAGCACGTGTGTGCGCGTGTGCGCACGCACACACACGCACACACACGCGTCACAGTCAGGCATAAACCTTGTATCTCCAACTTTCAAATTAAACTTAAATTAAAGCCCTACTTCATCATACAAAAGTGTCGCACAAAAGTAGTGAAAATAGCAGATCTACAGGCACACAACGCCTCGTGATGCGAGGCGTTGTGTGCCTGTAGATGAGCTATTGTCACTATCGTTTTTAAAATAATAACAATAAAGGAAGGTTTTGGACATACAAGGTTTCCACCCTACAACGATGATATGCACCGCTTTCGAGCCGGAAAACAGACCTGAAGAAGTCTGAAGAAAAGACGTTGCATTGTATTTACGGAAAGCCACCTTGAAACAAAACAAAAAGCTGTGGGGAGGCGATGGTGTGTGTGTGATGTGAGATAAGGAGGATGGACGGCGTCCTGTAAACACAGACCCTCGGTGGGAGGCCGCTGCTCTGGGAAGCAAACCCCTGTCTAATGCTCTGTTTAGTTCTACTGAAATTCCCACTGAATAATGAAACCAATTATTGCATTCATACGCTGAATAATGCCTCCTTCAAATAATCTTCTTATCTGGCCTAGCCTCCCTGCCTCTGAGTGCGCGTGTGTGTGTGTGTGCGTGTGTGCGCGTGTGCGTACGTGCGTGCATGTGTGTGTGTGTCATGTATGTCTGTGTCTGTGCGTGTGTGTATGTATGTATCTGCTTGTCATCATAAACAGCACCCTGATATCACCAGCGCAGGAGTCTGGCACATCTGCAAGACCCAGATATTCCTTGTGTGTGTGTGTGTGTGTGTGTGTGTGTGTGTGTGTGTGTGTGTGTGTGTGTGTGTGTGTGTGTGTGTGTGTGTGTGTGTGTGTGTGTGTGTCCTCAGCATAGTGCATGCATCATCATGATTGACTTGTTCCTGACATTCCCAGCAGTAAAGGATTACCCTCTACTGTTGGACTGCTGCCCACTGTACATTATAGACCCCCGAAAACACACACACACACGCACGCCACGCACAGACGCACGCACACACTTTTATTACTATACTTGCGAGGACATCAACATTTTAGGACATCCGTTTTCAAGCACCAATTTGAATTTGTTTTAACCATAAGGCCTGAATTATTCATATCATCATATACTTTGTTTCGCTCCAGAAATCAACGGGTCCGCATCAGTGTGCCGACGGGACGGTATTCAGACACTAAAACTAACCCTAACTCTAGCCCTAACCCTAAACTTAACCTCAGTAACCGTGACGAGTAACTAACCTGCCGACGCTAGTCGGAACAGCGGCCCGTCGGGACACTGAGCGGACCCCGAAATCAACAAGCTTACCACGCGTTGTCCTGCGACATGTTGTAAGCTTGCAGATCTGCTACTTTCAGTGAGCAACACTGACGCACAACTATAAGTAAATAAAGCCAGGTTCAACCCCAACCCCTAAAACCTTTGAATGCCATAACCCTAACTGCAATCATTTTCTAATAAGTTTAACTAAGCTTAACTCTTTCTTTCTCTTGTGAGGACCATGGAAATTGTCCTCGCAATTTCCACTTCTCAAATTATATTCTACTGTAAAGGCTACTTGCGGTGACATTTGGCCCTCACAAATACACAATACAAGAACAAACACACACACGGGCAGGCGAATGTCGAGCATCTCCATTCACCAGCGCACGTCTCATTGTGTTTAACGGCATTTACCGCATGCTTTGTTCCCGCTTTTGTCTCCGTTCTTTATTCAAATCCATTTTCTCTCCTCAGACAAACAGTTGGCGGGCGGCCATTCGCGAGGGGCAGCGGTGAGAGTTAGACAGGCAGAGAGAGAGAGAGAGCTAGATAGATGGATGGATGGATGGATGGATGGATGGATGGATGGATGGATGGGGGAAAAGGGTCTGGATGAGAGACAGACGAGATACAGAGAGAGAGAGAGAGAGAGAGAGAGAGAGAGAGAGAGAGAGAGAGAGAGAGAGAGAGAGAGAGAGAGAGAGAGACAGAGAGACAGACGGGGGAGGAGGGGAAGAAAATAAACAGCTTACGAGAGTGAGAGACAGGGGGTGGGACAGAGAGACAGCGATGTCACCCCGCCCCCTCGGAGCTATAGGGCGGCGCTGTGCATCCGGCAGGGGAAGTGTTTTCCCGGTGAACGGACACTGTGGTGTGGCGTTTCGTTTCAAGTCCCGGCGTTTCTCAAAATGTCTGCGCTCCGGCTAAGGTGAAGGGTGGCCGGGGTCACTGTGCGGCGTGCGTGCGTGCAGGGCGCGGGCAGATGGTGGAAAAAACTGGCGTGCGCGCTGGCAGCATACGGAGCATATGCACGTGGGGGAGTTCCAGGAGACTCGGGGGCGTGGGGTGCGAGCCGAGGACTGGCGCCCGCTGACACACTGGCATGGGCCTTGCTGGCACCGGCCCGAGCGCTATGGGTACAAGTGAGCTTGTGCTTTTTTCTTGGAAGGATGCTCGGTGCAATGACAGTGTAGAAGGAACGCTGCTTGTCTGCGTCTCTGATTCGCAGAGACGGATGACGGAAAAAACGAACGAATTCTTTTTTTTATTAGAGGCAATATGATGTTAATAGTGTCCTGGATACTGGCACTGAGGAATGGATGCTAGGAATGGGTTCAATGTGTTTTGTAAAGCATATTTATGCTGCTGCTGATTTCATAGCGATCTCTGTTGTTTAACTCAACAGCTATCTTGAAAATAAGATAGTGTCTGTTTACTCACTTAAAGCTGAAATCCATAACTTTAAAAATATATATTTGAACCAGTGGTAACTAGTAAGACGCCTCAGGGCGACATATATGGGCATAAAACGGACAAGGACGTAATTAATTTGCAAGTGTGACTTGTGAGTCGTGATGACATCAGCGATCTCCATATATGGGCATAAAAGGGACATCAAGCCAGAGCATGATGTCAGAGCGACAAACCCATAGATAGAACCACACACAAACCCATTGAACCACAGACAAACCCATAGAACCACAGTGTCAGGCGTGACGTACAGACAGAAATACGTGGACAAGATGTGTTCGATCTCCATATGTAACGCTTCTATACCTTTTACCATTGGTAGCCATGTTTTCATTTAATTCCCAACCTAAGTTAGCTTAAATCTTAAACCCCTTCACATAAAATAAACCACATAACAACTACTTCCTCAATTATTGTCTGGCATTGTCTGAAGACGTTATGCAAGCACAACCACCGCTCACTTCACATTGGGTGTAATCTTTTAAACTAAACAAAGGAAAAATAAGAATTGGAGAAAAGGGATAAAATAATAAGTTTGTAGAACAATAAAATTAAATTCACAATTTAGAGTAAAACAAAAGTACAAAAACAACAGGTGTTGCGTTCACCAAAATAAGTTCTGTATCCTTTCAAAACTTTTTAAGAACCCTTTAGAATATGAACTGTTCACGTTTAAATCTCAAAAGTTTCCAAAACAAACTATATTTTATACCAAAATAGAAAATGAATTACTTTGTAGGCCCCCCCACACACACACACTCTCCAAATAACAAAAAACTAAAAAACCCCATTGCAGGCCTGGTCGATGCTGGGGATCGTTGTGGCTTTAAATGGTTGAAGCCGCTTCACTCTAGTTGAGCCAAAAATAAAGGGTGAGTACTCACAATATCAGAGTTCAATGGTTTTCACATCCAAGCTTTGGGAAGTAACTTGACTGGTGATGGCTACTAGTGGATTGAATGGAGCAATGTCCTTTCTCCCTCGTTGCCAGAGGAGCTACCGGGAGCGCTATCTGGGCCCGTTCTAGCAGATCTAGGAGGTCTTGAAGGTCTCTCTTTGCCAACTAGCCAGGCTGGCTAACTGGATAAGCCAACTGTGTAAACTGACTGGCAAGGTTAACTGCTACTGTAAACACAAACTCAAACCACTGTGTTTGACTGCTTCTCAACAGTATCTGTGCAGTTACCTACAGCCACTCACTTGCAGTGTAGTTTTCCTTAGTCCGTAAAAAACGTATACTGCATTCAGCATTCTTTTCCAAAACACATGTTTTCAACCCTTTCTTTGTCTCTGCCAAAATCACTGTCTTGCCTCTCTCCACTCTCTCACTCACTTCCTCCTTCTCCTCTTGTCCCACCTTCCTTCCACTCCCAACCAATCACCATGCAGGAAAAAAGATATCACTCTTAACCAACCAATTACATTTCCCCAAAACACTCAAGATAGGCTGTAATCTATCTACACAGTTCAGCACCTGTGGTAAACATTCTCTTAAATTGACAGAGCAATGTTACATTGAAATGCACTTTGAACAAAACAAATGGCCTGAAATAAAATATATAAGTAGCCTGGGGCTACACATGATATGGGCATAAAAGGGACATCAAGCCAGAGCGTGATGTCAGAGCGACAAACCTATAGAACCACAGACAAACCCATAGAACCACAGACAAACCCATAGAACCACAGTGTCAGGTGTGACAGAGATACGTGGACAAGATGTGCCGGTTTTCATAGTGTATTTGCGACCTATGGTCGCAATAACACAAAGTGGTTGGAGGTGGATCCTTGCTCTTCTGAGACATTTAGATACTTTGGTCGGGCATAGGACCACTACTGGTGAATGAAAGGTACTGCATTCACCACAACAATGAACTCCCACACTACCAGCATTTCTATATTCTTGTATGGAAAATTATCAACGATGCACCTGATACAGAATCAATACTTCCTCTCTGTGCTACTGTAATCAGCACTGTGTGATTTGTACAATGCAGAATTAAAGGGATCTACACAAATCAAACCAAAATGACACAAACATAATGAGATGAGAAAAAAACAAAACAAAACAAAACAACAACAGTATTTTCCTCTTACTCCCGTTTCAATGATCACATTCAAAACTGTACGTCAGTACCCAATGCAGGGTACGCGACAAATCCATTTTGTTGCCGCATGCGCCCCTGCTGCTTGTCACCGCATAAAACACTCCTGGTCAATGATAATTCAAAGTCTATCGCCGCTCCCCAGGACAATGATGTACAAGTGTATCTGGGGCCCGGCGCGCGTGTTTGCTAATCCATCTACAACAGGCACCGGCGTGTTCAGGCTCTCACTGTCATTATGGCCACTGTTTGGTGCTATAAAGCAGCGTCGGACAGCGCTGATAGCAGTGAGGGATATGGATGGACCGGCATGGAGTCAGGAAGAGGCATTGCAATACATCTTCTGAGGACAGGCATGGCTGCTCTGTCATGCACACCGCACTGCTGACTTTCTTTATAGGAAGTATGCACACAACAATGGCCGACGCACACACACGCCTGCTGCTGACAGGGTAGCGTGCACATATGAGGACACACATATTACGGCGAGGGGGGAAAACCGTGTGCATGTGCACAAAGACGCGCGTGCACGTGCGCACACACTCAGTTTTGACGTGAAAGCCTTATTTTTCTCTTGTTCTGTCGTCCTATTATCAGTCTGTCACACGCCTCTAAAACTCACACAACAACCTCCCAGTTCCCCCCGCTCGTGTGCACGCACGTACACACACACACACACACACACACACACACACACACACACACACACACACACACACACACACACACACACACACACACACACACATACACACACACACACACACACACACGTACCAACACACGCACACACACTCAGATGTGTCTCTACACGACTCCCTGGCTGCAAATCCTTCAGTGGGATGGATGAGTGTCCCCAGCCCATTCATCATCTGCCTTATCCTCCACCAGGGCTACTGTTTTTATATCAGCCAGCAGTCACACTGACAACTGATGGCCCCTCGCTCCCTCCATCCCACCTTATACTCTCCCCTCTTCTCCTCTCTTCCTCCGTCCCGCCTTCCTTTCTTCTCTTCCCCCTCAAGTCTCTCTTTCACCTGCCATTTCTCTTTTTTCTGGCTCCCCGGTGCCTCGCTCCTTCTTCTTTCACTCGCTCCCCCCCCGTACAAGCAACGGCATGCGTGTTTTGTGTGTGCTCTTTCGTGTGCACAATGAAAGTGCACACACGTGTGCTTGTGTGTGTGAGTGAATGCACATTACGACTCGTTTTTGTGTGTTTGCACGTGCGCGTGTACATACACACGCAATCTCTCACTGTGTTGCCATTGTGGCTCTCCATCTCTCTCCTCCACCCTCCCCCCCTCCGTCTCTCTTCATCTATCCATCTCTCTGCTCTGCTGCAGCATTGGGGAGCAGAGTGGTACCTTCAGAGCGGCCTGTAAAAAGGCCCTATAAAAAGACCCAACACAGCGAAGGAGGCCTAATGATGAAATTTAACTGCCCCTCCTGGCGCACCTGGGGTCCGTCAGGGTGTGTGTGTGTGTGTGTGTGTGTGTGTGTGTGTGTGTGTGTGTGTGTGTGTGTGTGTGTGTGTGTGTGTGTGTCAAAGTGTGAGTGCATATCCATGGAAGTGAGGGGTTTGGGCATTGAACCAAATGGTCCTACTGGTGTGTGTGTGTGTGTGTGTGTGTGTGTGTGTGTGTGTGTGTGTGTGTGTGTGTGTGTGTGTGTGTGTGTGTGTGTGTGTGTGTGTGTGTGTGTGGGTGGGTGGGTGGGTTGGGTGGGTGGGGAGGGGGTGGGGTCAATGTCATGGCTGCATTGTGGCATTGTGAGAGTTATCACTTTTTAAAGACGGCACTATAGATTTTGCGAGGGAACTCATTTATGCTGGCATAAAATGTCTAGAAGGCAGCAGGGGAAGTTTAAAGTGCAGAAAGGACAAGGGACCGGGAGACCATGAGGAAAATCGCTTCAGCTGCAAGAATGGCCTCGCCGGTGCGATTCCCACTTAACCCTTGTGTCTGTGGAGGGTATTGGACACCCAGTGGACAGCTGTGCAGGCACCTGTGTTTCACCGCACTGCTTGTTTTATTGAACTATAAGGAAAAGAAGAGGGAGAGGGACAGAGAGAGAGGCGTATTTACACATACACTTTAACAGCAAAAAGCTTTTGATTGTATTGTTTACGTTTTTAAGTATAATCTGATTTTAATTTTAACACATTTCTTTATTCTAGTGTTAACCTGATCAACCCCCATTTTGGTCATTGCAAGGAAAGGGTTTCACAATTCCAAAAATAGCAGATCTACTAGTTAGACGGTAGATGATGTGCCGTTTCTCATACTAAACTGCGTTTGCAATAAACCCACAAAGTGCTGCAATGCATTGTGAGCAACGTCAAATGTCCTTAGTATACAACATAGGGCTTAAGTGGTTAATGGTAAATGTCAACATATGTTTCCTCCCATGCCAATAAAGCCCCTGTGAAGTAAATTGAAAATTGAGAGAAAGAGAGAGAGAGAGAGAGAGAGAGAGAGAGAGAGAGAGAGAGAGAGAGAGAGAGAGAGAGAGAGAGAGGTGGGACGATGCTTGCTGTGAGTGGAGGTGACATCATACATGCCTTTGTCCAGTCCAGACCTGGGCTTATATTGCAGTGCACTGTGTACACTGTGACATACGTCTATAAAATCTATATGGAGTTATGTCCACAGCAGAAGCTGAAATAGCATGTTGTGAAACTGATTCATGAAGTATGTCACCTCAGCAGCCTTTTTCTTTTTTCTTTTTTTCTTTTACGTTCTATCGACGCAGAACATCAATGAATGGATCCCAGTAAAGTCTAATGGCCTATAGCTACTCTGTGTTTGTGCGCGGCGTCGGGTGAGCTATATCCAACTGTGTGTGCGTGCATGCACGCGTGCATGCAATTTTCAATTGCATTTGGCATGCTTTATTGGCATGAGAAAACATAGGTTTACTTTGCCAAAGCAAGTTTCAAAACATAATAAAAACAGTTGAAAATGGGGAACATAATATATACAGTTGGAGGGGGTACAGCATTGTGTAAACAGAGCTGTGTCACATTTTGTCGTTATGTACAGTATATACAAGGTATGAAGCTTTTTGGAACAAATATCAGCATTTATTTTTTTCTCAATACGATTTCAATAGTATACATTCAAGAAGAAAAACATTAAAACTTGTTTAAAGTATAGCAGCTCTGTTTATACTGTATGTGGGTCTGGATGCCGTTCAATGGTTTGTAGACCTTAGGGTGGTTGTATTCCATTCTCTAGCCTTCTTTTATCACAACAGTTCACAAATCATGCTGCTGTGTGCACGCATGCACACAGTGTGTTTGTGTGTGTGTTTGCATCCACAACATGCACGGGCCTGTATACACTGGGGCAGGACTATTTTCAGTTCACTTATTGGCCTCGGACCAGCCTCTCTATCTGGGCTCAGATCCCGGCATAGCCGCGCCCCGGGTACCCTCCCCCCTCCCCCTCTCCCCCACCCCCCTGCCTCCCACCTGTCCCTGGCCCTGAGCCTCCCTGGCCAGGGCCGC
>NC_137817.1:40375089-40387589 GCF_963921795.1 Nannobrachium achirus
ATTCACCTTTCGGGAGGCCAGAGGCGGAGGTATAGTTATCACTTCTCCCATAGACAGGCGAGAAGTGAGCACCCTCCCCCCCGTACCTTAGCCCCACCCCCTATTTTCCCCTACTCCGTACAGTTTTTTATAATTGCAATGATATTTGAATGTTGTTTTTTTGTTGCTTAATTGTTATGTCCATGAATTGAATACCAAGGACCTCCGACGTAAACAAGACCGTAAAATGACTTATTTGTGGTGTTCCTTTTAGGCAGGGTGTTTAACTATACTTGTACTGTTCTTAATTCTTGTCTAATTCAATCAATCAATCAATCAAGCAAGCACGTATTTATTAAGAACATACTGTACTGCATGCTTGCACTACAGTATACAAAACCCATTACTGCAGTTGTCATAAGTGAATCCAGTTTAACAGCACATTGTTCAGCAGCAGTTCTGCACTGGGGCAGGCCTGTTTATCGATGTTGTCGGGTGGAAACCTTGTACTGTACTATGTCCAAAACGTTCCCATTTTTGTTATTATAAAATCGCTTTAAGGTAGTGAAAATAGGCGATCTACAAGCACAGAAAGCCTCGCACCGCTAAAAACCACAACAAATTTGAAACTTGGAGATACAAGTTTTCTGCCCGACAGTGACAATATATAGCCTATACAGTATATATGGCCTATACTGCATGCAGTGTATGTACACTGTATAACCAAAGACCTTTAGGAGGCGTCATCAGTTAGTGACAGGAAACGGGGTCAGTCCATTCTGGAGAAGGTGGTGGTGCTGAGGTGGTGTGTGTGTGCGTGCGCGTTTGCGCGTGCGCGCGTGTGTGTGTGTGTGTGTGTGTGTGTGTGTGTGTGTGTGTGTGTGTGGTGTGTGTGGGGGTGACCGGACCACCCAGGCCATGACACACGTGCACGCACCCACACACACAGAGGATGATAGGGGAGGAGAGAGGGAGGATGCGGGGAGGTGGAGGGTGGAGGGGTGGAGAGTGGAGATGTATAGAGGTGCTATACCCAAATGACAAGCCCACTGGTCTCATGGCGAGGCACAATTAATGACCCGTGCCCACATTACAGGATGAAAAATCCCCACTGTCCGAGAGACGCTCGCCCAGCCTGGCAGCTGGAATTCTTCATTAGATCTGGTTAGGAGAGAGAGAGGAGTGTGTGTGTGTGTGTGTGTGTGTGTGTGTGTGTGTGTGTGTGTGTGTGTGTGTGTGTGTGTGTGTGTGTGTGTGTGTGTGTGTGTGTGTGTGTGCATGCGCGCAGTGGTGTGAAGTAACTAAGTACATTTACTTAAGTAAAATGTTGAGGTAGCCTACTTTTACTTTACTGGAGTATATGCAATTTTCAGAACTTTTACTTTACTCCACTACAGTCAAATATTGTACTTTTACTCCAGTACAATTAGGCCAACTAAAAAACCTTAGTTACTTGTTACTTAGTAGATTTGGATTATTATTACAAAACATACATTAACCACTTCAGCCCAAATTAAACTTTGTCTATTTGAAAATAGCCGATCTACAAGCTCACGACACGTTGTGAACTTGTAGATCAGTTATTTTCAAAAGATTTTTACACATTTGAAAACTTTATGGGAGATTCTGCACAATGAGTACCTTTACTACGTTTTTTTTAAGTCAATTTTGACGCCAATATACTGAGTATTTCTGCATGGCAGTATTGATACTTTTAAACATTTGAGTACTTTTTCCATCACTGTGTGCGTGTGTGTGTGTGTGTGTGTGTGTGTGTGTGTGTGTGTGCGTGCGTGCGTGCGTGCGTGCGTGCGTGCGTGCGTGCGTGCGTGCGTGTGTGTGTGTGTGTGCATGTATGCGTGTGCGTGTGTGTGTGTGTGTGTGTGTGTGTGTGTGTGTGTGTGTATTAACATCCTTGTGAACATGTGGACATGGGTCCTAGGAGCTCGTTGTGTGGAGATATTCTACGGACTGTTGACCAGTGGTGGAAAACGTACTCAAATATTTCACTTAAGTGAAAGTATCAATACTGCAATGTAGAAATGCTCTGTTAGGGTGCCCTCACACCAAAATACCTAGAGTGGAATCCGCCAATGCATTTCAATGAGAATGGAGCGTTCTTTTGCCACTAGAGGATTTTGATGTGAGGGCACCCTTACAAGTAAAAGTCTGGAATTCAAAAAGAATACTTAGTACAAGTGCAAAAGTATTGGCATCAAAATGTAGGCTACTTAAAGTACTCATCATGCAGAATGTCCCATTTCAAGTTTTCAATGTATAATCTCTAAAATAGCAGATCTACAAGCTCACTATGCGTTGCATCGTACACATTTGGGTCCAAGATGTAGTGGAGTAGAAGTAAAAGTATTGAAAATTGGAAATACTCAAGTAAAGTACAAATAACTCAAAAGTGTACTTAAGTAGCCTACAGTACTTAAAGGCCCGCTGACACGCCCCGAAATTATAATAGTATGATACAGTTATTCACGTGGTCTCTCCGAAAACGGTCTGAAATAGTCTGAAACTCATGTCACAGTGTAATCTGCCCAACAGCTGACCAGTACAGTAAGTAGTCTAAGTGCAGTCAATTAATTTGATTGACTTATAATTGTGCATTCCCACATTGACATCATAAAAATATTAACTCATATTTTAAGATGACTTTTTAAAGTGACAGTACCCCTTTAGGTGACAGTACCCCTTTAAGTATATAGCCTATAAGTTGCTTTCCCCCACTGCTGTTGACCTACAGTATGTACTCGGTTGACCGTGGTCCCCCAGCTGTCAATATCTTTGTCCCCTCCTCTATCCCCGTTGCACCGAATGTATTCGCCGAAGATATGCTATGCTATTTTTAGCAGAATGTTCTGGGAGGCCGGGGGTTCATGTGGTTAAGATAAAGGACCAGAACGCCGCCTCCCTGCCACCCCCCTGTCCAGAGTCAACAAACAACCGTGCGAGGCGTCACGATGCTCGCCTCATGAATTCCACAAGACAAACAATTCAAAACCAATCTGAGGCGTACGAAATCACTCTGAAAAAATATATATATCGGCGTCATATGTGTAAATGTATTATCTTCACACCCTTTTCCAAATCCAATTTATTTCATGCATATCGCACCATCTAAATTGAATACAGCACGCAGCTTGCGTGAGAAATCACTTTGAAAGGCTTCCCTTATCTTATCGTGGGGGCTTATCTTGTCCTGGTCATCTCGCCTTCTAAACAAGCGATGGCACCGAGGCGTTCAGGAGCCGCTGAGTTCTCGTCGCACCGTTTTCTTGGCGGTGTGTATGTGTGTGTGTGTGTGTGTGTGTGCGTGCGTGCGTGCGTGCGTGCGTGCGTGCGTGCGTGTGTGTGTGTGTGTGGGGCAGCACGTGTACAGGCCGTTCGTTCCCTCCATGCCACTGTAAAATCTTTCCCCCAATGCGTTAATTGACGTTTACGAAGTTAACACATTTTTAATGAAGGCCAGTGATCAGATTATAAAGAGCTTCTAATTACCACGTGATTGAATACTTACTGCAAAAATATTGCGCAAATTGTTTAACAGTGACAGCTTAAAAGCTATGTGATCTTGAAAAAAAGAAGAAAAAAATAGATAATTACTTGAACAGTAAATTATCTGGCTATGGACATTAGTTATTAAAACTTAACAAGTCTTCGCTGGCTAAATTAAGATCTTAATTAAATATGGATGGTTGTTTTGGTAATTGAATATTATTCAGGGCCCCAAAAAATCTTTACGTTGATAAGATCCAGGTTTGCAGTGCTTGAAAATGGTGAACAGACAGGCGGACTGACCAACAGACTGATAGACTAACCGACCAACTGTCCAAACGACAGATTAAACTAGCTGTGTGAACGCCGTGTGACATTAGCCTGGTGCGTCACAGCCTTAAGGCCCATTCCCACTGGGCCAGATAACAGATATCTGGAGATATTTCTCCAGATATTTTTCCATTCAAAGTGGATGGTAGATACAGATAAAAAATATATATACCACAGATATTTGCCACAGATACTTTTATCTGTGGCAAAACATTTTTTTATCTGTATCTACCATCCACTTTGCATGGAGAAATATCTGGAGAAATATCTCCAGATATCTGTTATCTGGCCCAGTGGGAATGGGCCTTTAACCCTACATGATTAACCCTCATTTTAACTCTAACTCTGCATGGTTAACCCTTAGCTCGAACCACACCTGCCTTAATGTAACTAACTATTTTTTCTCTGTTTTTTTAATAGGCTATGTTCCGTTTTTATGTCTCTCCATATGTTCACTGGCTGCACACAGCAACAGCGTCAAAGTTGCACTTTGTACTTTTCTCAATTTTGACGCTTCACTTTTTGCTGGCTCTGCCTCCTGCCGGCAAAGTGGCGGTCGCTCGTATCCATAAACAATGCATTGAACCTCGTTGTTTTCTCAGAACTGCTGAGAACCGCACGCACGTACACGTACACTTTCACACACACACATACACACACACACACACACACACACACACACACACACACACACACACAGTCACACACACACACACACACACACACACACACACACACACACACACACACACACACACACACACACACACACACACACACACACACACACACACACACACACACACACACACACACACACACACACACAGGACACAGCTATGGGGCGGCCATAGCTGAATGGTTAGGGAGCCTGCCTGGGGAACCAGTTCCCCTGGTTGTCCCTGGTTCGATTCCCGGCCAGGATAGCAATGTCGATGTGTGTCCCTGAGCAAGACTCTTAACCCCTAATAGCTCACGCGCTCCTTGTGGGTTGCGAAGCAGCTGGGTTGGGCTGCAAATACTGAATTTCCCTTTGTGGGAGGAGTAGGTAACTATTATCATTACACACACACGCACACACTGATTCTTTTCATCTAGACTAGACTCTACCCCCCACATCTCAGCATCCCCATTCCCATCCAGGAGAGTGGTGGGGGTGGTGTTGGGGTTGTGGGACAGGTCAGTGGGAGCTAGCTGGGTCACCCGGTTAGAACAGCGTCACCCTGTTGAGAGTTCATCAGGACCTTCCTTCCACCTCACGCTTCACTGTCCATCAGTGTGTTTGCTCGTTTACCTAAACACTTCCTCCATCATTAACTCCCTTCGTTCATACATCCTCCCCGTTTCCCGATTCTCCTGACTCCCTCACTGCTTTCTGACCCCTCACTCTCTCTAGCTCTCCCACGCTTTGTCATTGTCGTCCTGTCTGCTCTTCTAATTAATTCACAAACACAAACACAAACCACACAAACACACACACACGCACGCACGGACGCACGCACGCAGGCGCGCTGCGCACGACACACACACACACACACACACACACACACACACACACACACACACACACACACACACTGGAGAATATTTGGTATGTGATATGTACTGTATTTTCACAACAGGGTTATGGCTGATGTGCTACACTGTTGTTTTAATTGTTTTAATGCAAATTACACTGTTTCCTTTGTATAAAATGTGTTAAAATGCAACTTGACAGTTACTGTGAACAAAAAATCGGAAACATCCTTCGCAAACAAAACATCTAATTAGCGAGTCCTTGAAATTGATGAAAAACAAGTGAAAGAAAAGCATCATCAATTACATTTTAGTTCTCCCACACAACAATTAATGAAGTGTGCGTGTTTTCCTTTTCTGTCTATTTTGTTGCAAGGAAATGTGAGTATTTGGTTTGACGTGGATGCGGTTATGACAGGCATCTGAGGAATGTGTCAGGGGAAACGTGGCTGTTGTGTTATTTCCTATAGTTTCCGAGTTCTGTAATTCGGATCTCAGGGAACAATAAGGTATTCTCATTGCTGGTTTGAGACTTGGTATTCTCATTGCTGGTTTGAGACTTTACCTACAGTGGACCTGAGTGCACCACAACATAACAGCCATGACTGAGAGGCGGCAAGGAGCACAAAACATTACACAGGGAAAAGAAAGGTAGACCAGAGACATTCAAGAAACAGTCAAGATGCTTGTACTGTATGTGAAGTGAAGAGTTGGTTCAGTAGACTCTGCCAGACTGTGCAACAAGTAATAGTAAAATATAATGCAAGCAGGCAATACAATGTCAAAATAAACAGCTACAATACAGTTATATAGTACTACTAGAGTAGTAGCCTAAGTATGCAGTACTGCAGTAGCAACCCTATTACAAACTGAAGGGAGAGATATGGTCAAGTCAAGTCACCTTTATAATTTGTGTGCCACATTTAAAAAACAACAGAAATTGATCCAAAGTGCTTTCCACTCAAAATAACATCTTAAAGACTTCATAAAGTAGAAAGCAGTAAAATAAATAGGGCTGTCAATCGATAAATATGTAATCGGATTATTGCATGATTGTCCATAGTTAATGTGAGCAAAAGGAAGCCTGGTGGGGAGGCCTACTGTAGCTCTGTAGTTGGAGTTGCATTATTGTAAAGTGGACAACCTGATGGTGGTTGTGGAGGGAATGATGAGGAGGAAGCAGGTATCAACCAGGTTACAAAAACATTCTGTTCTCTGGCATTTTTGCTTATGGCCCACTGGGATGTACAATAAGATCCATAACATATTGATTGATTGATTGATTGATTGATTGAATACTTTAGTTGCAATTTACTCACTTTACTTTTGTCATCTTTAGCCCCCAAAAGATACACACGTGCGTGCGCACGCTCACACACACAAGCGCACACGTGCACACACGCACACACACACGCACACACACACACACACACACACACACACACACACACACACACGCCACGCGCGCAGACAGACACACAAGCTAGTAGTCACAACTTACTCACTCTTCTTTTTGTCCTTTTAGCCTCTGCCCGGGATGCCCACAGAGAGACAGCAGTCTGCAGGATTACAGAGGAGTGGAGGCACCAGAGCAGAGAGAGAGAGAGAGAGAGAGAGAGAGAGAGAGAGAGAGAGAGAGAGAGAGAGAGAGAGAGAGAGAGAGAGGGAGGGGAAGGGAAGGGAGGTAGAGAGGAAATAGAGCGGACATTGGGCTGGGTCACATCCTGTCACGCTGTTAAACAGAGGTGTTCCAACACCCCCCTACCCCCCCCCCCCCCTCTCTCTCTTTCTCTCTCCGTCCTCTCTCTCTTTCCCTCTCTCTCTCCCCCACTAATCCCTTTATGCCAAACTCACTCCAGAGTAAGCGTGTGTGAAATTGAGGACTTTCTAATACACATGCTGTGGCCTCAACCATCCCCCCCTCCAGCTAAGAGAGAGTGCAGAGTGTGTATGTGTGTATGTGTGTGTGTGTGTGTGTGTGTGTGTGTGTGTGTGTGTGTGTGTGTGTGTGTGTGTGTGTGTGTGTGTGTGTGTGTGTGTGTGTGCCTGCCTGCATGCATGCGTGTGTGCGTGCATTCGTGCATGTGTGCGTGTGGTGCTGGGTTGTCTGTCGAAGACTATTTCATAATTACCTGCCAGCTATTTTAATTTAACCACCTTGTCCTGTAACTGGGTCACAGCACCTTTTTTACAGGCTTGTGTGCAACGGAAATAGACGATTTAACCACAATCATCAGAATTATTATGTAATGACGGTTGATGTATACACAAACTTCCTGCCTCTTCCTTTTAGCTTCCTTTATTGGAGAGCAGCTGGAGTGGTCACATGACCTGGTTTACCTGTGGTGGCTTTGTCAGTTTTGGAAGGAAAAAAAAACTAAACAAAGATTTGCACTGTTGAAGACAGAACAATGGAGAGAGAGAGAGAGAGAGAGAGAGAGAGAGAGAGAGAGAGAGAGAGAGAGAGAGAGAGAGAGAGAGAGAGAGAGAATGGTATATGGAACAACAGGTCATGAGCCAGATTTGGTGCATGTGTACTCCTATGTGGCCTGAGCAACCAAGATATAGCACGTTTCATACACAGAGGCATTTGAAAGTGATTTAAATAACGCAACAAAAAGGCATTTAAAAGCATAAAAATGACAGAGGTAAAAATGGATACGGTAGGCTTTACTATAGTATTAAACAGGTGTGAATGACAGCTCAATGGTTTTCCAGCACACCTCCAGAAAGTCTAGTTTCTTACTATCTTTAAATACTTTTTTTGCACTGTTTTTTTTTCTCTTGTTATTTTGTTTACAAGTGTTTCTTTTTTGCTGAAGATATCTACTGCATAGTACTGTGTTCTATCAAATCAATCAGTTGCGTGTGGTTGCCGTGGGCTGATAGTACAACCAATCCGCACAACGCATCACCCTGCAACAAGTTTTGAGCACATAAATGTTCTATTCTCGGTGCACAACAACCACGTGCAACTAAGTAGAAATCAGGCAAAGCCTGAAAATCAAAGACAGTGTCTAGCATTACTGTCAAGGCATTAGCCTCTATGTCTACCTCCATTCCATTATCTCTTTCTTGACTCTCGAAACCGTCTCTCTAAATGAAGGGGAGGCTCACCTTTTAAAAACCATATGACAAAAATCATCAGGTATCCGTGATATTAACCGTGTTTTTCCATCAGACATACGCTGTCCAATGTCCATGTGATTGTCCTGGCTTGCGGGAGGAGACATTAAGCTTGCTGTGAGGGCCGTCTCTGGCATCACGTTTATGTTGTGCACCACACAACAGCAGCCACTCTCCCACTGTGTGGTAATATGGCTATTTGTGCAGTCAATTTGCCACTCTCGGCATTCCCGAACGCATGCAAATATGCGAGATGATGGTGATTGGGTGACGTACGTCGCTGTGCCATGTGTGTGCCCACTGTTTTATTGCAGGATTATTATTCCACAAAACATTTCTGAAGTCATATCCTACTTTAATCGGGGAAACTTTTGATTGAAAAAGCCTCCGGGAAAAAAATCATCTGCAATCTTGCTTTGCTGTGTTTGTCTGGATGTACTTGTGCATGTGTGTGTGTGTGTGTGTGTGTGTGTGTGTGTGTGTGTGTGTGTGTGTGTGTGTGTGTGTGTGTGTGTGTGTGTGTGTGTGTGTGTGTGTGTGTGTGTACATCATAAGTGCGCTCTGCAGCTCTGCAGTGTGCAACCCAATATGTTGATATAGGCCTAACCATGTGTCAATAACTTCCATCACATAGGAATGCTGCTGCGGTGACAGACAAACCAACCAACAAAATACAGAAAACACCCCAAGATACAGATTGATAATTGCTATGGAAAAGAACAATGAATTATAAATACTACACAGTAGTGTGGAATAGACGAGGAAACGGATTTCTTACTTCCGGATCTGACAAATCATTAACAATTTAGTGTGTACCAAGTACCAAGTGTGAGTGAGTGAGTGTTGAAAATGTTATATAAAGTTAAAAGTTAAAGAGACTACTTCATAAATGTTGATTATTTAATCAAATTTCACCTGGATGCTGTGGGATTTTTTTTCTTGACTTTCTTGCCCATGAAGCAAATTGAACCAAAATCTGAATTGAAATTGTAGCTGACAGATGCAAGATCGAGGAGAGATAGATAATGGGTGGGGGGGGGGGGGGGCGGGGGGACAGAGAGAGAGAGAGAGAGAGAGAGAGAGAGAGAGAGAGAGAGAGAGAGAGAGAGAGAGAGAGAGAGAAGGGGAAATAGGAGCAGGCAGTGGAACAGAGTGGAAATTAGAAGCGTTGACTATCTTTTTTACTACTTCACTAATAAGGATTTCTTTACAACATCCTGATGTTCTTGACTGAACTCCTGGACACATGGAATGTGCTCCAGGGTCTGTGAGAGTCTCATCACACCAAGACATCCAACAATAATATGTTACCAGTAAGACTCCCTAATCGGGAGATAAGCAACCATCACGTCGCATACACAAACTTTAGAAGGCAATCGTAGCCAATCAATCAGGAGGGAATATGGGAATATGGGAAATGGGATAAATCCATGTTGATGTCCAAAAATGTGTTTTGCTAAAATCCGCCTGATGGTGACGCTAGAAGAGGGCCATGTGAGAAATCAGGACTCGAGGTTGTGATTTGCCATCCAAGGAGTGTGTGTGCAAAGTTTGGCATCGATAGGGCCAACGGTGCCAGAGATAGAGTAGGGGCAAAAGTGTGACGTGACTGACAGACGGACAGCTTTTCATGACGGTCGCAATTATTTACTGTCAAATTGTAGTTTTGATGAATACATGGCTATGCTTGATAGCAAACTCTTCAGACTTGGCATGTGGCAATGTCATTTATCTAAAATCAATGTTTAATACTTTCACCCTAACCTTAACCCTAACTAACCCAAAGGCTGCTATAGTGAGAGAAACATAACAGAGGATTTAAATCAAAATTTAAAAAAAGTAGGAAGGAATAAAAGTTTGGTGTGGGAGTGATTTAGCAAATTCTTGCTAATATGAAAAGTTGCGATATGAGAACGTGATGGAAGACTTTCTGTTACCATGGACCGGTATGTATGCATACAGTCACTACATTTGTGATCGCAACAGTGGTGAGTGACATTGAACCAATAATTATTTAGTGGTCTGTGTGGATCTATAAATAATAAGATAATATAATTAATGCGGTTGGATGACGGAGGGATAATGAATGCAATTCTCTAGCATTTGTCAACATTTTATCCCTATGTGTTCACATACGGTCATACTGAATAATAATATGGACATGCAAAAACAATATTTTTTCAATTTGATTGTTACTGACCTAGGCCTATATTACAATAGTAAGTCAGTAATCCAACAGTAATTACTTCCGTAATTAGATTAGATTCTTAAGCCATAATATAACCCATGAATGGAGTTTCCTTATACAGGTCAATTTAGTTTCATTTTACACTCTTTGGACAAACATTGAGATCTTCTGATGGCTTTGATATACTGTAGGCCTACAGTAAGACTGTGTTGTCTGTATACATGACGGTTTGGTCATGTGTCCTCCGCTGCCATACTGTCCCAATTCAAGGTTTCTGAAACAGATTAAATTGCATCCACTTAGAACTGATCACAATGTATCCAAAAAGTCACATTAACAACCCCATCACATAATTATGACTGACTCCTTAAATATCTCCATTTACGCTCAAATTAACCCTGAGTTACTTTTTGTTTCTTCCATTAAAAGTAATCCTAAACATAATGAAAAATACGTTCAATCGGCTGGTTCCATTACAGAACCACTTGATCTTGTAATCATGTCTTTGAATCCTCTAATATGATCTGTATTACATGTCATGTAGTTTTTTTTTTAATCCAAAACAAGTGGGCGCATGCAGTCTTTTCTCGGTTTTCCGCCCCTGTGCTGGGTGCTTTTTGTCAAGGTGAGAGTTGTCAAGAGCCAGTCAGAATGATGCTTCAGCTGCTAATGCACTAATAAGCACATTATCCAGGCCTGTGCCAGCTAAACTCATACTGACATGAACCCTCATTACTGAATCACTTGGAGGAGGTTGAAAAGGCTCCTGGGAGATGCACAGCACAACGGGACAATCCTGGAGCAAATCACGGCGCGGCTGCCAAGCCTTCGACCCTGTGGCCCCAATAGCCTCCAGATATGGGGGTCATTGTCTACAAAGACCCCCCTCTTTTCAGCCTTCCCCACTCCGGGGGTTGGCGGTAAGTGTGTGTGTGTGTGCATGTGTGCGTGTGTGCGTGTGTGTGTGCGTGCGTGCGTGCGTGCGTGCGTGCGTGCGTGCGTGTGTGTGTGTGTGTGTGTCCCACTGGGAGCTTCCAACAGAATCACACAGTGCAGATTACGATCACTGGACCCTATCCTAACTTTGATACACGTATGTGTGGGTGAGCAGCGTGCATGTGTACACGTGCAGGTGCACATGCATGCATGCAAACACACGCACACACGCACACACACACACACACACACACGGGCATACATCCAAACGCACACGCACACGCGCACACAAACACAGAGCCCATCAAGGGCAGACAAACGTGTGTGCCATGCAAATACACACACACACACACACACGCTCCAGGAGATGTGTTGGACGGTGGTGAGCCGTGAACGCGCGTGAGCGGATGACAGGAGCGCTCAGAGGCATCTGACCCAGGGACGTCTCTTCCCTCTCTGGCCCCAAAACAGAGGCCAGTGGACGGGGCAGAGCGGAGCCCCGAAGGGGGGCCCGTCTGGCTCTCACCTCTAGTCAGCTGTTCAAAGGTGAACTCTCCCGTCTCACACTGTGACTTCAGGTTGCACTCTGCCATGCACGCATGCACATGACAAGAAGAGCTTCGCACATGCACAGCACAGGGCCATTTTTGTCTGTGTTCTGACGATGTATTTGTTTAAGTAGGCACACACACACAAGTATCAAATAATAACGGCCCCTCTAATACATACCGGTTTATTACATGCATCATGCATATTGTCACTGTCAGGAAGAAACCTCATATCTCCAAGTTTCAAATGTTTTTCGTAGAGTAAAGCCCTGCTTCATCATACAAGACTGTCGCACAAAAGTGAAAATAGCTGATCTACAAGCACTCAAACGCCTCGCACCACTAGTTATAAATCATTTTTAAAATGATAAAAA
>NC_137817.1:40392589-40420089 GCF_963921795.1 Nannobrachium achirus
CGACATTTCTTCCAGAAGAAAGGAGAGCTTGGTAATAGTTTAAGACTGCTTTAAGCTAATACCAGTATTTGTATGGTAGGATAGATTGCTTGCATTCTGAGCAGACTTGCTTGCTGATTTGAGCATATTTGCATAATAGTTCGAAACACGGCAATGCAGAAACCAAAGGCAAAGGCACACAGGGCCAAAAAATAAAAAAGTAGTCTACAGTACATCCCATGGCCTAGAGGGATAGTCACCCGCACTGTGATTAGCTAATAATTGGTTGTCAGGCAACTGCTTGTTTAACTAATATATCTATCATTTTACACAAACTAGCTGTAGCCATTGACTGTAAAATATTTTAGTAGAGTTTCATTAAACTAGAATTAAAATGTAGGAGTCAACATGTATACCTCTTCCCTGATCTCACAGGGAAGACTTTAATCTCTTCTACAATGACAGAGGTTTTGCCCTCTGCCATTATATCCATTATGATGAATTGGACAACGTTGCCCCCTGGAAATGTCTTATGTGACTTATACTCTTCAATGTTATTTACAGTACGTTCTTGTCAAATTATCCTGTTGTAGCAGTCAACGATTTCTGCGTTTGCTGAGTTTAAATTGGGTACTTTTAAACGCAGAGACTCATGCACACGCCTGTAACACTACACGCACAAGCAACTGTGCACACACACACACACACACACACACACACACACACACACACACACACACACACACACACACACACACACACACACACACACACACACACACTCTCTCTCTCTCTCTCTCTCTCTCTCTCTCTCTCTCTCTCTCTCTCTCTCTCTCTCTCCTTGTCTCTGTCAGAACAGTACGCGCTGCAGTTGAGCAAACCAGGGCTCACCCTTAGAACATTAGTCATTTTCCAGCTCATTGCTGAGGCTCATTTAGCAAAGCCTCCTCCCCAGCCATCATCAATATCTCCCCTAAAGAGGGACAGGCCAGGCTACCCTAACCTCCACTGGGTCACGCATCACCCTGCCTGGGCCTGATAGAAGCCTTTTATTTTATCACATTTCTCTCTTGAAACATTTACCTTGCCCTTCTGAGGGCTCTCTGTGTACTGAGGCATACGGATGTTGGGAAATGTTTGAGCTGCAGATTGAGTTTTATTTGTGTGTGTGTGCGCGCGCGCATGCGCGTGTGTGTGTATCAGTGGCGTCAGTTCAGAAAAAGCTAAGGTATGGCAACATGACTGGTGTCTTGCACGCGCGCGAAGAGTCATGTTGCCATGCCTTAGCAACAGGCATGATACATTTATTTAAGAAGTACATTTAATTTTTTTTCCCGTTCTCTAAGGTTATGGCAGCCTGGAACGGTTGTTCAAGTGCAGCTAAACTTGGCATGTTAGTAAACGCGCCAATTAACAATAATGAATTGCACCTGTGCAGCTAACCTGCGGAACCTGGGAATATACCATCTTGTCAAGATGGGGAGAATAAAAGAGTGGATAATATAATTATAATACCTTGTTAAAGTGACCATATTGTTAAATTTTGCATTTGTAGTTATTTTACTGTAATTTACATATACTAGAAGCTGGGCCGCCCTTCGGGCGGCCCAGCGTCTAGTCGGCGACCTGGCCAACTCGGGAACGATGTAAATAGAGAATGAATGCCCCGCCCTTTAATGCAAACCCCATTATACCTGTTGTCATAGGACCTGTTTTGACCATCTGTTTGCCTGTGTCCATTTATGCCCATATATGGAGATATCTGTATCTGTCTGTCTGTCGGCGTCCATTTTATGTCCATATATGGAGATCACTGCAGATATAGTTCTGGGTCCATTTTATGCCCATATGCCCATATATGGAGATATCTGTGAGATCACTGCAGATATAGTTCTGGGTCCATTTTATGCCCATATGATCATATATGGAGATATCTGTCTATTTGCGTCCATTTTATGCCTGCCCCACCCTTTAATGCAAACCCCAATATACCTGTTGTCATAGGACCAGTTTTGACCATCTGTTAGCCTTTGTCCCCACCCTTTAATGCAAACCCCAATATACCTGTTGTCATAGGACCCGTTTTGACCATCTGTTTGCCTTCTGTTAGCCTTTGTCCCCACCCTTTAATGCAAACCCCAATATACCTGTTGTCATGTTGTCATAGGACCCGTTTTGACCATCTGTTTGCCTTCTGTTAGCCTTTGTCCCCACCCTTTAATGCAAACCCCAATATATGGAGATCTCTGCACACACAGTACCGGTTGCGGAAAACTCTGATGTCAGACATCAGCTCCGCATTCGGGGATTCATTTTATGCCCATATCTGGAGAACGCGCGTGCCGGTGGGAAGAACGGTTCTCGAGATTCACATACATACATACACATTCACAGAGATTTTTTGTTGACTCCTGGCGTACGTGATGTCAGAGCCTTTTATGAAGTGATGTCACAATGAGTCAGCGATTGTGCCGATTTCCTCAGGAACAGCCTGATGTTAACAATCAGCTCCGCGTAAGGAGATTCCGAACGTTTCGCGCCGCTTCGGGAAAACCGCATGCCGAGTCGGGCCGAGGCCCGGCACTGCACTCCGCGCCGCAGCGGGGAACGCGCGTGCCGAATCTGAAGCCGGTGGGACGAACGGTTCTGGAGATACGCGGATTACAAACAAACAAACAAACAAACAAACAGACAGAGATTTGTCGCATTTATAGATAGATAATAATATAATAACCAGAACAGATAGACAAAGAGACATTCATGGATTTATATTTAAAAGTTACTTTTATTTTCCCCCTGGACCCAGGGTATGGCAGCTGCATACCCCTGCCATACCCAATTGACGCCCCTGGTGTGTATGTGTGTGTTCGCTCGCTGGTGGTGTGGTGTGGTGTGATTTACTTTTAGTCACAGCGAACACATTTGTAAAACTTGGGCACGTACTTTTCTCTCTCCATCACTTAAGTTCCAACTTAATGCACACAACCCACAGAGACACACAGCAATACAACAAGATACTTAGCAATATATACCGGTAGTAGGCTAGCTTATAAACGTGTCTGCTGTACTGTATAAGTTCTTCTGGGAGAGACATGAGCTAAATAAAATTCCTTGTACAGTATATGAACACACCTGCGTGGCCAATGGCAGATTCTGGTTCTGATCCTGATCCATGAGCACTCACGTTGTATTCTCCTGTGCTGATATGTAATCACTTCACATGGGACCAGATTGTACCTAGCAAAATACAATGCTTGGTTTTATTCTGATAGGGTGCGTAGCCGTGAAAGTTAATATGCTGCAACAATCTTATTAACTGTTAATAAATGTTTGTTAACAGGACCTGAGTTTAAATTGCTACAGTTTATTATATAAAAAAGATATACATTAATGAAAACCTCACCAGCTAACCAGAAATATTCTAGGAATTAATACAAAGGATCCCTTTTACAGCCAAAGTATTCAGTTCAGCAATCCAAACATTAAATTTACATTAAGTAAATATAATATTAAGATTATTAGATTGAAGCGCACTCACGCACAGTGCACAAAAACAACAGACATTTAAATATACATAAAGACCATGTAGTGGGCTTCCTAAATGTGCCCCCCCCCCCCAAAAAGGCATTGTCTGTTGTTGCCATGTATGTTGACAGCCTTCTGGTGTTGCCCGCTTTTAAAGTGCTTGTTTGACCGGACGCTATTAATTAGCACTATTAAATGTTTTTTTTTCTTGTTTTTTTTTTGCATTTGCATTTTCTGCATTCAAGGAGCTCCTTTTTTTAGTATTTTATTTTGCATTAAATAATTGTGATTGTAATATTGTCACCAGTCAGTCAGGGCTGTAGAAAAACAAGGCCTGGAATGGTGCCAAGGCGCTATAAGCTCTTCCAAAACCTTGATCTTGTAAGATTCAACATGTTTGGTATGCCTCACGCTAACAGGGACAATCCACAACAGGGGGAGCACAGATGTCTCACAGTCAGATCAATGCTCCGCTAATGCTGCTCTGCTCACCATTTATTTTTAATTCCCTCTTATTTACGGCAGATATTCACTGGAGAGAGAGAGAGAGAGAGAGAGAGAGAGAGAGAGAGAGAGAGAGAGAGAGAGAGAGAGAGAGAGAGATGGGTGCAGAGAAAATGAGGTGGAAAGAGGAATTGGAGTCACTGGTAAAGAGCCAAAGCTTGTGAAATGGCTGGGAACGCTGGTAAACGAAGGTCTATAGTCTATTTGACTGCAGGTTTGAATTATATGAACAGGCATTGACATGCTTGTTCAGTCCATAAAAATGCTCTGCCCCCTCTCGGCACATGTCCTATAAAATGCAGAGCGGTGACAGATATGTGAATATGAAAATATCACTCAGAGATGGAGGCCATACTGCAAAAACACAGACCGCTACAGACAGAGCATCTTCCAACTCCTCACTACTGACACACGACAATGTCTAATTCTGTGTCGTTTTGCTGTTGAAACGATACTGTGTCGGGTCAGGCGGAAGCCTTTTATCTTGATGTTTAGGTTTTTGTTTTAATAGATCAATGCTACGGGTCACACTTACATCTCTCTGCAGGTTTCACTAATTATTTAACCCCATTAATCCATATTTTATGCTTTAACTTTTGTTTCATAGAAAAAAAGCTGCCAATCTACATTGTAAATCAGCTAAATTAATGTCACCTATAATAATAATTTGCCTAAAATGGGGATGCCAGGTTGAAAGTAGTTAAAGTATTATAAAAGCCTGGGACTAAGGGCCCCATTTTCGTCCATGCCTTACCCCTTATTCCTAAATGTCTTTGCCTTTTTTTTTACTATTTTGAAAAACTACTTCAAATAGCTCACGACATGTTGATGTAGATCAGCTAGTTAAATTATTTTAAAATGTTTTTCAAAATAGTAAAAAAAGGCAAAGAAGTTTAGGGATAAGGAGCATGGACGAAAATATAACATCATTAGATCCATTGGTACAGGTTGTCCTTTTTTTTTTACAATTTCATAAACATCTACGGTTTCAGGCGTACATCGTTCCCACCCGACATCGGCTTATATCCATGCTGAAGAATCCCTATGATACTGTAGAGATATAGGCCATATACTCCGTATAAGCATAGAAACAGGGATGAAAGCAACGCAGCTCAGATGTGGTTGGGTTTGTATTTGTCCCATGGACAGGTAGACAGAGGGTGGTGGGCAGAGGGTAGGCTGGCAGGAGGAGTGATGGGGCGTTGTACTCACCACAGGAGGGATGACAGGAGGCCAATAGGTGACCCTCCCCATCCCTGGCGCTGGGCATCCTTCACCCAGCGGGCCTCAGAGGAGTTTGGAGTTAGTCTGCTGACAGTGCTGGCATGTGATTGGCAGCAGCGTTCTACCTGGTCTCCCTCCTCCAGGTGGCCTCAGACCACCTCATCTCCTCACTGCAGTTTGGACGTTGAGTTGTGAAACTTTTCGGAGCTTAGTCGTTCGCTTGTAGTAAGAGGGCTACGCCATAAGTGCTGTTTGAGGTTACACTTTGTCGACATTTTGTTGTTGCATTCCTAGATCTGAATCTGTTCCTCAAGGAAGGCGGTCGCTTTTTTCCTTCTTTTCTTTTATGTCTTTTGTTTGTCTCTTATGTTTGTTTGTTGTTTCTTGTTTTGTTTGATCGCCCTGAATTGTTGCGCAGGTTCTCCAAGATAGCGCCGTCCATGGCTGCTGTGGTGACTACGTGTTGCGTTCTGTCGGTGTTTTTGTGTTTGTTTGTTTTTTGTTTTTGTTTATGTTATATGTGAAAAAATGTATTTGAATGCAAAAATGTAGTATGCCAAAGCAAATTCCTATGTGTATTACACAATGGTTAATAAAGAAATCTGAATCTGAAGATGTGTGAAGCTCATGTCACATTACGCCAGCTATATCTGCGCCACTAGAACATTTTTAACAATACTACCGTTGTTCCCTATTGAGCTTGGCACATTTCCTGGGGCAAGCTGCCCAGATAACACGTCACAAGTGTATTCTTATTTTTTCACTTTCAAAAAGCGCCTGCAATGTAGTGCATTTGAAACTACATCGCAGTGCACATCATGGGGTGATCACTGCTTGCTTCCTGTGAATTGTTTTATTTTTATTTTTGTTTATTTTCGGTTTAATTCGTTGCTGAGTGAGGTAAGCAGATGAAGTGACGTGAGTGAGATGAAAAACCTGAGTGAAATGTGCCAATCTCAACAGGAAACATGTTATATTACTAAATAATAATAAGACTAATATATGTAAGGCCAATATGCCTTTACAATGAAATAATGCGGTCACAATTGTTCACACTTTGATTGTCTTGTTTTGTTTATAGTCACGTTTTTGATGAGTTTATTGATACTAGTCCTTGCAAGGGGGTGTGCACAGTATATGAGGGATTGAATGTTGTATCAGTGATGTCAGTCATATCCAAATTTGAGCACTGTTTAGCATCAGTGAGGTCAGCCATCTCCACATTTTGGCACTGTTTCACACGTTTATGCCCATATATGGTGTTCCGTGTCCCGGTCAGTCTGTGATGTCAGTACCATGATGTCAGCGTGCAGACAGACGGACAGACATTCGGTGAGTGACACGCAGCAAAGGCCATCTGGATTGGGACTCGAACCCGCAACACACTGTCAGGCTACATTGGAATGTAACCCGATAGGCTACCTGGCCCCACTCACCATGGCTGCTGCCACAGACATAAAAAGGTAGACGCCTCTTCCGGCTCTCTGGTACCCGTCTCGCCTTGGTGGGCATTTTTGATTGACAGGCTTGGAATTATTCTGTGTGCGTAACAGACAACAAGGTCGGTAGGCAAATCAGAGGCAGGTTTGAATGGAAAAGTCCCGGAAAAGACGCGTTGTGATTGGCCAGTAGTTTTTTTGAGTGGCAGCCTGCCCTCGACACTTCCTCTTTTGTGCCCACCAAGTTGGACGGGTCGCTCCAATCAACTGCAGCGGGTGGACGAGGTATCTAGCTTTTGGAGCTGTGTGGAACACAAGCTATACGTGGCCGTGTGTGTGGGTCTGTCTGTCTGTCTGTCTGTCTGTCTGTCTGTCTGTCTCCGTGTCTGTCTGTCTGTCTGTCTGTCTGTAGCCTGCAGTAACCTTTTCTGACCACACATGTTAAGGGAGGGGCGCTGTTGCACACACACACACACACACACACACACACACACACACACACACACACACACACACACACACACACACACACACACACACACACATACACACACACACACACACACACACACACACACACACACACACACACAGCTCCACTTCGAACAGAGGTTCGATTTTTTATATCTGTGGGCTGCTGCAATAACAGCAGAGTGAAGCGAAACATGCAGGCAGACACAGAGGCTGCTGGCTGAAGCCGTGCCCTCCAAGGCGCAGAATCAGAGTCAGTTGTTATTAATCAATCAGTTCAGCTGGATTAATAAAGCCATGTCTCTGTCTTCGGTTTAAACATTATGGAATTATAACAATATTGCATTTGAAGAGCCTAGGCAAGGTGATCATCAAAAATTGGGTTTCTTCAAAGACATTCACCGAAAATAGAAGAGCTTGTAGATCAGCAAGTACCAAGTACCAGAGCCAAAGTTTACAAAGTAGTTGAAGTGGTTACATGTCTAAATCCAACATTAACATAAAAGATAATGTGTAAACAAATACACAAACAAACAAACAAAAATATTAATTTACAAAACACTGATGATAATGCTGTCAGAAGGTTCTGTGGAGCTATCACTGAAATCTATGAAAATCTGCAACACAATGTTTAACAATATCAGGGGTCCCTGCTTCATCTCTCTCAGCTATTAGGGGCCCTTAATTGGCCCAAAACACGTTGAAGGCCCCTGATATACACATCTTCTGCCATAAGTTGAGACCCTATCTGCTGTTTCCTGGAGAGTGATAATCCCCAAAAGTATGTTTTCACTTATTTTGTCAGGTCATTTACAGGAAGTGGTTGTGTACAGTTAGGTGCTGTAATATAGATGTTTACACAGCGGGAAGTCTCAAGGATAGTGTCTTCAGCCCAAAAGCATGGAAATGAACTGGAAAATGCATGTGATTAGGCAAATAGGATCTTCTTATCGTCACACTTGATGATAAGAAGAACACACACACACACACACACACACACACACACACACACACACACACACACACACACACACACACACACACACACACACACACACACACACACACACACACACACACACACACACCTGAGTGTGGGTGTGTGTGTGAGAGAGAGGGGGGGGGGGGGCTATAGTGAGGAAAAAAACCACACACTAGACACACGATTACATCTGCACTTCCCACGCAGAACATTTGTTTTCATTAAATTGCCATTCCACCGTATTTGCGTCCACATTCCTACATTTCACAGTGTTTGCGTGAAATTATGCAGTAAATGATGCAAGCACATATCTACCAGACTCTTAACTTATACAGAGATGCAGACCCTCCAGAAGGAATTAAGTGCACCAGGATTCTACTTTTTTTTTCTAAAACGTATCAATAATTTCAAGTATAAATCACATACTTTGCACTTCATACTATATAAGTATGTTGAAACAATATACATTAGTAGTATGCAGAAGCAGTAAGTATAAGGTTAACGAAAAAGTCGACAAGTCGACTCAGTCGACTTCATTACACAAGTCGACTCCCACCAGAGAAAATCGAAGTTGAAAAAAAGGGGAAAAAAATCTATTGTGAAAATAGCAGATCTGCCTCTATATATTTGACAATTTGGACAATGTTTAATTTGCCATTTTAGAGGTATTAAAAAGTCCTTAAATTGGCACTTTAGAAATGTGAAGATACCCTCTATACACTTAAACTTTATGTTGGTTTGTTTACAGTTGTGTGAGAAAACAATGTTTCACATTAAGTTAATCATCCGGGGACCCCCCAAAATAATTGGGTGGTCGTGTGTGATGTGATGACGTCATCAAACGATAAAGTCGACTTCAACTCAACTTTTTACTGAGTCGAGTCAACTTGCAAAAATCACAAGTCGTTAATGCCCTAGTATGTATGTCCCTGACTTTTTGCATTGAAATAAACAATATAGTAACTTAAAATACCTTTTTGCTGAGTCTTGTTCTGTAAAACATTGCAGATGGCCATATGGTTTACAGCTCCTCCTTGAAGACAGCAGTGAGCGGTATAGCAGGTACTGTATACAGTAGCTGCAGTATATTCATGTCCCACTTCAGGTGCTCACTGGAAAACAAGTTAAACGTATAGGTTCCGAACGGAACCATGTTTATTTAATACCGGAGGACAAGGTCCCCCATTGGGATAACAGCGCCATCTGGCGCTGCAACAGAGTAAAACTCATAAGCTCCCGTACGAGAAATATCATTTGTCGGAAGGGCTGTCAATCACAAACGAGGGCACCGCCCCCGAGTGTATATAAGCCCTGCGGGCTATCATAACTTCCTCTAAAGCCGCACCTCTGCGCCCGCAACTAGCGAACCGAGGGGCTTTATTCTGGGGGACCTTGTCCTCCGGTATTAAATAAACATGGTTCCGTTCGGAACCTATACGTTTATTGTCATACCTCCAGACAAGGTCCCCCATTGGGACTCATACACTCCCCGAGAAGCCATGAACCGACAAGACTGTCGTTCACACCGACCACACCCGGAAGGAGGTCCCGTCAACCGACGTGACCCCTTTCAGGACTGATCCGACCCAGGCCCACAGGGCCTGGGCGTGTTTAGACAGAAAAGAGACCCTGACAGACCGAGGCCTGCCATATGCACTAAGGGCAGACACAGGTCCGCCTTATAATACTACAGTAATATAAGGGAAAAGACTCAGGGTCCCTCCCCCAGGTATCCTAGAGACAGTAGCAAGCTGTCCCAGGAAGGGGAGAGAGCCGCCCCACTACATAGTAGGCGGGGCAGCAGCACCTAGAACCGTATGCGCCATAGCAGAAGGCGCAACGTCCAGGTGACAGTAGGTCGCAAAGGTGGACGGCGAAGACCAATTCGCCGCCGCACAAATCTCCTCAATGGAGACACCTTTGGACAAAACCCTAGAGGTAGACACACCCCTAGTACTGTGGGCCTTAAGTGCCTCCGGCACTTCAGACCCAGCCCGGGTGTAAGCCAACCTAACAGCATCCACAATCCATCTCGACAGAGTGGGTTTGGACACCGCTTTTCGCTGACGGGCATTCATGACCACGAAAAGCTGAGAAGTAGACCTGCTGACCACCGTCTTGTCACAGTAGGCCTTCAGGCCCTAACTGGACAAAGACAATGAAGACGCCTATCCTCCTCCGATGCAAACGGAGGAGGATGGAAAGCCGTCAAAACAACAGGTTCCTTCGGGACCACTCGGTTCTTAGGAATAAAACTCAATTGAGGTTTAAGAAGAACCTTGGAGTCATTATTGAGAAACCTCCTACAATCAGGGCTCACAGAGAGCGCAAGAAGGTCGCTCACACGCTTAGCCGTAGACAAGGCAAGCAAAAGAGCTGTCTTGAAACTTAAATGTTTCAAAGAGGTCCTCCCAATCTGTTCAAAGGGTGCCTTGCAAAGGCCCTCAAGAACCACTTGTAGATCCCAAGCAGGGAACAAAAAACCAATCACAGGTCTTAAACGGTCGACACCGTGTATGAACTTGACCACCTCAGGGAATTTAGAAAGGCCCATGCCTGACACCCCCAGGTGACAGGCATCAAAAGCCGCTAAATAACCCCCAAGCGTAGAGAACGCCAGACCAAGGTCCAGGCGGTCCCGCAAGAAAACTAACGCCTTCTGGGCTGGAGCCAAGTGAGCCACCACAGGTGGCTCCTGTAGCTCACACCAGTCCAAGAAAACATTCCACCTTCCATCATATACCACCCTAGTGGAGGGGGCTTTAGCACTCTGAAAAGTAGCTACAACCGCCATTGAGAAGCCTGCGGCTAGCAGGTTCTCCCTCTCACAGGCCAAAACCACAGGTCTAGGGCCTGGGGGTCGGGATGGAAGATATCGTCCCCCGCCTGGCGCAGCAGGTCCCTATGCAAGGGGAGCTGCCAGGGGGACCGGTAGAGCAGTGGGGTGATCAGAGACCTCCACACTCCCCTGGACGGTGCCACAAGAAGAACCTCCAGGTTGGAACTCCTGATCCTCTCCAGTGTGGGAAGGATCAGTTCCAGCGGTTGGAAGGCATAGAGAAGGCCTTCCGGCCACTCGTGTGCGAACGCATCCACCCCCAGAGGCGAAGGTCCCCTCACTGAGAAGTAGAGGGGGCACTTCGCGTTCTCCTGGGAAGCAAAGAGATCGAACCGAGGTTGACCGAACCTGGAGAAGATCTGTCTCACCACCGCATGGTGGAGAGACCAATCCTCGTAGCGAGGCTCCCCCCTGGACAACAGATCGGCGCCGCCGTTCTGAAGGCCTGGAACATGGGAGGCTCTAAAGGACCTCAGGCGCGGTACGCACCAGAGAGTCATCTCGCGTGCCAGCTGATCCAGCGTGCGCGAGGAGAGGCCGCCTTGCTTTGTTGAGAAAGTACAAGGCTGCCATGTCGTCCGTCCTGACCAGGACATGACAACCCCGGAGAAACGGTTCGAAATACTTGAGAGCCAAGTAGATCGCCATTAACTCCAGATAACTGAAGTGGTACTCCAACGTGGCCGGGGTCCACAGACCCCTGGCTGAGCGCCCCTCGTGGGTGGCGTCCCAGCCCGAGCGGCTGGCGTCTGTGGTGATCACCTTGCGTGACACCACCACGCCTATGGAGACTCCACTCATTAACAACGCCTGGTCCCGCCATGGGACCAGCGCGTCCATGCAGGCCTGGCTGACCACCACTTCCCTGCACCCTTGCAGGGGAGGAATCCTGAGCGTCAGTGTCCAACGCCAGAACGGTCTCATATGAAACCTGCCCAGGCGAAGAAGTTGCACCGCTGAAACCATCAGCCCTGCCAACTTCATACACTCCTTGTAACTGACCACTTGGTCCAATTTGAAAGGAGCGAAGACACGTCAGGAACCTGTCCACCCCCTCCAGAGAGAGGCGGGTAGACATCGTGGTCGAATCCAGAGGGACCCCAAAAGGAGATCTGCTGGGAAGGCGTCAACATACTTTTGCCAAAAAGACGTTGAAAACCCAAGGCCTTCAGGTGGGCCAACACCAAGTTGGTGTGATATCCCTAATCCAGAAGGGATGCAGCCCCCCCCCCCCCTTTTTTCCGAACCAGGAAAAATTCGAGTCCAGAAACCAAGCTGGTTCAGGTCTCGCAAGAGCTCTACTACAGCACCATTGCATAGTACCGAGCTTATTTCCTCACTCAGAGCTCCTGCTTACAAGCGCGGGCTCGAGTGTAAATACCCCAGCTGGAAGCGGGGGTGGTTCAAGAAATGCAATCTAAGGCCACGTGTTACTGACGTAACACCCATTGCCCGGATTGCACAGTCTCCAATGTTTATCAGAATACCATCAAGGGTATTAAATAAACAAGGGTTCCGTTCGGAACCTAACCGTTTCAAACAACGTGCTAACGTGCTGTGAAACGAGGGAGAAACCGTTAGGTTGCACGGGGGAGAAGGAACGTTGGGGATTAGCACTTCCGTATCCGGGAAGCTCCCCTCCTTATCCGGTGACGGCCGCGCCAACGGACGTGACGTCAACATGTTGAACGGTGGTGGAAAGAGAAACAGAAAGAGCATTCTGCGATATACGGTTCGTTACGTAAAAACATTTACCCCAGCACGGGGAAGAACGTGTAAACGTTTAAACCAGATCTGAGGCCTTTAATAGTTCCTTGCAGGGAAAATTAGGCCAACTCATAATCCCACACACCGATAGTGAAACACTTCCTGTCCTGCACTAGAATCGACACTACAGTGCCGTTTAGTGTAGGCAGAGGAAAAATGCACATAGGAGAAACCGCACCACTGTGAACCGCAGTTAACATGGGTGGGAACCTCAGCATGTCTGCAACCCATTCTGATTGTAACCTGTCTGCATGACTGCAAGACTGGGAAATCTGTTATCGTGAGTGAGTAGAAAGCCCTGCATGGGCTTCATTACACTGAGCGGTTGCAAGCGATAAGAGGTTGTCCGTGCAAGTGTAGGAGTGAGCAGGCCACGCTCGCTCAAAACACTTTTTTTTTTTTTTTTTTTTTTAACTTGGGGACAAGGGAGGCAGTAACCATTTTCATTATCCCTGCATGGAATAAGGAAAATAAATATTAGCGCCTGGGGAAAGGAGGTTCCTGTGTAGTCAGGGACCCCTGTACCCACAGTCCAAGGTCATTTACGCCACCTCATCCCACAGGTTCTGTGGGAGGAGTCCGGCTCGGCGTCCCTGAAGAGTGTTAAGATGCTGTACATAACACTCCATACTCCTGTTCTGAACTGAACTCGGCACGACAGTGCCGCTCAGTGGAGACAGAGGAGAAATAGCACAGAAGAGAAGCTTTGTTATTGTGACTAATAGCAAAACAGTGGAGCCCATTGCAAACCAGGGAAAACCTTTTAATTGTCACCAGTCTGCAGGACTGGGACAATAAGTAATCCATTGAGTGAATAAAGAACCCTGCATGGGTCTCTATACACTGACTGGCTGTAAGCAGAGAGGAGGGTCCTTTGTGCTAGGGACTGAGAGGTAGGTAAACAAAAGTTTTGTTTCGACTACCATACTCTTACTGATGACATGGGAAAAGCTACTGGGCAACAGAGATTTTCATTCTCCCCTGCGTGGGACAGAACTCAAACGTCTGCATTCGGGGGGAGGAGGACCGTGTGCCGTCACGGAACCCAGACCCCGTGGAGGGCTAGGCCCTCAACCCTATGTCATCTAACACACCCACTTCCCACAAGCCTTGTGGGGAGAGCTGTGTTCAGTGCGCTTGGGCGCAAGTAAGTGGTCTCCTTGAGCCCCACCATGTGGAAAAAACCACAGTCCGGGTGCCGCAGACCCAGGCCCCCTTCCACTGGTACAGTGGAGGGGAGAGCGGGATATACTGGGGCGCCGCCGACCCATTCCACTCCTTCTGCATGGAGGAGGGGAGAGAGGGGGTAGAGGCGGAGGTGGGCGGAAGGATGCAGGGTCCTCGTGGAACCGAGGACTTGCAAGACTCACTTGTAGGAGGAATACTGGGAGAAGAGCCTTCAACCCAATTCCTTGCTGAGCAACGGAGAAGCCTTGGGGTTGTACCGCCTGAGCGGAACTACCGGGCCGGGAGGGAAAGGTTCCATATCCGGGCACGTATCCGTATCCGCTAGACGCCGGGCCGGAAGGCGCGGAGTCACCGGCGGAAAGAGCGTTTCCGTTTCCGGTACGCTTATTTCCGTATCCGGTGGGGGACGAACACGTGACCTCCGGGCCGGAAGGCGCGGAGTCACCGGCGGAAAGAGCGTTTCCGTTTCCGGTACGCTTATTTCCGTATCCGGTGGGGGACCCAAGAAGCCTCGCTTGTTAATAACACATGCGACACACAACGTGGAGCCCGGGGGACAGGGTTCAACGCATAAGTAACATAATCCCCGGCTCGGGGAATTGTATTTACGTTTATAACCTGTGCTAAGGCCTTTATATGCTTCCTTGCGGGAAGACGAGGCCGACCCTGGGTGATATGTGTTGGCTTCTTCCCTGACGCTAAGACGTAGGGCACCAGCGGCGCGCTGGAGCCGCCAATAGGCGTCGTGGCTGCAGGCGGGAACCGGAGCCGCCGCTAGTCGCCCCCGGCGTGGGAGCGGCCGGGCGGACTAGCAGGCTCTCCTCCCTGGAACGGCGGAGCCGAACCGGCGGGAGAGAGGGCGAGGGCCGGCGTGTGGTCCCGTGAAGTTGCAGAACGCCAGCCGTAGGGCCCCAGCGGCGCGCTGGAGCCCCCGATAGGCGTAGTGGCTGCAGGTTGCAGCCCGGGGCGGGAAGCAGCGCTGTGGCGTACAGCGCCGCGAGCCCCGGAGGCAGAAACAACGTGGCGTCGTGGCTGCAGGCGGGAAAACACCACGCCGCTAGCCGCCCCCGGCATGGGAGCGGCCGGGCGGGCTAGCAGGTTCTCCTCCCTGGGACGGCGGCCAGCCGAACCGGCGGGAGAGAGGGCGAGAACCAGCGAGTAGTCCCGTGACGTTGCAGCCGTCCGCCGTAGGGCACCAGCGGCGCGCTGGAGCCCCCTATAGGCGTAGTGGCTGCAGGCTGCGGCCCGGGGCGAGAAGCAGCGCTGTGGCGTACAGCGCCGCGAGCCCCGGAGGCAGCAGAGTCCGGTGGAGGGAAACCAGGCAGGCCACAAGGCTAGTGGAGGCTAAGTGAAGGAAGCACAAACAGCGGGCACCGCTGCGTGCCCACAAAACCTGCCAGGAGAGGCCCGTAGCCCTGGTCGGCGAGACCAGGGCGGCGGGGACAACACGAGAAACCACCGGACAAACATTGGAAAGTCCTAGCCAGCTAGAAGTAAAGAAAATAGCGACACCCAGCTAGGGCGCGCTAGCAATCAGTGCCCTGGTGAGGGCCTTCTAGCATGAGGCTATCAACAAAGGAAAGAGCAAGCAAGGCACTTGCTAACACTCGAAAGACTCACCACATGAAGCAGCCTGCGGGATCATCGAAGGAAATTCCGAGGGTGGGTGTCCTCACCAGCGATAAGTCTCCAGCATCGAGCACACTTCCAGGGGAACAAGGATAGCAGCATGCTAGCCGAGGGCCGTGGAACAGCGATAGCTTGAAGCTAGGCTAAGCTACAAGAGGCTATCGGACAATAACAAGCTCAGAGAAGAAGCTGGAAACTTACAGCGAGGAAACAGGTGAGAACGCCGAACCTGTTGGAACTGAAGAATAAAGACGTACAGGAGATATTCTATAAAGGCCAGTGGCCGACTTCCTAGCCGTCGCTTAGGCTAAACTTTACAGAAAATTATACTTATCTGGCTGAGTTCGCGATACTCTAGTTGCAGGCAAGCAGAGGTGCGGAAGAGGAAGTTATGATAGCCCGCAGGGCTTATATACACTCGGGGGCGGTGCCCTCGTTTGTGATTGACAGCCCTTCCGACAAATGATATTTCTCGTACGGGAGCTTATGAGTTTTACTCTGTTGCAGCGCCAGATGGCGCTGTTATCCCAATGGGGGACCTTGTCTGGAGGTATGACAATAAACTCACAGTTATTTAGATTAAAACGCACTCAAAACAAAACATAAACCATGCAAGAAAAAGGAAACATAACAATCCACTTCAGATGGAAAACATGATTGGACTCTCCTGCATACTGTACAACAAGTAAACAAAATTCTCAAAACCAAAGGCAATTTTGCCCGCGGGCAATTTTCTGTGTTCTCGAGCGATCCGTGCACATCTGTTTGTCTATTATGTGAAGGGACGCAGGGGGAGAGGAGACAGTGTGTGTGTGTGTGTGTGTGTGTGTGTGTGTGTGTGTGTGAGTGCGTGCGTGCGTGCGTGCGTGCGTGCGTGTGCGTGTTTTAAATATATATATACTGTATATCAATGAGGACGGAAGCGTTTCCATCCGGACCGTCCATCTCTCCTGCCTCAGTGCACTCAAGTGGTTGCAATTTTCCATTTTCATTTGCTGACCACTTGACCGGTGCTTTCCTCGGGCCGGCCAGATGAGCTCTCATTGGCGGTCACATTCAGGTCCATGTGCACACCTGAAGCCACAGGCTGGTGGACACACTGCATGCTGGCTGGAGCAGTGGTTCTCAACCTATGGGGCAAATTATTTTGGGGGGGTCCCCAGATGATTAACTTCTCTCTCTTCTCTCTCAACAGTAAACAAACCAACATAAAGTTTAAGTGCATAGATGGTAACTGCACATTTCTAGTGACAATTAAAGGACTGTTTAATACCTCTAAAATGACAAATCAAACAGAGTTGTGAGCATGTAGATCTGCTATTTTCACAATTGAACGCCTCGCGTTGTGAGCATGTAGATCTGCAATTGAACCATGTTATACAAAATGTAATGCCTCAACTCTTAGTGCTCGTCAGGGTGGGGGGATCCCCAGTTAAAATATGATTATTTTGTGGGTTGTGGCCTGAAAAGATTGAGAACCACTGGGCTAGAGCACACAGTGAGCCCACAGCCCCCCACCCACCCCGACAGCCCTGCAGAGTAAACATACTATGTATCATTGTTGTTGCGACCGAAGGTCGCAGTATACCATGAGAAATGTTGTAGCTTGTCCTTCCCTATTAAACGGAAGTGAACTTGAGCGGTACCTCAGTGATGTCAACCCTGGATATCCATACTGTCACTGTGACATCACTTCCTGTTCCACTTGGGTATTTACTAGAATCCCTTTTATGCCCATATATGAGTCACTCTGTGCCACATCACTGTGACTACTAGTGACTACCGTAATTGCTGGACTATAAGCCGCACCTGAATATAAGCCGCACCAGCTAAATTTAGGGGAAACAAACAAATGTTTACATATATAAGCCTGTCTCTCCTGCTTCCCGCTAGAGCGCCCCTGGTGGCCGTTAGCTGTATAAATCTATATATAAATCCTTGTTAAAGACCATTGTAAAACGAACTAACTGGCCGTTAGCTGTAAAAATCTTTATATAAGCCGCGCCGTTGTATAAGCCGCAGGGTTCAAAACATGGGAAAAAAGCTGTGGCTTATAGTCCGGCAATTACGGGTATGTCATACACTGTAGCACTAGCATCATATAGATATACCCTGACAGAAGAATAAAGGCCACAGAAACACAATGTGCAGGATTCAGCACAAAGACACTACATGGAGCATAAATGCTGGCTCATGTGAACACACACACAGACACAGACACAGGTGTCATGCATGCGCACACACACACACACACACACACATACACAGACACACGCGCGCACACGATTCTCTCGCTGAGTGGGTTATGTGATCGCTGCGTTAAAATTGTATTAATTGTGTTACCACAAAGTGGTAGTGTAGATTGGCACAAAGTTAGTGAAAACCATGAAAGGCAGGCTTGCCAGTATTTGTCATTTTAAAGCACACAACGCCTCGCCCTTGTAGATCTGCTATTTTCACTAGTCTTGTGCGACAGTCTTGTATGATGAAGCAGGGTTTTACTTTACGAAAAAAAAAACGTACACATTTGAAACTTGGAGATGCAAGGTTTCTGCCCGACAGTGATGATATAGATATACAAACTTAAAAACAACAACAACAATAATAATATTTCTGCCATGACATCCAGCTGCCAGCATCAGGCTGTGTTTTATGATGCCATCCAGAGGAGTCATTTCATCCATTTAGTTCCTATAGCACCTCCCCTCCCTTCTCTCCACAACTTGGCGCGCTTCCCTCTCTGGCCCTCCTCCTCCTCTCTCTGTCTTCCTCTTGTTGTGTTCCATTCATCCCTCGTTCCTCCCTCTCCTCAAGCCCAGACAATGGGACCCTGGCCGCAGCCAAGCTGCAGGGGCCCCTCCAGCCGGCTGAGTCCTTTCACAGCGAGGTGCGAGGGCTCCGGGGTAAATCCTACAACTTGGCATGCCCGCGTGCCAGCCCACAGGATGCCAGCGCCGCCAGCGTTGCTGCGCTCTTCATTTCCCTGTCTGGACTCCATGTTTGTGTCGGTCGGCTTTGTCTCTCTCCGCTCTCCCATTTTTGCTTTTGTAACTTCTTCATTTCCGTCTTTGTCTCCCCGGCTGAGTCCGCGGCGGAGTGGACGTCTCTTGTTGAACGGACGTTCCTCTCCTCCTTTTTCGAAACTAGCTTCAACGTGGTAGTCTTTGTGCTACGGTACGTGTCCTATTTGTACATCCTGTCATCGTGTGTGCCAGTCCCACGTGTTGTGAACACGGCGGTTACACATTCGTTATTTGCATATTGTTATGCCTTTGCCGGCGACAGTTGTGGCCGGAGGCATTTTGTCAGGTTTTCTGTCTGTCTGGCCATTCATCCGTACAGTATGTACGTACAGTATACATACTTCTTGTGAATGTGATATCTCGAACACCTTGAGGGAATTTCATGAGATTCGGCACAAACTTCCTCTTGGACTCGAGGGTGAACTTGAGCAGTACCTAAAAAAAAGAAGAAAAAATATATATATACGTGTAACAACCACTTTGACTTTATAGTTGAACCCTTTAAAAAAATATCCCTTTGCATCGCTTTGTGAGGTTGTACATTAGTTATTATTTACAAAAACAAATAATATACAATGTGTATATATATAATATTGAAAATGTTCCAAAGATATGGAAAATAGGGTCTAAGTAGTGTATTTCTTCCAGATCGTCTTCACTATTTGTCTGGACAGAGGCGGATGTAACCGTAACTGGTTGGTGGAGGCCTCCAACCGCAACACAGAGGCAGAGGGAGTGTAGCGCCCTGGATTACATTAGATAATTGGAAAAATGGGTTGCAAAATTGTGGGATAATAAAAAATTGAATAAAAATAGCAGTTCTACTGTATAAGCTCACAACGCATCGCAACACAATGCGCTGTGAGCTTGTATATCGGCTATTTTGCCGCAAGGATTTGGTGTAGACCAAAAAAGAGTGGTCTGAGTACTGTTGTAACTTAGGTCCAGTTTATTACTGTAAGTCCAGAGGGTTTAAGTGGTATGGATAATACTTCTACCGTTACTACAAATAATTCTATTCTTCATCGTTGGTTCAAATTCCCCTTATCTGCCCCCAACATCAGGAGCTGCGTCTGAGGTATGCACACCCACACGCACGCACGCAGGCACTCATGCTCACGCGCACACACACACACACGCATGCACGCAGGCATTCATGCTCACACGCGCGCGCGCGCGCACGCACACACACACACACACACACACACACACACACACCCACACACACACACACACACACACACACAGAAAGAGAGAGAGAGAGAGTGGCACTGCCCTCTCTCTTATCTGCCGGGCAGAGGGACAGTCAAGGTGAGCAGGGGGTCAGGGCAGTGCTGGTGGACAGGTGTATAAAAGGCCAGGTCATGAAGAGTGATGGCACGGAACATTACGTATCTACTGGATGGCCTTCATCTGCACCATCTGACCCACACGCAACCGCACGCACGCACACACACACACACACACACACACACACACACACACACACACACACACACACACACACACACACACACACACACACACGCGCAAACACACACACACACACACTATTCATCCATGCCTTTATGGTATCATTTGCATATGGCATTGGCTGTGCTGCTTTTTATTGCAGTCGTTTTATCGGACCTCCGCTGCAGCCGTGGCAACAATAAATTGCGTTTACCCCTGGACAAGGATGACCTTTCTTCGGTCTCTAATCAAGCTGTTGCACGTTGAGGCGCCGCTGCCTCCGCGTCATCGCGTCGAGTCCGGGTTATCAATAGCAGCTCCACGGTGATGGACGAGTGTTGATTTGTGTGTGCGTGTCTGTCCGTCCGTCTGTCTGTCTGTCTAAGTGCAGAGAGCCCCACTTAGCCGCACTTGGACAAATACCAATGCACACACACTGCGGATAGACAAACATTGGCGAGACGCAATGTGTGTGCATCGAAAGCATAAAAAAAATCAGAAATCCCAACCTGATGTATCGTCACTATCGGGCAGAAACCTCGTATCTCCAAGTTTCAAATTTGTATGTTTTTTCGCAAAGCAATTAAAGCCCTGCTTCATCATACAAGGCTGTCGCTCAAAAGTAGTGAAAACAGCGGATCTACAAGCGCACAACGCCTCGCACCGGTGCGAGGCGTTGTGTGCTTGTAGATCAGCTGTTTTCACTAGTTTAGTTCATTTTTTTAAACGATATAAAAAATTTAAAGGTTTTGGATATACAAGGTTTCCACCCGACAACGACAATATATAAGCCACGATTGGCTGCAGTGGATTTCACACCAGACTTTTTTTTCCCACTCAGCGTTCCTAAGAATGACGTCACGTTCCGTACATCTGCACCGGACCGTGCACCTGCAGTCCTTTGCACCCCGCCACCACCGTCGCCGCCGCTGCCCCCACCCCCACCCCCACCCCCACCCCCACGTCCCTTAGCGCTGATCTGAGACCTGATCTGAGACAGCTGCTGTGGAGGATTAGGTCTGTCTTTTAAACAAACACAGCTCCTCTGAGCTCCACTGGGGACCCGGGGCAGGGGTCCAGGCTCTGCAGCCCAAGGAGACAGAACCGTCCCTGGGGAGAAGTTCAGAGAGAGGGGCCCCCATGTAATCTGATGAGCCCCCCCAACCCACCCCACACACACACACACACACACACACACACACACACACACACACACACACACACACTCCCTCCCTCCTGAAGATAGCCTTAGCCCATAGCGTTCAGTTCTCTATGGGTGGGAGAGAGGCGGGGGATGAAGGGGAGGAGGTCTTAGCTGTTTTGGCTGTGTTCATTTGATGCAAAGTGACACCCATGACAGCATGGATTTGACTTTGAAGATGGTACATTTCCAAGTTCGAATGGATAAAGTCTAAAAAAAACAACAACTAAAAAACAGATGGAGGTTTATGTTTAGTTTTCCAGGGTTGCTTCACGTGAAGAAAGCTCTGTTTACTGAACCAGACTCCAAATGCACATGTTGTAACTGAGGACTTCAGCTTTGGCTCATTCCCACTCATAAGATCCTGTGTATCCTGATAAGATTAATTCAGCCTTTGACCAGGAAAGGAGCTGACGCTGCCTCAGATTTAGATAAAGGTGAAGTGTTTTCCTTGTCGTCCCCTCACACTCTCTCTCACTCTCTCTCTCTCTCTCTCTATCGCTCTCTCCCTCTCTCTATGACCCCCCTCCTCTTCCCCCCTTCCCGCCAGACAGGGGTCATCTCTGCAGATTAACTCAGAAAACAAGATCGGAGCAAACGTGCCAAGAAGAACCTCGAACACCCGATCGCAGCTAAATGTGCCTATTTGCATCCCATTCCAAAAAGGTGTGTGTGTGTGTGTGTGTGCGTGCGTGCGTGCGTGCGTGCGTGCGTGCGTGCGTGCGTGTGTGGATCTCTCTTTGGTTTGACAGTTGGCATTAAAACGCGGCAAGCAGTGAGAGCTGGAGTGGACGGCCTCAACTTGTTTCTCTCACTGTTGTGACAGTGAATGCAAATAGTCTGACTTCTGCTGCACCAATCAGAGAGAGAGAGAGAGAGAGAGAGAGAGAGAGAGGAAGCGAGTGATAGGCACAGAATGTGTTTGGAAAAAAGATGAGCGTAGAAGGAGATGAGTAGAATCGGCTCGTGGCAAAGTAGAAGGGGAAAAAAAGATGATGGCTGAAGGGGGGTGGAAAGAATCCCCACCCTTGGTTCTTTAATGAGTTCTCCTCACTCTCCTTTGCCATCAAAATATTATATCAATAATTGCTGGCAAAAAATTAAACAAGTAAAACAATGAGCCTGCCTGAGGGGGGGCCCCCCTCTCCCCCTCCCCTCCCCTCCCCTCCTCCAAATTAGTCTGTGCATTTTAGAGGAAGGTCACTTCCTTTCCTTCAAACCTCCACCCCCCCACGCCCCACACCCCACCCCACCCCACGCTCTGCCCCTCCTCCCTCCATCGGATCAGTGACACGTCGGCGAGCGTGATGGCGCTGACCTGAGTTTGAATTTAGAGTGTTCATTAATAGGATATTATGCCATATGCTCGCTGCACTGTCTTACTCTAATGCTTGGCACTGGCTTGAGAATTTGTAATTAGTCGGTATAATGAAGCTAGCGGAGGGGAGACTAAAGCAGAGCGAGCGCGCGGGGTGAAGGAACGCCGCGGTTTCGCTCTTTGTACTGTAAAGCGAGCAGCGTGACGCGAGCTAGGCGCCATCGGGAGAGACAAAGATGCGTAGATGAGCTGGGTTTTTGTGGTGCTCCGCCAAACCAGCCCACATTTGAACCAGTGTTTTCCAAAGGCATCTGATGTCCCTGTCGGGGTAATGTGACGATGCACTCCACACTCCCACCGGCACTAATTCTCATTCACAGTGATCTCCCTGGGCTGGCTGAAGGACGGGGGGTTGAAGCTGTTTTTTTCTTCTTTTTTTTCTGGGCGCTGTCCCAGCACTTTCGGCCCTGATGTGCTGTCATAATTATGCTGTCCATGCTAAATGCCTATTGTGTAAATGTGTAAGGCTGCTGCTAACAAAAGCAGAAAACGGAAGGATTTTTTCCGCCATGTGCGGCAGTAAATAATTACACACAATGTGGCTTACACTAAGATGCCGTCCCCGCAGAAGGGGTAATTCTGGGGTGCAATGTATACAGAGTGAGACGATGACACCTGCGCACACATGAGCATGTATGAGGACTTTTATTTTGTTGGTTTGGCATATGACCTATTTCTGTGCAGCATTTGAGTTCAGCTGTCACAGCTGGTATTACCCTCTGCTACCTTATGCATCTCAGTGGTTCTAAAACTGACTCTTTTCGTGTCAACGACAGTTCACCCTCACATTGATATGTGTTTATTTGTATTTACCCCATTTGAAAAAAAGGGGGTTGATTGAAGTAAAACGATTTTGATGCTATATTAATTCATTTTGCTTTGGGACCCCCCTGGAACCTCCTCAAAGACACATGGGGTCCCCAGACACCACTTTGAGAACCATTAATCTATTAATTATCTGTTAGGCTATGTGTGTATCCTCTCTATACTGCTTTGGGACCAAAATAATACAATAAACATTAATAAAGGTTTGTTTTTTAAGTGTAGTAAAAGGTGTTTGCACAGCTGCTGTACATACCGGTATGCCCCACCCCCTACAAGAGTTTTGTGATGTCAGTAGTGGAAGAAGTCTTCACTGGTAAACTATACATTGTAAATACAAGGATATTTATATCGTCAACAAACGTTTAATTTAACCTTTTACAGAAGAAAGACTTCCAGAACATCTATACAAATATATCTACTGTATCTGCTAACAACGTGCTGTCAAAGTACTGTCAAAACCGAGAACATCCAGCAGCTTCCAGCACTCCATTCTGCTGGATGCACATGCCACCCTTTCAAAACCTCTAAATGGGGCTTGTGAAAAGGCCAGCTGAAGGCAGCTGAACTTCAAAGTAAAAATTAGCTGATTGGCAAGGTCAGTCTGTCCTAACTGTCTGGGTCAGTCAACTAGTTAGTCAACTGTAGCCCATGAGCCAATTAGGCAGTCAATTAGTTTGTCGTGCCCGGGAGCTACGGCGGCCCCCTTCGAAGCTTCCCCAATTCTGCAAAGTTCGTCATCTTAGACTCAGCCTCTGATACTCGTCATCGACTCTGCATCGGCGACTCTGCATCATCGACGACGACCATATGTCCCGTTTTGCGCGGAATTTCAATGACTTTTCATGCGTCCCGCAAATTGACTCGCTGTCCCGCATTTTGATCGATAGGCCAGTTTTCAAATGTGCGTCTAAAATCTTGGTCTGTGTGTGTGACGAGAGAAGTGCCCAGTGCAGCCTGTCATTAGGGGGCGGGCCGCTGTGTGTGTGTGCGTGTGTGCGTGTGTGCGTGTGTGCGTGCGTGTGTGTGTGTGTGTGTGTGTGTGTGTGTGTGTGTGTGTGTGTGTGTGTGCAACTCTGCATGTGTGTGTGGATGTCTGCACACACACAGCCCGGCCGCTGTTGTCAATCAAACAGCCGGGCACAAGCGGGGATGTCATTCGTCAATGCAGTTTAACGGAACGCCCACAAAAACCAAAAACAAACCGCAAAACACAGTGAGCCTTTTTGCGACGCAAATACTGTAGTACAGAAAGCAAGGACTGGGAAACTATCGTTTTTCAGTTTTACTCAGAGGTGAATACGACAATGTGAAACGACACAGACAATGACTCACAAACGTGTTGCTCAACAGGAGGCTTCACAATACGGATACGAAACCAAAACAAGATTCCAACACAGATAAGGTAACAGCAACTGAACGTTACCACTACCACACTGTGAAACCCTCGTCATACAGGTCAGAAGAATAAGCTCTCATCAGTTATGTTTCCGTTTCCAGATGATGTGCTGCTATTATTGTGTTTCACTCACTGCTGGGTGCTCTTCTATGGTGTTAAATGGGCATTGCCATTGCCTGTGTGGACCAGGCCTGTTGTTGTGATGGAGAGAAGGGGAGAGTGTTTTCTGCTGGTGTTTCAGTCCGAGTGTATCAAAGGGTGTGTTCGGAAATGCGCACCGGGTGTGTGCTCAGTGTAGTGAGTGCCTAAACCCAACCCTAATCCTAACCCTAACCTCAGTAAAACTATGCCTAAACTCAACCCTAACCCTAACCTTAACCTCAGTAAAACTATGCCTAAACCTAACCCTAACACCTAACCCTAAACACACCCGGTGCGCATTTCCGAACGCACCCTGTTGTTGTTACCTCCAGTCCTGAATAGTTTAGATTTTATGGTTTTATTTAGTTGGTCCTGTCTAAATTGAAAAGAATTTGCTGTTGGCTTTGTTAGGAGAATTATGCTTGCATGTAGCCTTGAGACTTGACTATTAAGATGGGCCTAGAGACATGACTGTGACTATTAAGATGGGCCTACAGACATGACTGTGACTTGGTCACACTACTGTGAAAAGTGAAAACTACAGACTATATTGTGAGCTCCTTATTGGATGTAATTTATGTCTACCAGATTTACCTCTTTACTACTAGGTTGTATTGTTCAGTACAGATATTTTCAAATGCATTTCTGTAAAGTTTTCATTTGCATAGTAGTTCTATTATACAGTAGTTATTATTATCATAGTTGTTATTATCATTACGTGCTACTGAATTAACCGGATGGCAAGCTGTGCAAAAATGCATTTTCCATGCATTTTCTATGCATTTCAAGGGTTTTGACCCCCCAAAAGTCCCCAAAGTTTTGCGTCCCACATTGTCCCCCACAAACATAGTCTTTGTCCCACATCTGGTCATTTGAGATCTGATCACCCTATATCGACGACTCAGCCAGAAGTCTCTCTCCTTTCTATTCATTTGTCTTCATTCGTTTCATCGGTTCTCTTCAATAAAACTCTTAAACTCAAATGTTTGTAACTATTATTATTAGCATTATTATATATTTACATAACACAATCATTAAGAAATTACTATGCATTAATGTGTGCACAGTTTTCACATTTACACTACCCGAGATCTCACCTCACAAAGAAAGAATCGAGAATTTATTGAGCCAAACCAGCTGAACTAGTATTTCCTCCCAGCAATGTTGTGGACTAGGAGAGTCAATGAACACAGTAGAGTAGCAGAATGAATCACACTGGAGGATTTGATGACATTCACTGCTTATCTGGAAATGTGTGCGCTCGCACGTGTGTGTGTGTATGTGTGTGTATGTGTGTGTGTGTGTGTGTGTGTGTGTGTGTGTGTGTGTGTGTGTGTGTGTGTGTGTGTGTGTGTGTGTGTGTGTGTGTGTGTGTGTGTGTGTGTGTGCGTGCATGTGTGCGTGTGTGTGAACATCAGCATCCAACTTCACATGTGCACCGAGATTAGAACCCATTTCTTACATTCCTGAAAACTAAAAGATTACTTCGAAAAGTCCCCCCCGACCCAAGAACAGGCAAGAGCGCGGGGGACGACGGAATAAATTCCGCCAAGCGCCCTGCACATGACATTGCACATAAATATTCAATAAATTAGCTGCGGCCGTTTTTATAGATTGATCAGTCATCTCTGGCACACTGTGACAGCCAACGCCGGCCCTGAAATATTAACGCTGACAAATTAGGGAATTTCTGAGTAAATGATGTCACATCGCACGGCTTCACTCAAATTTACTCCCTGGCACGAGGGCACATTTGCTGGTGCGGTAATGTGCTCGCTCCCCCCCCCCCCCCCCCGTCCCCCCACCGTCACCCCCACACCCCTTGTCTCTACACACTACCCCCCCCCCCCCCCAACCCCTTCCATCTCCCTCCCTCACTACTCCCTCCTCTTTCTCACTGCTGCCTCAAAATGACATTCATTATTTTATCGTTAAGCAGGAGTCATTCTTTTCCCAGTGCCCAGGCTGCTGAATCGAGAGGGAGACAGAGAGTGAGAGAGGGGAGAGAGATAGAGGGAGAGAGAGAGAGAGAGTGGGAGAGAGAGAGAGAGAGAGAGAGAGAGAGAGAGAGGGGGAGAGAGAGAGAGAGAGAGAGAGAGAGAGAGAGGGGGAAGAGCGAGGGAAGAGAAGGCAACAGAAGGGAACAGAAAGAAAAGAAGGAAAAATTAACCTGTAAGGGACCAAATTGCATCTCGTCCAGGTTTCACTGTTGCAATCAGATCGCTCGGCTTGTGACCCAGGGGCTAAGCTGTGTGTGGGGGCTAATATATATGCCTGTGTGTGTCTGTGTTTATGCGTGCTTATGCGTGCGTGCGTGCGTGCGTGTGTTAGTGCATGCGGGGCAGGCGCGCGCGCGAGAGCATTCACACACACGTCAGGGTGCGTGATGATGATGAGAGGGGGTTTGTACATGGTCAGCCCGTGTTTGCACTCAGGGGAGTCCTGTTTGAAAATGGCAGCGTGTGCACAGTGGAAGGCAGCAGTGTGACAGGACCCTCTGGGAAATACACCTTCATGTATGAGGTAGGCCTCCACCG
>NC_137817.1:40425089-40442589 GCF_963921795.1 Nannobrachium achirus
TTAAAGCAAATATACCTCTTCTCACCCTGCTAGTCAAAGTAATAATCGCATTATGATTAAACTGTGTAGCGGCGGGGATGAATAATGCAACAGCTTGGTGTGAAACATATGAGTCGGTGTGAATCACATCACGGCGGAAACAAAGAGTTATCGTAATGTGAACGTGGGGATGGTGGTGGTGGTGGTATAGACGCTAATGACATCTCATTAGGTGGAGGATTGTTGCTGTGTTTTTGACAGGCTCTCTGTTGTTTCAACCAGTGACCCTGCCTTCTTTCCTTCTGTGATGTATCGGCCTCGTTTTTTGGGGTGAGGGCCAGTGGTGTAAAGTAAAGTACACATAAATACTGTACTTACCAATACTATTAATTCTAATCCACTACATCTCGGATCCAAATATTGTACTTTTATTCCACTACATTTATTTGAAAACATTAGTTACTAGTTACTTTGAAGGTAAAAATTACAATATTATAAAACATACATAAACCACTTTAGCCCTATTTTATACCTTGGCTATATGAAAATCGCAGATCTACAAGCTCACAACGTGTTGCATCACAACGTGTTGTGTTGTACTTTTATTTTTGGTACTTTAAGTACATTTTGATGACAACACGTTCACTCAAGCACCTTTTGAATTCCGGACTTGTAACACAATATGATGCAATATGATGCAATATTGATACTTTTACTTAAAGGGGGCGAGACACCGGCCGAAATTTAACATTATGATACAGTAGGTCACGTGGTCTTTCTTCAAACGGTCTGAAAAGGAGGCGGGGCCGTATCAGTTATTAGTGAATGTATACTTCGTCCGTCGTGCGGTGCCGCGCACAACGTGATGTGTTGTTGTTAGCTGGTAGCGCCGCACCGCATGGCTATTTTCAAGAGCTATTGTGTGTGTGTACACACACACACACACACACACACACACACACACACACACACACACACACACACACACACACACACACACACACGCACGCACACACACACACACAGGCTACCACAGACTTCAGTCCTCCGGAGCTCCGGTGAAGCACTGGAGCACTTTTTAGCAGAGATGTACTTTAAATATGTGAGTACTTTTTCCACCACTGGTGGGGGCCTCCCATGCCCCCCCACCCACATTCTCCCCCCAGAGCAGCAAGCCACTTACAATCATGAGAGACAACACTGGTACTGTACTGTATATACAGTATGTGTCATCACGGAAGACACTGACTACGCCAACAGGTAGGCTATGCGTGCTCTGTGAGGCTTACCACAGGCTGGCAGGTGGCATGGCTTCCTTCTACATGAATTCATCCTCCCTCCCTCTCTCTTTCTTTATTCATCCAAACCCATCTCTCCCTCCCCAAACCACAATCACCTTCCAACGCTGCATTAATGCCGGGTTTCGCCTCGAAATAGCAGGGAAAATGGAAAGATTAAGCACTTGAAACTGGAATCAGACACGCGTGGAACACAAAAAAGCCTGGTGAGGTGAAGTGGGGTTATTTGTTTGTTTTTTGTTTTTGTTTTTTTGTAAGATATTTATGGACCATCAGGCTTTGTTTATCCGGCCTGTGCTGCACTGCATATATGTGTGTTGTCTGTACTTGTAATGTTACTCATGTTTGTCTAAATAAATGATTAATCAATCAAAAAAGGTTTATCAGCCTCTGGAAACTAAACAACCACGAGAGACAGAAGAAGAGGAAAAGTAGCCTACTCCAGAAATATAGAAATATTCAGCAAGTAAAAGTCCGGATATCAAAATATACTTAAAGTACAAAAGTAGAAAGTACTCTTGTGTCACATTTCACAAGTTTTCAAACGTATAAAATGTATGAAAATCTTTTAGAAAATGGTCGAAATGTATAAGGCTGAAGTGGTTACTGTATGTGGGAGTGTGCCGCTAAGTCATCTTTTTGACAACCAAACCTAACCCTAACCTCCGTGGGGTGAGTAGCGATACCTGCATGCCGACACTCTGTTGTCGAAATGATGTGTGTTCGAAAAAGCGAGATTTCCCGACTGTATGTTTTGTGATAATAATCAAAATCTACAAAGTAACTATAGTATTAGTAACTAAAGTTTTCAAATAATTGTAGTGGAGTAAAAGTCCAATATTTGCCTCTGAGATGTAGTAGAGTAGAGGTAAAAGTACTGAAAACTGGAAAGTAAATGTACTTAGTTACTTTATGTAGCAGAGTGACTCACATCCTCAGCCTGATGGCCTCAAAAGTCTAGTATCTCCCTCTGTCCATAGGGATATCCCTTTGGATCAATGGTTAAGATATTGGACTTTAACGCAGGAGACCTGGGTTTGAATCCCGGGTGTTACATTTACACCACTGAAGAAGAGCAGGGAAGACAGGAAAGGGGAAAAGATGAAGGGAGATGGGGGTGAGATAAGGGTGAAAAGAAGACCAATCGCATGCATGATCGCATGAAAGGGTAAAACTGTGTCATTGACCAGACATGCACACCACTTGTCCTTTGAGACAGACGGTCTAATGTGGATCAAACCCATTACAGTGGTCTGCCTCTTTGGCACTCCCACACAGTAAGAATCCTGGGTATTTATGTAACTCAGAAAGTGTGAAAATGGAGCCACGCAGGTCAATTCTTACACATTCAGAGTTCCATTAACACCAGGGATTTTACTGAACAGGGATAGCCGCTCTGCCCCCAAATAGAATTACAGTCCAGCCATAAACATGCCCTGCGATTAACACTGTCTCATCCCCAGCTCCAAATAGAGAAAACACATGTTGGATCTTTAACACTGTACACAGTAACCCATACGCATCCACTTGGTTCTATTTGTGCACTCTTCGTCGTTAAATAACACTGTTAGTGTGCAACGAGAGAATTACGTGGTTGTCACTGCAAAAAACATAGACTCTCCCCCCTACTTTTTCTCTTAAATGATGCAATTCTCATTTGGGTTCCTCTGTGATATTCAGCCATTCCATTTGTTTTGGGGGGCAGATGGGAAAGCGTGTGAAAATATCAGACGGTCTGGTGTTTTCCTTATTAATAAGGGCAGATTAAGAGATTTGCCGTTCCCCGCTCGAACCCACAACTGTGAAAACAGCAGGCAGGAAAAGACAGCTCTGTTTACCCCAGCAAACATCCCATCCCTGCGCTAAGAATGCATGAATGCAGGGGCTGTGCGAGAGGGCATATTTTAAATCATAAATGTGTCTTTTTTCACGTGCATTTGTGTGGATATTTGCATGTCTCTCAGGAATAGAATGGAAAGCAGGCAATGTTTGCAAATCTGATGGCAATTGGTGTCATCTGCTTTTGATTTACAGGTTGGATTTATTTATTCGAAGCATATTTTTTGTGGATAAGTTCTCATCGAGGTCTCAAGGAAAAGGGAAATCGCGGCAAAAGATATAAAGCATCCATCCTGTATTTTCTGTGCGTCTTTTAAATCTCAACCAATCTTGAAGAAGAGCAGCTGTCGACCAGAACCTCTCTCTGTCTCTGTCTGTCTGTCTGTCTGTCTGTCTGTCTCTCACTCACTCACTCACTCACTCACTCACTCACTCACTCACTCACTCACTCACTCACTCACTCACTCACTCACTCACTCACTCACTCACTCACTCACTCTCTGTCTGTCTGTCTGTCTGTCTGTCTGTCTGTCTGTCTGTCTGTCTGTCTGTCTCTGTGACCTTTGGACATCTCCGCAGCACTAATGCCTTCAGCTGCCAATGTCACGGCTGGACTGCCAGTAGTGCCTTTGTCCTGTATGCTCAGTCCCTCTCCGCTGCCCACACTGACCACCACCAACCTTCCCCATCCGTCCGCCGCTACACCCTCAGCCTCAGCCCCCCCCCCCTCCCCTCCAAGGCCCCCGCACCTCAGCCAGACAAATGATTTCTATTTGTCCTCTGCAGGCCAGGAAAGAAGTTATCGATACAATCCGCCAAATGATGTCAAGGATTTGTCAGCAGAGCTTATGAATGACAAACCCCCCACCCCCTCCCCTCACAACCTTCTCTCTACAAACACCACTACAAAAAAAAAAAAAGAAGGGGGGAAAAAAAGAAAGAAAGAAAAAAAAATCTCCACTGCAAGAAGATTGAGAGCCGGGACACTTTATTGATTTCTTCCCCCGTGCATCCTCATCCTCACCTTCTTAAATAGAAGCTCCAGCTACAAAGGCCACAGCAGCAGCTTTTGTGTGCTAAAATGTGGCTAAAAGCTTTGTGGAAGGTTGAGGGAAGGGGATTGAATTGGATATTGCATCCAACGCTGCTTCCAGCAGATGGGCTTTACAGCTGACGGAGGCAACGGAGAGACTGGCAGGCTGACTGACCGCCTGCATGACTGGCTGGCCGACATCTCCGCATCTCCTTCCTTCCCTTGTTTGTGAAAGAGATCAGCCGGATGGTGGGTAAATAGATCAACTTTGTGGCGCTGACAAAGGAGGGTGCTGAGCGGCCGGTGGGCTGAGCCGGTTGCCATTGAGATACGGGCCTGACAGAAGGGTACAATATACCAGAGATGTATGGCATGTCTGAATGAGCCGGGCCAAAACCAAAGGAGAGGATGAGGATGATAATCTGACTGGCAGACAGTGCAGAAATGGAGAGCAAACAATGCCATGGGAGAGGAGAGGAGAGGAGAGGAGAGGAGAGGAGAGGAGAGGAGAGGAGAGGAGAGGAGAGATAAAGTTCCTCTTCCAACAAGCACTGTTCCAGGTAGCTCAGTTGGTAGAGTACTCACCTTTGTAGCCTATACCACAAGGTTCTGGGTTCCCTTTTCCAGGCACCGTACTGCCAACACAGTGTGGCACGGTTTGGGTAACTAAGCCATGCAGTAAGTACTGGGAGCTGATAGGACTGTAGGTACGGTGCTTCACCTCAGCAATCCATCTCTCAGGCCTCTGGTGCATTGAAAAGGGGACAGACGGACACCCTCCTCTCTGCCGATATACCGACAATAAGCCACTCTGTTACATAGACTAAAGACACGTAGTTTAAGATGTGTATTTGAAGTATCGAACTACAGGATGGAAATGGTTAAAATATGAAAATAAGCACGAGAGAATCAGGAGATCAGGAGGGGACAGCGAGAGTTCAGGAAGCACATTTCCTCCCTGTATTACTCACCGTGTGCCCGGCCTTGTCCTCTCTGCATCACCGGAGAACACACAAGGACTCCCATCTCCTGAGGTAAGCTCTTTGGCAAACATAGTGCTGATTAAAACAAACAGGCCGGAGAGTTCTGCGGAGGGAGAGGACAGGACAAACAGGACTGGCTCTGCAGGAGGGCCCTGAGATGCCAATGTTACACCACAGGCAGCCAAAGGTGATTTGTTCTGATCCCACTAAGTCTCACCGTGCGACCCGGAAGTTGCACATCGCTTCAAGGCCAACGCAGACTTTTTATTGCTGTATGCATACAGCAATACAGCAGCCTCTTTAAAACGGAATTCCGGTTGCATAGGGTGAGATTTAAAACTGTTAACAACCTACCGAACCCACATGCATTGTTCCACCGTCTGTCTGTCCGTCTGTCCGTCACGTCACACTTTTGGCCCTACTCTTATCTCCGCCACCGCTGGCCCTATCGATGCCAAACTTTGCACACACACTCCTTGGACGACAAATCACAACCTCCGCCCCTGATTTCTCACATGGCCCTCTTCTAGCGCCACTATCAGGCCAATTTTTGCAAAACACATTTTTGGACACTGCTCCTACAGATTTTGGCCTAAAATCATGCAAAGCGGTACATAGTACGTCTAAAGTCATGTCATCAACATGGATCTGTCCCATTTCCCATATTCCCTCCTGATTGGCTACGATTGCCTTCTAAAGTTTGTGTATGTGACGTGCCGGTTAGGGAGTCTTACTGGTTTAATATTGCTGCGAAGTCAAAAGAGTTATCGTTTGGGATTTTTTCTTCGTACCAAGCATAGGATATCTGTCTGCGTGTCTGTGTGTCTGTGTGTCTGTCTGTAAAGCTGCATGATGAGCCTCAGCTCCCCGGTGGGAAGCGAGGTCGACTTCCTGCCTCTGCTCGCTGAGACGGCTGTCATTTCTCCGCGCGCTCGCTGGTTTTAATGTCTTGGCTTAGAACAGCACGGGATCCTGCCAAGATTAAAGAACAGCTCTTAAGGCATTTGCCGAGCATGTGAAATCACTCTCAATGGTCTCATTCTGCTCTAATTCAATTAGCCCCTTTCCCAGACGAGGCCGGCCAGGGATTCTTCGTCTCCTGTGTTTCTATTTTTTTTTTTTTTTTTTTTTTTTTCAGGGGAGAAGCGGCCTCACAGCCAGTTGGTTGAGGTGTCAGGACTCAACGCGCCGGACCCCGGAGGCCCAGACCAAAGGCCCACCCCACCCCATCCCACTCCCCCGACTCCCCTCCTCCTTCCATTCGTACACTGTTAGAGGTACACACTTGTACCGGTATGTGTCAATTTAGATCCCCCTAAAGGAATCCACAGAGTCCCTGGAATCCACTTTGAGAACCACTGCCTTATAGCGTCCATATTGGGCATATCGCAGTAGCCAAACATTCAGCGAAAATAGCCAAACATTCTGCTAAAGGAGGGGGCCAAGCACAAACCCCTAGGGGATCCCAGTCAGTCAATGAAGTAGGCCTATAGGGGTTAAGTGGTTATTCATGTATTGTGTGTATACTGTGCAAGCCATCATCATATGAAGTTTGAAAGATCATGTGACAATGTGGCCCCTGTCACTATTTCCACAGAACCGCAACCCCCACCCCCTGCACAGTGTCAAGTGACGGCCGGGTGTCATTTTGTATAGCTTCATGTCGCTGGCTTCCATTGAAAGTGACTTGTGTTGTCGCCACCAGTGCGAAAGCTGGCTAAGACATTGCATGAAATCCACATCTATGGATCTCCATATATGGACATAAAAGGGACAAGGACCAACAGATACAGCGATCTCCACACATGGGTATCAGTTGGATTGGAACTCTAGATGTGAGGGACCTCTATAGTGTATTAAAATCGTTTAATTGTCTCTCTGACCTTCGCCTCTGTCTTGTGAAAGGGCTTCAGAAAAGGGCCAGCCCCTTTCTGGTCCTTTTGTGAGGTTACGGTTATGGTTAGTTTTTTTGTGAGGTTACGGTTAGTCATAGGTGCAAAAATGCAAGTCATGTTGGACAGAAGGAAGAAGAAGGAAGAACATGGCCATGTCACATGGGCGTGACCAACTTTTCCTGACAGAAAGCGTTGAGGGAAAACTCCTCCCCTGTGCGTTATCGCCATGGCTTGACTTCAGTGAAGTCCCTTCACAATATTGTATTTCTTTCGTCCATCGTTTTCATTTCTTTCCTACTGTAGTTCATCTCCTCTTTCTTCGTCTCTCCGTCTCTGTCTCAGTCTCATTCCCTTCATCCCGATCTGCTCTCCCCCATTAAACAGGTTTGCACCCTTCATATTTACAGAGGCTTACAAACAGGGCCAATGGCACCTGGCTGCCGGTGCTCCGATAGCCAATCTCTCTGCCACTGATCTGAGGGATTACTGCGGCTACCGCAGATTAGAGACAAAGGCCAAATTAAAACAGCAGCTATCAACAAACAGCGGGACAAGACGGCACAGAAGTGATCCAATTACTCTGATAACCCACACAGACCCTGGCAGACTAGAGGAGACACTCTGAGCACACACACACACACACACACACACACACACACACACACACACACACACACACACACACACACACACACACACAGATTCCAGGCGTCACACATATGGTACACTCAAACAGAACAAACAAACAAACACACACACGTGAACTACACACGCACGGAGCAAGATTGTACATTGTCGCAATCAGTGCTGCACCGTCGCAATTCACAATTGTTGCACGCAAATAACAAAAGTCCTTCAGTGCAATTATGTTAATTCATATTTCTATTCTTGAGATAAGACCCACTTTCAAATGTCAAACATTTATACAATCTTTGTAATGCTGCAATGACACGCAAATTACATTTTATTTGTTACCAAGAGTTACAGTATCTAATTCACCACAAACATCTTTTACACCCACCTTAAATTACATGACATCACAGGATAATATCTCTAGCCACGAAACCGTTCTACGAGCACACCTTTCCCCGAATGATGAAAAGTAGAAAATGAGAGTAAGAGTGCTAATTAGCAAGACCTGATGTAGACCAAGAAGCCCCCAAAATTAAAGCAACGTGACATAATAGATTATAAAAACTACAGTATGTGACAGTAAAAGGGAACAGCTTTTAAGTCTCTCTACATTCCCCCCCCCGTCCCTGCACCACTAATGGCAGTGTCATATGTTTGACTCTAGCTCTAATGGAAAAATCCACGTTCCAGGAACCAACGGAGAAGTGAGTGACAAGGAAGTATGAGATCACCGTGCCCCGACACTGCCCTCAGCACTGACGGCAGACAGCCCATACAACCTCCAACTCTCCTCTCGGCCAATCCCGCACTAGCTCATTACCGCCCCAGCCCCATTGTGTTAATTGAAGGCACACTAACGATGCTGCGCTCCCCGACGCTGTAAAAGCAAGAAGACTCGTCTCCTCTCTTTAACTCGCTCCTCCCTGCAGCTACGCAGGTAATTGAATTGTGGCAGGTTTCTCAGTAAGCTGACTTGTTTTAATAACTTCTCAAGATTATGCTTAATAAGTGTGCCTTAAATGCTCTTTTCGTCAGGCCGGGGAGCACGGGGAAGGTCAAATGTGATAATAGGAATGAGGGAAAGGATTTTTTTTTCCCTGGGCTCTGCTCTAGGGACAGATGTAATCGTAGCAGTTTGTGTGTGTGTGCGTGCGCGTGAAGTTCAGCTGTGTGTGGTGCTGGTGGAGCATTGCAGTGCTGGCTAGGTGAGATTCTGCACCAGGTCCGCACTGCAGGGAAAGAACGACTTTAAGCTCACGTTGATTCCAGAGGCTTTACCTGTCTTCAGGTCTATTACCAAACTAACTGTCTGGCCAACTGTGCGATTTGCAAAGTAAACAAACAGCCTCTGACGGTTTCCAAACGAGGTGTCGCCAAAGGATAATTGCAGTAATTGTTTTGACTGGCTGAGCGCATTCTAAGGTCAGACAAAAGGTCGAAGGTTCAAAGGTGAGGCTGAGGTCATGTCTTATCAGTCTGCGTTCACGGCTTGGTTTCAAGCATCAGCTCCAGTGGCGTGGGTCAGCTTTTAAGTGTGCCAGAGCAAAAGCCCCGTCACGGCATGGGCTATAGGGTCAAAGGTCACACCACTGAAAAAACAAAGGGCAAGGAACAGAAACAGTGTCCCTCTTCAAGCTGGCTCTCTCATCCAGCTTTGAGGCGCCTATAACGAGAAAAGCAGAACCGCACCACTGTACCCCGAGACGAATAGGCTTTATGCACAGCAGCCATATTGCAGAGATATTCTCACTTCCTTCAAAGGTGTTAACAATGATACTAATTAAGGCTCTGTTCCATTTCATGTAGCACAGTGGTTCTCAAAAATTAATTCAAGGACCCCTATACAGTAACTAGTGAACAAATGGAACCAAATGGACCTTTGGTTGAATTGGTTCCATTTGTACACTCTCAGAGATGCACACCTTTTAAGGTGTGCCCAAGGAACCTTGAGGGTCCCTGGACCACACTTTGAGACCCACTGGTGTAGCAGAGTGTTTCCAGTGAGCCAAGCCAACATGCACAGTATCAGCACCCAGACTCTGTTTGACCACAATGGAACAGAGCCTTCATTAGTATTATTGGTAACACCTGATGAAGGAAGTCAGAAGAGACCCAACTTCTCTCCAGAATGGCTGCTGTGCATAATAGGCCATTAAAAGCAAAACGAAGGGTGAGGATTTCTGAAAGCAATATTCACTCTGATGTCATATAGTGTAACGTCTCAGACAGGCCTGAGACGGGGCTGCGTGCGCGGGGAACGGAAGCAGGCTGATCTGCAGTCAGCGGGGCTGTTTGGGGGCGAAGCTGGGAGCGGCTCTACCGCCATGCAGACAGACACACATTTGCATAATATTGTGTGTTGTCAGAGGAGTGACGGCTATAGCACAGGTAGTTATCTGAGGGAACGTAGCGGTATGTGTTTATGTGAGATCTTGCGCTCGCGCACATGTGTGTGTGTGTGTGTGTGTGTGTGTGTGTGTGTGTGTGTGTGTGTGTGTGTGTGTGTGTGTGTGTGTGTGTGTGTGTGTGTGTGTGTGTACCTGGCTGTATTATTACTATACTTGTGATGGCCAAATGCCCTCACAAGAATTTGAGAACAAGAAATCGCGAGGAAGAGAAACGGTTGCTTTATGGTTTAAAAACGATTAGTTTGGGGTTTGGATTAAGATTATGCACACATATGTTTGTGTGTGCGTGTGAGCGTGTGCGTGTGCGTGTGTGTGTGTGTGTGTGTGTGTGTGTGTGTGTGTGTGTGTGTGTGTGTGTGAAAGAGAGAGCGAATGTGAGCGACGCCTCTTCACGTCACCTGCCTGGACAGGTGTCTTCCCGCAGCCCAGTGATTAGTGTGTCAACGTCTTTACATGTGGATGTGAGAAGCGATGTGAGCGTCTACATCTACATACACATATAAATGTAAATGTGAGTCCTATCCTCCTCTTCCCCTCGCCTCCCCTCCTCTCCTCTCCCCTCCCCTCCCCTCCCCTCCCCTCCCCTCACCCCCCGCGCTTGTCCCGCGCTGTCACGGGACGATGACAGCTCTGATTGATTTGACTGTATCTCGTCCTCCGAGACGTGGCGCTCAACGAGGGCTGCGATCACCTTGGACATCACCCAGACAATCATGAGATGTCCATCTAAATCGTCCGTGTGAGATGGGTACGTGTGGGGAGGTTGGAAGATGTGACAAGTGCAACAACAAAAACACAGCCTGTTAGAAAACAGAACTACTAAAAACTATGAAGCCATGTGTCTATGATGCATTATAATCTGCTTATAACAATTCACCCTTTGTTAGCCTCCTGGTTGGTCCTGATTGATCAACCAGCAGGCTCCATCTGCCTTGTCCCGCCCTGGTTCCGCCTTTTTTATGTTGAATTAGCTAAAAACATAATTTTTGGAGAAATAAAAACATTTAAAAACATGCTGATTCACTATGCTGCCACTGAGCAGCTCCAATTGACTGAAACAAAGTTTGAAATTAGAATTGAGCACACAGAATAACAATAAGAAGCAACTGAATTAACATGGCAGTGGATGGAATGTCCCACTGAATGTCCCTCCAAGTCAAAGCAACCAATGGGTGTGGAGAGGGGCAGGACAATGGGCTGGGACTTGACAAAGGTAGCTGTATAAGCAGTAAGCACTAATAGTAAAATATCATAATACTGTACTCACTGACTTTTTCTTTTGGCCAGGATCATAGTGTATTATGCATTTCATAGATATAATCTAAAACACTGTATATATATACACACTATAATCTAAAATCTAAAATATAACGTGTCCGGCAATTATGAAGCATTGACCTGACCTGAAGTTATCAATAAAATGCATTACAATGTATTATGATTATTGTAATCTCTGAAGAAAAAACGAAAAACAAAAACAAAATGAGTTTTCCGATTTATTATAAAGCATTATGAGGTTTTATGAGTGTTTACAGTGTCTACTTTGGAGAGAACATTGGAGAACATTGGAGTGAGCTGGCAAGAAGCTAAAGCCCAGGCCCAGAAGAAAGTGAGATGAAGAGCTCTGGTGAACCCTATGATCTGATTCTAAATATAAGTTTATAATGCATTATCGTCATGGACATCACAAAATGTGTCACCGGGAAAGTTTTATGGGAAGCTTCAGGGAACTTCTGAGCTCTTATTTCATCATTCTCTGTGGATGAGCGCTCATCAGGGCCACAAAATGAAATGACAGGCCTCAGCTGATTGGCCGAGAGGTCCTGTTGACAATTCACAGTGATTGATTTAGAAGGAGGGAGTCATTGTGGGAACAACACACTCTGTATTGACAAAAGCCGTAATTGATGTTTTGTCTGCAGGGATGGAGAGATTGAAACTTTGCTTTGGAAGGTGCACAAGTTTTGGTGGGCCCCTTGAAATGCATGAGTGATTTGTTTGTGTGTGTGTGTGTGTGTGTGTGTGTGTGTGTGTGTGTGTGTGTGTGTGTGTGTGTGTGAGAGAAATATCCCCAATCACGATGCTCTCCTCCCAGTGATACAGACCATTCCAATCAGTATAATCAGACCCCCTAATAAAATGTTCTTCAGACAGACAGTTTACGTAGCGTGCTGAATGCAAAACCATCCAGAAATCACCATACATTTGGCAACGTGGCTATACAGTTTTAATCAGTTGTTGTTTCGGCACTTGTACGTCTTGAAGGCTTGCATCCCTACTCTGCGGCTAACAACATTCGGTGAAAATAGCAGATATACATGCTCACAGCACCTTACAACGCATTGTGAGCTTGTAGATCAACTATTTAGTGGCAAGGAGGTGGCCTAGTTATACGGTCCTTGGCGCACAAGCTGGGGGCCAATCGGCCACCTTGGCGGGGGGGGGGAGAGAAAGATTGAGAGGAGAGAGAGAGAGAGAGAAAAGAGAGAAAGAGAGAGAAAAAGGAGGGAAAAGAGAGAGAGAGAAGAAACATGCAGCTTTTCTGTAGCCTTTTCTGTTTGATGTGTGCACTATTTAGTCACCTTTGGTGTTTTGGACGTGCGACAGACGGACTCGAACCGCTGGCCCTTTGTTGCCCTACTTCCTGAAAGGGGTGTGTCACAGTGATGTACATGCCCTTATTTGGATAGTTGCAATATGTGGGGAATACCCTTCAGCTGTCAGAACATTTTAGTGCATTTTGGCCTTGTCATTCTCGAATCGTGCCGTGAATATTTTATTTCTTTTTGGGTGGGCCCAGGCCTACCCAAGGATGCGCCAATTCATTCAACAAGTTATTAGTTCAACTGTAATAAACTAAATCCATACCTACCTCCCATTTACATTTGTAAATATCTCCTATTTCACTGTATCACTATAGTTTATTTTTCCCTTGTTATATTTTTTATTCTTGCCTTTTATTTTCTCCCATATTGTCACTGACAATTCCCTATGCAAAGTAGGCTACTGTGTTATATGAGATACATAAAGTGGTTCCTGTGTAAATAAGCTGAAAAGCTTACTAGGGTATCCTTTTAGTTGAACTTGTACTGTCATGAAACTGTACTTTTTATTATGCAAACCTTCTAATAAATTCTTCAATCTCCATACTGTGGTAGGCTATGTTATTAACCTATTTCACAATGTTATAACAAAACAACATGTTTGTATCAAATGCAGACAAGGCGAATGTAATACGCCATATAAACACATTTTTTCTGTTGGCTGCTGTGAATGCAAGCTCCTCCTGCATTCACAGTGATAACAAGCACTTAAATCAATTGGTCTGACATAAACTGCAATGCTAGCCTACATCAGCAGGTTTATAGCTATGATTTCAAACTGTACAATTGGCTACTGTGTTAATAGAACCTAAAATTATATTTACCAGTGGTGTTTAATGTGTGCTTGTTGCTTGTTTTCTTTTCTGAATAACAATGGGTTAGGGTTGGCTTGGTAATAGGCAGCTCATTAGTGCTACCCATAGTACTTACCCATAGTTTTACATAAGGCATAAACATCTAGGCTATTGTTTTAAACCAGTCAATTAACACCTGAATGCAACTCATATGCATAGCTATTCATTTAGTATTTTATAAATGCTTATGTCCACTAAAATGCCAATGCCATGAAGGTGAATTTAAGCTTTTTGACTGTGTTATTTGATATGTCCCTAAAGACTTCACCACCACCATTAGATCGCTATTACATATAGTATCTCTGACATACTCCCCCCCCACCTTTTACTGTAAATACAATGTATTTATTTTATTTTGTTTTCGGACTGTCTTATGGTGATATTGTTTGCATAGTACTGTTTTTTGTCTGCCATTTAATGTTGTATTGGGTAGTTGTTAAAAACAAGCCAATGTAAGCTTTCTTGTGGTGTTTATCCTTTTAGTTGACCATGTATCACTGTAACTTGTACCTTTTCCTATGCAAATAAAGTAAGCTACAACCAATCAATCGACACTTGTGCTGTATAAAATGCATCATAATATACTGTAGCAGGCTAAGCAGTAAGCAATAGCAGTAATCAATGGCAATGTTGTTACAGTACGTGGTCAACAATCAGTAGACTATCCCTTTATACTCATTACTTGAAAAGATCCAAAACGGGGTCTTAGTGATGAGGACAGCGACAGCAATATATAAATTCGCGTTGAGATAAGCCCAGAGCAGCCCAGCTCGCAGGCAGCCAAAGCTCAAAGCAGTATCACGTATCACCAGGTTGAATGTAATAATCACGCTTTAGTATCCGTCTCCGACCTAAAATAAACATTATATGTCTCCAAAAGCAAGCACACGGTACAAAACTCGCACGGAGTCCAATGCGTGAAGAAGAACAACAGAGTACAGACAGGGAAACAACAAGGAAACGCTCCGCCTCCATTCCATCAATAGGGAACCCCGCAACAAAGGATTGGTCGGGGCACGTCCAAAAACTCCCCCTCCTGCTCCCCATTGGTCCGGGGGGAGGGGTTGTCGGCGGGGGGGAATTCTCACAGGCAGACTGTTTGAGGGAGGAGTCGGAATTTTGGGGATTGACGGCGAGGGGGAAACGCCATTGGCTGGCGATATGGCTATTATGGATTTATTGAGCGGCCGAACGGCTTGCACGGTGCGCACTAGTGAACTAAGTATAGAGTTTTGGACAGTTCTTAGACAACATAATGTTAAGAATGGTACCATAAAATACAGCGTCTCTGTTCCACACATACATACTACGGTATGTCCTCAATATGATTAGGATTGTTAGTACGGAAAATGCAGACAGAGCGATCATTTTATATTCATATTTATTAACCATAGGCCTGTGTGAAAAATGTGAGTAAGAATGTTTTCCTGGACATGTGCAAAAAATATACGTGCAATTTATTCTATGGTACACATTATGTCAAAGGATCATGTGGCGCAGTTTAACCAATAATTATATCGGAGTGAATTTCGAAGTGGGTACATACAAAAATCAACCTCACGTTATGTCAAACACGTTTGCACACATGCCGCCGTTTCATATTTATTTTCGGACCAGGGTTGATTTTTTTCTGATTTTCACAACTGTCACCACTGGTTCCTTTGCTCTCTCCCTCTTTAGTCCATGGGCCATACGAGTTGTCGGTATCAAAAAGGTGGCAAAGGTTACCATGCATTTTATAAAAGCTCTATATCTGTAGATTATATTTTGGTATGATAACCCTTTCTTAGACACAGCTAAATTGGTGTTATCAGCCACTAGATTTGTTGTCCCATTAACTTTACATTACAGGGGAAAAAAAGCAAAAAAATAATCTGCTTTAAGTAGCATATGAGGGGTCAAACTAGGGGTTTTCATGATGCTGAATCCATTGCAAGCATCTGTTTTGCACAAAAAACATTCCTTGGGCTAAAAACTGTCCCACAAGACTATGGTTTAGTGATGAAAAGTGATGAGTCATCACTTTTCACCACTTTTGTGGGGGCTGTTTTAGCCCCAGGAATGTTTTTCGTGCAAAACAGATGCTTGCAATGGATTCAGCATCATGAAAACCCCCTAGTTTGACCCCTCTTATGCTACTTAAAGCAGATTCATTTTTAGCTTTTTTCCCCTGTAATGTAAAGTTAATGGGACACCAACTCTAGCGGCTGATAACATCAATTTAGCTGTGTCTAAGAAAGGGTTATCATACCAAAATATAATCTACAGATATAGAGCTTTTCAAAAATGCATGGTAACCTTTGCCACCTTTTTGATACCGACAACTCGTATGGCCCATGGACTACTTCCCTCTCTCTCCTTGGCCTGAAAAATGCTTTCGAGGATTTCGGATTTCCAAAACAAACCAAAAAACGCAGTGCAGTGTGCAACCAGCTTTAGTCTTAACAATTAACTATTAATACATTTTGTAAAGGACACACCTTCTATATAGGACCACTTGTGTTTTTGTGTGTGTTTCCGCGTGTATGCGTGCATGCATGCGTGCGTGTGTGTGTGTGTGTGCGTGCGATGGAGGAGAGTCCTGGTCAATACAGAGAGTGATTATGGCTGACCCTGGGTCAGGTAGGGTGTCAGAGCAGGTGCAAGACAGAGGTTGAGCCTGCGTCATCCCCTTCCCTACCACACATCCAGAGCGCATGTGTTAGTTTAGATGTGATTGCTTCTGGAATTGCAGGCACTTACCAGGTGAACCTTTCACTCCCTCTGCAAGCCTAGGGGCCTATTCTGTACGGAGAGAAGATAAAAATATAGCGAAAATTGTCTGTAATGCTGACCTCTCAGCAGGTGTGCGTGTGTTTGTGTGTGTTTGTGTGTGTGTGTGTGTGTGTGTGTGTGTGTGTGAGAGAGAGAGAGAGAGAGCTGGTGGACAGTTACATGTCTGTCGCATGAAGCAGTCTCTCAATCTCAGCAGGAAATTATACTTTAGAGTAGCAAGGAAGCTTGCTACTCTAGTACAGTATATCTCAACATTGGCTGTATTCAGCGGGGGGCTGTTGTGTGAATTGCATGCCATGGTGCCATATCTCTATACCTTTGTCATCTTTCCCTATCTTATCTGTGCGTGGATCATGACAGACAGGAATGTATTAAATCAAAGGCACGTTCCTTTATTGCAGTACAGGCTGATTTATTTATTTATTTATATTTATTTATTTTTCCTTCTGAGGTCTGAATAGAGGGGAAGCGGGCAGAGTAAGTGTCAGTCAAGCTTTGGTGTATTTTTCCATCGCCAGTAGAGACATTTATTATCTCACGCACAACAAACCGTGAGACGTTTTCGCGGGGACAACAGTCATGTTCACGCTGTGTTTGTTGAAAGATAAGGCCAGTTGAAATAGGTCTGTGCCGTTTGGCTTATTTTCATTCGCGTTCTGCTCAAAAAGAAAAGCCTGGGCTAACCTGCTGAAATTTCTGGTATAGGAAGTGCTGATTGGTCCGGTCTGGGACTTTACAGCGATATCCACTCTCTTTGAACAGTCCCAGATGTTTGCGCAGCAGGCATACGCACTGCTGCCACCATCTGGCAGAGTCAGGTTAGTTTTAATGCTAGTCATTAAGCTACTAATATATACTGAAGTAATGAAAGCTAGAAACGAGACAAACTAAACCCAACGAAAACATTTCCCATAATAGGGCACAGTGATTTCAAAGCCCCGGAAGTGTATAGTTTCTGACCGGCAGAATTAATTAGATTTGCTCCAGAAATATATATAAAAATATGAATGAATATCATAAACGATGCAGACATTGCAGGGCCACCCCCCTGACAGTCACATCCTGATGATATGTTTATTTCAAAATAGCATCGTCCATTTTCAAATATCGGTAGTTAGTTGTGTGTGCTCATATATAGAAGCTTATTTTGGGCTTGTTTTCATAGACCTAGTTGCTTGTTTCTCTCGCAAAATCTGGCAA
>NC_137817.1:40447589-40455089 GCF_963921795.1 Nannobrachium achirus
GAAAAAAACAAAAAAAGGGTCTATTGTATGTATTTTTTGATGGAGAATTCAAATATGACCTTCTTTTTTGCATAGGACAACTCTAACCTGCATCAATTGGTATTTTATAATTGCCAATTGTACCCTATCCATCTGAAAAACAAATTGGATGTCTATTGTATGTATTTTTTGATGGAGAATTCAAATATTACCTTCTTTTTGGGATATGACAACTCTAACCTGCATCAATTGGTATTTTATAATTGCCAATTGTACCCTATCCATCTCAAAAACAAATTGGATGTCTATTGTATGTATTTTTTGATGGGGAATTCAAATGTTACCTTCTTTTTTAGATAGGACAACTCTAACCTGCATCAATTGGTGCATCAACCTACTATCTATCTATCTATCTATCTATCTATCTATCTATCTATCTATCCATCTATCCATCTATCTATCCATCTATTTATTTATACTTCACCTTTAGTCCAGAAGAGAGTTCAGCATCAGGAACTTGCACACATGTAACTGTGTCATGACTGTGTCATGGAGCTAAAACAGGGCTATGTTAAATACTCAAAATGACTCTGATGGACCAATCAGGGTGGTGGTGGGGGGAGGGATCAACAATAGACAGAAACTGGATAATGCTTTGTTAACTGTCCCACCTAAGTCCCTGCTAGTCTGAACAAACATCACCTTCCCTCTCATAACACTACTACTACTACATTTATATAAAGCTGCTCTTGCATTTGAATTCAAGTCTGACACAAGTTAAGGTTAACTTAGGTAGTATTTCATTTTGCTGGCTTTTAGGGTCTGTGTGTGAGTGTGTAGGCTCACAAATTATTATAATTGTCATTAAGTGACTCTATCTATCTATCTATCTATCTATCTATCTATCTATCTATCTATCTATCTATCTATCTATCTATCCATCTATCCATCTATTTATTTATACTTACTGTTTACATTTTCTATAAATATTTATTTCTATATAAAACTCAGTTGTGTGGAGTTATTGTGTGCCTTTTCTTGTAGCTAAAGAGTCCATTTGTTCACTAGACATTAAGTCAAGGTTACTATTTTGAGTTGAAGCTAAGTGTTTTATTGCTTTGTGGTTTAACATGATTTAAAAGGCAAATTCATTGTTATGGTTACTTTAGAAGACTGCTTTTGCATTCATGAGTTAAAAAGAGAGCCAAGCTAATTCAAAGAGTTAAGTTAAAGGAACACAAAACATGACCTAACTCGCTGCCATTGGACAGACAGTTACAACATAGGCCTACTCTTATCTTTCACAGAACAGACAATTATCATTTGTTTTATCTATTTGAGACTATGTAGCTGCTCTATGGGAAATAGAGCATTATATCAGCCTATTCAATTGATAATGACCAATGGGTGCCAGTTTCTAAGTAGTTAACCATATTAACATAACAATATATGTGGCCTAGACATGGATATTGCCCAATCAACTCGTAATCTACAGAAATGTCCACCACATCACACAGTATAAAACTTAGTAGGCTCAGTGGATTCACCTATGTTAAATCATGTCAGGTTAGTTTGGTTCAAGGTTCAAGTATAATAATTTATGAGACAAAAATGTAAACAGCACAAATGTACAATCACATCTCGGCTAGAATGATAACATAAAGTCCTGACTACTCCTTGTTATTGTGGTCCTAAATACTACAATGATTAGTTTGGATGCATTGCTTCTATCATGTCCAATTAAAAATAAATACATTACATACATACAGAAATCTGCCTTCTCCTGTATTGTATTAGTGACATTCATTATAAATAGTAAAATAACAGGACAGAGCAAAAAAGGCCTCTGTTGTGTCTTTATCTGATCACATGCAATCAGACACTCACACTGCACAGCAATATATAAACTTTATTACAGGCTCAAGGCCCACTAATTGTCTGTTCTGTGAAAGATAAGAGTAGGCCTATGTTGTAACTGTCTGTCCAATGGCAGCGAGTTAGGTCATGTTTTGTGTTCCTTTAACTTAACTCTTTAAATTAGCTTGGCTCTCTTTTTAACTCATGAATGCAAAAGCAGTCTTCTAAAGTAACCATAACAATGAATTTGCCTTTTAAATCATGTTAAACCACAAAGCAATAAAACACTTAGCTTCAACTCAAAATAGTAACCTTGACTTAATGTCTAGTGAACAAATGGACTCTTTAGCTACAAGAAAAGGCACACAATAACTCCACACAACTGAGTTTTATATAGAAATAAATATTTATAGAAAATGTAAACAGTAAGTATAAATAAATAGATGGATAGATGGATAGATGGATAGATAGATAGATAGATAGATAGATAGATAGATAGATAGATAGAGTCACTTAATGACAATTATAATAATTTGTGAGCCTACACACTCACACACAGACCCTAAAAGCCAGCAAAATGAAATACTACCTAAGTTAACCTTAACTTGTGTCAGACTTGAATTCAAATGCAAGAGCAGCTTTATATAAATGTAGTAGTAGTAGTGTTATGAGAGGGAAGGTGATGTTTGTTCAGACTAGCAGGGACTTAGGTGGGACAGTTAACAAAGCATTATCCAGTTTCTGTCTATTGTTGATCCCTCCCCCCACCACCACCCTGATTGGTCCATCAGAGTCATTTTGAGTATTTAACATAGCCCTGTTTTAGCTCCATGACACAGTCATGACACAGTTCCATGTGTGCAAGTTCCTGATGCTGAACTCTCTTCTGGACTAAAGGTGAAGTATAAATAAATAGATGGATAGATAGATGGATAGATGGATAGATAGATAGATAGATAGATAGATAGATAGATAGATAGATAGATAGATAGATAGATAGATAGATAGATAGATAGATAGTAGGTTGATGCACCAATTGATGCAGGTTAGAGTTGTCCTATCTAGAAAAGAAGGTAACGTTTGAATTCCCCATCAAAAAATACATACAATAGACATCCAATTTGTTTTTGAGATGGATAGGGTACAATTGGCAATTATAAAATACCAATTGATGCAGGTTAGAGTTGTCCTATTCCAAAAAGAAGGTAATATTTGAATTCTCCATCAAAAAATACATACAATAGACATCCAATTTGTTTTTGAGATGGATAGGGTACAATTGGCAATTATAAAATACCAATTGATGCAGGTTAGAGTTGTCCTATGCAAAAAAGAAGGTCATATTTGAATTCTCCATCAAAAAATACATACAATAGACACCTTTTTTTTCTTTTTTCGCTGCCTTTTTTTCGCGGCCTCGTCCATGGACTCGTCCACGGCCGGCCGTTTGCGTCCACGTCCGCGGCCTCGTCCACGGCCGCGTCCCCGGCCGTCTGCGTCCACGGCCGCGTCCACGGCCGCGTCCACGGCCGGGACGGCCGGCCGTTTGCGTCCGTGGACGCGGCCTCGCGTCCACGGACGTTTTTTTCGCGTCCGCGTCCATGGACGCGTCCACGGACGCGTCCATGGACGTGGACGCGGCGGCCAGCGGCTGTCTCTCCATTTTAGACAGAATTTCCTAAAATAATATCATATATCAATCAATTATTTTGCTAAATTATTCACATGGATTAATAAATTGGCAAAATACCAACATGTATGATATATACATATATATATATATATTTAGACCATTTGCTTTGATATAACAGTTATACCTCTAAGCTCTAAGCTCAGCAGAGGTATTGTTTGCAGGGGCGTCAATTGGGTATGGCAGGGGTATGCAGCTGCCATACCCTGGGTCCAGGGGGGGAAATAAAAGTTACTTATAAATATAAATCCATGAATGTCTCTTTGTCTATCAGTTCTGGTTATTATGTTGTTAAATTACAGTAAAATAACTACAAATGCAACATTTAACAAAATCGTCACTTTAACAAGGTATTATAATTATATTCTCCACAATTGTATTCTCCCCATCTTGACAAAATTGTATATTCCCAGGTTCCGCAGTTCAGCTGCACAGGTGCAATGCATTATTGTTAATTGTGGCACGTTTACTAACATGCCAAGTTTAGCTGCACTTGAACAACCGTTCCAGGTTGCCATATCCAGCCCAAGAAACCGTAGAAACCTTTTTTTTAGACATTGCGAAAATAGCCGATCTACATGCTCACAACGCCTCGCAGCACGAGGCGTTGAGCATGTAGATCTGCTATTTTCACAATAGAACCGTGTTATACAAAATGTAATGCCTCTTTTCCATGAGGACTCCCATCTTTGCCATACCCTAGCTTTTGCTGAACTGACGCCTCTGTATGGGGTCTATAGCAGGGTATGGCTGGCTGTATAAAGTGAGGACAGTGGTCTCAGAAGGGAAGTCACAGTTTATGACAAGGGTTTATCACCTAGCCACTGGCTGCCTGCAGCTTCTAGACAGGTTGTTACCAGAACACACACCCACGGGACCAACACATTCAAATAATATGGACACGCCAATGTGTGCATCCTGCATAAACACACACGTACACACATGTATATTTGAATATATAGAGAGGAAACATCCACATGTGCATAATATAGCATATTGTCACTGTCGGGCAGAAACCTTGTATGTCCAAAACTGTTACTTTTCAGGAAATGGAAAAAAGAATAGTGTAGTTATTATTTAATCCCAACCTCTCGCTAATACTTTCAATTGGTTCCAATGTTAATTTTGACTGCAAAATTTGATTTAGTTGACTAAATATGCAATAGTTTAGTCAATTAAATCTACAAGTTGATTTGGTAAGCATTGTAGATCCGCAATATTCTGAGTGCGGCGCTTGTGCGCAACCACACACAAATTGACTTGTCTTATAGTTCTACTGGATCTCTTCTCTACTCCCCCCTAATTTGTTTTTATTTGTTGACGGAATTGTCAATATATGTAGTCGTAGTTCATCACAGCTTAGTGTTTTTTCGGTTTTGTTTAGTTTTCGTCTGTGAAAAAAGTTAGTCGATGGACATTTTTCAAACAGACTTTCACAAACAGACTTTCACTTAAAGATATAGGGTGCCATGATTCCCTCTCCCCCCCAAAAAACAAGATGATCAGGTATTCTGATTATAAAGGAAGATTTGTTGCCAAAGAAGTGTACAGAAAGTGTTCAAATTAGGTTTTTATGTGGCCACACCCACCAGTTCATTAGGTATGCCTGGTTATCAGGTGGGTGGTGACTCACCTAAAGACACACCCACACTCTTGGGTGTATGGGAAAAGGGGAGGGGATGAGTTTACGATCTCATTTAGTCAGTGTTTTTCAGTTGGGCCTTTTGACTCAGAGGCTTTCAGCTTTCAGGAAGAAACCAAAAATACACAGGGATGGCAAATTTGCTCATTTACTCTGGGGGTCTTTTAGAGTAACGTTAACTCCATAGACACATACAAAACTGAAAAAGTACAAAACTATGGCACCACCTCTTTAAATATTTCAAATGTAGCACAGAAAATGGCAGATCTACAAGCGTTGTGAGCTGGTAGATCAGCCACTTTTGCTACTTTTGTGTGGCACTGTATGAAAAAAAAACTATAAACCAGTTGAAAAATGGAGATACAAGAATTTCTGCCCAACAGCGAGGATGCAGGGAAATTTCATGCAGACCTCGACCCCATTGGTCCCAATAAAACATGAACGCTTGTATTTCTAAGACCACCGCTTGTATAAGTTAATGTAGAAAACATGTCTATTGATTCATAGAGCGCATAAATAAAATGATATGTCGTAACCGATATATGGACAGTCACATGTTTTCCTTTTGAGCCCTCAGAAACGACATGTTATTGGATACCTTCACTTAAAGGGATAGTTCACCCTCGAAGTGACTTATAAGAGAGACTAGAAGGGGAGCAAAAATAACCAAAAAGGAAGGTTTAGTATTTATGTAACACTATTATTCAACCTATTTAGTACACAAAACAGCAAGAAATGATTTCTGGTTACAGAGACGATGTTATCATTCTCTGTAAAGAGATCCTCATTTATCCATATGGGTACAGATGTAACCACATTTGGTTACAGTACATGCGTATTGCACTGTACGCTCTCTGACTTAAATGAACCCTGAGAATTCCAGTGGTGTAAAGTAACTAAGTACATTTACTGTACTGTACGTAAGTACAATATTTAGGTATTCTTACAATTAATTCCAATTGTCAATACTTTTACTTCTACTCCAATACATCTCAAGAGACAAATATTGTTCATTTTACTCCACTACAAAACTTTAGTTACTAGTTAGATTTGGATTACAAAACATACATTATCCACTTCAGCCCTTTATACACTTCGGCCATCATGATAATAGCCGATATGCAAGCTCACAACATGTCGCTTCTAAGCTTGTAGATTGTCTATTTTCAAATGTTTTTTATACATGATGAACCTGTGAAATGGGACACACTGCATAATGAATACTCTTACATTTGGTACTTTAAGTAGGCTATATTTTGATGCCAATACTTTTGTACTCTTACTCAAGTACATTTTGCACCAGACTTTTACTTTAACAGAGTATTTCCTCATTGCAGAATTGATACTTTTACTTTTACAAAATGGAGGCACTTCTTCCACCACTGCAGAATTCTTGCACTGCGTGACTCGTTATTTCACACCGTGCCGTAACATTGTCAGAAAGTCCCACAGGACCCCGACAATGGAAATGGAAGTGCTTCCAAACCAGAAGTCTTAATTCACTCCTGCGCTGGACAGAACGTAATTAGCTGTGGATGCTACGAGGAGGGAAAAGTGTCTGGAGGCGAGCTAATCAAGCCCAGAGCCACGGTTTCCACGTTGATACCAGTGCCTCCGATTCACAATGAATCTATTCGGACAATAGGGCCACAATGGCCTCTAGATTAGCGCCTATTACTGGGATGCATTAGTGGCTCACGCCCGTATTAAGAGGCCTCGTTTAACACCGTATAGGGGCGGACCTGAAATCCCCAAGTTTCTAAATTGGAATTTCATTCCCCCAGGTGCTTCCGCTCATATGAGAAAAGTTGGAATGCATTTGATCTGCCCTAATTTCAATTAATTAGCGACAATGGTTGCTCGGGGAGCCCCACAGGGCGGCAGAGGGAAGAAACGGTGCTGAAAGGAACACCAGCGTCAGAAAAGTGAAGGCAGAAGTGGCATCAATAAACTGTTAGAGAGTCATTAGTGGGCTAAATGGCTCTCCCAAAGTCACGACATTTTAACACGGGGCTCCGTGCCTAATTACTGGCCACGGTATCCATTACACAGAGCCTCTCCTCTCCTCACGTCCCTCCTTCACTATATTCCCTCCATCCCAGCCACAGCAGAATGAGCCCTGTTAATGATTGCTCCACCGAGCGAGGCTACGGGAAACCGCTGCCATGAGAAACAGACAGAGAGAGCGAGAGAGGGCAAGGGCAAGGGTGAGTGGGTGTAGGATGTTTTTGTCATGATGACCTTTTGCCCCAACACATTGCACGTTCTCATCGACAAAAAACGCACCCTCGCACTCTTGCCAGTCAAGACAAATGTCATAATGCAGAACATT